>NC_135755.1:5025000-5350000 GCF_041903045.1 Epinephelus lanceolatus
AGCAGCAGTGTCTTGACTTCATAGGGCAGGTATCCCTAATCTACTTTGTCTTTACCACCCTCCTGGAATATATGAAATCACAATGAGGTCTAATCACCAAAGACTTTTCATACTTGTCATACGTCTCTCCAGCTCAACAGACTGTATGTTGAAGCCACTGTGACTGTGGCCTGTTTTTGCATCAACACCACAGACAAAACACACAGGAAGAGGAAGCTCAGGCTGACAGTATACTTGAGTTGTATTTTCAGTCTCATAATCAGTCAGCAACAAGACGCCATGGAGGTCACAGCTCTCTGCATCCGACTGTGTGAGTACTGAGTGTCCGTTTTCCTTTGTTTCTTTCTGTTTTACGTCATTTATATCAAACCATCTATGTCTGATATTCAACTTTGCTCCTTTGTTTATCCAGTGATGCTTGAGTTCACTCTGCTAAATACTCAGAAGTGTGGTAAGTGACATATACAAGTTTTTAAAGAATTCTTTAACATTTTGTTTTCTCCTCATTCTCTCCACTGAAGGACCAAAGTTTTATATTGACTTAAACCGTTTAAATCTGTCTGTATCACTATGATGTAATTTAGGTTTGTACATTGTTCAGTTTAACATTAATGCACACTTTGCCAGCTAATACCAGAATGTATCCTGCAAAAAGTCCAAATCTGTCACAAGGTGGAAGCACCGACAACGACTTTGGAAATTCTGTTTTAACATAAACATCATATTTATCCAGTTCTGATTTTTTTCCCTGGTTTCAGATGCAGTTCTTCTGCGCATCACTCCAGACAGACTGCAGCACTTTAAATTTGACGCTGTGTCTTTTGACTGTGAGGGCTCTGATGGCTCGATTCGATTGAGAATGATCACAAATACTGTGGAGTATGGTGCGGATTGTAAAGTTGAGAGGACGCCAACAGGATCCTCCTGCACCATTCAGAGAGCTTCTCCAGCCGACAGTGGAGAATACTGGTGTGAGACTGAAGGAGGAGAGAGAAGCAACAGTTTCAACATCTCTGTCACTGGTAAGGAAAAGATTTTGCGAGAAGTATTTGCTTCATATCTAAAACATTATTTTCTGGAATAAAATGAAATCATGTTGAGCTCAGAGGAGAGACTGATATCACCCCTAAAAGTCAGCAAACAAGTGTATTTCATCAAATTCAGATGGTTCAGTGATCCTGGAGAGTCCTGTCCTCCCTGTGGAAGAAGGCAACAACGTGACTCTGACCTGCAGGAAGAAGATGTCTTCTTTACAGCTGACAGCTGGTTTCTACAAAGATGGCCTCCTCATCAGGAGCAGCTCTACAGGAGAGATGACCATCCACAGTGTTTCCAAGTCTGATGAAGGACTCTACAAGTGTCACATCTCTGGAGCTGGAGGATCACCAGAGAGCTGGATGGCTGTCGGAGGTGAGTCACGACATAGTTAATAATGAAAGTAACTAGAATCAAATTATTTGTCTGCAGTGTTATTCATTGATATTTTTTTTTATCATAACATCTACTGATGGTTCTTTGCAGAGCAGAACACAAACCCAACAGATTTTTAATTTGTGCCAGAGTAAAGCTAAAGCATGGCATCACAGACAGCCTGTAACATACTGTTAATACTGTCATGGGTCTTCTCCTCTCAGTGACTGTTTTTACTAATTTAATGGTGGCGCTGCTGCTGCTTCAGGTGGGGAGACGGTGTCAGGAGTCCAACCTGTCTATGTTCATACTTCTAGTGACTGTCAGACTTTCTCACACACAGAAAGAGGTTAAAAACCACAGAGGCACTGATGCATAACCTATTTTTAATGGGCCAGTTGTCAGAGTTCTCGCTGTACGCTGGCCTTTGTTTAGTTTTAGACTCGATAGATGCTGGTGATAATTTGAGCCTCTCAGACACAAATGAGAAAATGTGTATAGTATGTAAAAGAGGTGTGCAGGAGGCCCTGTAGGAACAGCAATGGTTAGCACATGTTAATAACTTAAAGTTAATGGAAAACCTTTGTTGTTCAGCTGGTTCAGTGATCCTGGAGAGTCCTGTCCTCCCTGTGGAAGAAGGCAACAACGTGACTCTGACCTGCAGGAAGAAGATGTCTTCTTTACACCTGACAGCTGGTTTCTACAAAGATGGCCTCCTCATCAGGAGCAGCTCTACAGGAGAGATGACCATCCACAGTGTGTCCAAGTCTGATGAAGGACTCTACAAGTGTCACATCTCTGGAGCTGGAGAATCACCAGAGAGCTGGATGGCTGTCAGAGGTGAGACATGACACTGTTTAAAATGTCAGTGTTCAACTTGTGCTCCAGCAGCTCTCAGAGACAACCTGTTACATACTGTTAATACTGTCATGATGTTACAGCAGATATGTTCTCTTGTCTCTGCAGCTCATCACAGAGAGACTTGTCCCTGTTCAGACCTCTTCATACATGTCGTCCTCGTCTTAAGGACGGTGTTCACCATAGTGATGGTGCCTCTGCTGCTGCTGCTGGTGGGACTGCTGCACTGTGGGAAACTCAGAGTTACAGTTGCACAAACATAACTGATACTCATGTATAAAGGTAAAAGGTCAAGGTAATGAAGCAGTAAACCTCCCATCATGCTTTGGGTCTGGAAAACTTGGCAGAAAAAAAACAATTTAAAAGGTGATCACTGAGATTGTTTAACATTTTATTTCCATCTGTTTTTACCTCCTCTGTTTAAGAAGTCATGTTTAACTGTGAGGTGTCAAACTTCTCTTCATCACATGTTGATACTTGCAGCAGCTGTGAGACTTTCTCACACAGAAAAAGGTTCAAAACCACAGACAGCCTTTTGAAAAGCTGAACGTTTGCTCAGCATATGTAGTTCTGTGTTTTATTTCAGACTCGACAGCTGCTGGTGATGATTTCAGCTTCTTAGACACAAACCACACGAGGACACATAAATATGTGTGTAGAGGAGGTGGTCATCTATCTATCTATCTATCTATCTATCTATCTATCTATCTAGTTTAGTTACATATGTTTCACATGTAAAATCTGTCTCGCAAGAAAAAAAACATTTTTCAGGTTAAAAATTATTTTATATTTCAGCTGAGATATTATCAGATCCTTCATACAGATTTAACACTTGATTTAGCACAACAAATAACACAAGAAAAGAAATGTGTGTGTCGCTGAGTTGTTCGCAGACTTCTGCAGCTGCTTCTGCAGGATTACAAAAAAGACTTAATTTAAAGTGACACCAGACAAAGAAGCAAGCTGTAGCCAAAGACCTGACTCGACAAAGACAAATAAAAAAAATCACCTGTTTATTTTTGGTAATCTCCATTGAAGAAAGAAGTCAGTGAATGTTTGGTTAAAAAACAAAAAAGAATATGTGACATTACTCTTTTTTTTCCCAAAGTACAAATATGACTCTGTAAATACAAAATGATGTCTTGAACAAACAAAATAAAAACATTTTTGAAAGTTGATATTTCTTTAAGCAAATATTCTTTAAAGGGCCAGTGTGTAATATTTGGCATGGTTTACTGTCAATCTGAATCTGAATCTGAATATTCTACCCATTAATATGTTTATACAAGTGTATGATTGCTATAAAATAAAATTCGTTTGGTTTTTCGTAGCCTTATAATTATGCTTTTATATATACAGTACAGGCCAAAAGTTTGGACACACCTTCTCATTCAATGCGTTTTCTTTATTTTCATGACTATTTACATTGTAGATTCTCACTGAAGGCATCAAAACTATGAATGAACACATGTGGAGTTATGTACTTAACAAAAAAAGGTGAAATAACCGAAAACATGTTTTATATTCTAGTTTCTTCAAAATAGCCACCCTTTGCTCTGATTACTGCTTTGCACACTCTTGGCATTCTCTCCATGAGCTTCAAGAGGTAGTCACCTGAAATGGTTTCCACTTCACAGGTGTGCCTTATCAGGGTTAATTAGTGGAATTTCTTGCTTTATCAATGGGGTTGGGACCATCAGTTGTGTTGTGCAGAAGTCATGTTAATACACAGCCGACAGCCCTATTGGACAACTGTTAAAATTCATATTATGGCAAGAACCAATCAGCTAACTAAAGAAAAATGAGTGGCCATCATTACTTTAAGAAATGAAGGTCAGTCAGTCCGGAAAATTGTAAAAACTTTAAATGTGTCCCCAAGTGGAGTCGCAAAAACCATCAAGCGCTACAACGAAACTGGCACACATGAGGACCGACCCAGGAAAGGAAGACCAAGAGTCACCTCTGCTTCTGAGGATAAGTTCATCCGAGTCACCAGCCTCAGAAATGGCAAGTTAACAGCAGCTCAGATCAGAGACCAGATGAATGCCACACAGAGTTCTAGCAGCAGACCCATCTCTAGAACAACTGTTAAGAGGAGACTGCGCCAATCAGGCCTTCATGGTCAAATAGCTGCTAGGAAACCACTGCTAAGGAGAGGCAACAAGCAGAAGAGATTTGTTTGGGCCAAGAAACACAAGGAATGGACATTAGACCAGTGGAAATCTGTGCTTTGGTCTGATGAGTCCAAATTTGAGATCTTTGGTTCCAACCGCCGTGTCTTTGTGAGACGCAGAAAAGGTGAACGGATGGATTCCACATGCCTGGTTCCCACTGTGAAGCATGGAGGAGGAGGTGTGATGGTGTGGGGGTGTTTTGCTGGTGACACTGTTGGGGATTTATTCAAAATTGAAGGCACACTGAACCAGCATGGCTACCACAGCATCCTGCAGCGACATGCCATCCCATCCGGTTTGCGTTTAGTTGGACGATCATTTATTTTTCAACAGGACAATGACCCCAAACACACCTCCAGGCTGTGTAAGGGCTATTTGACCAAGAAGGAGAGTGATGGAGTGCTGCGGCAGATGACCTGGCCTCCACAGTCACCGGACCTGAACCCAATCCAGATGGTTTGGGGTGAGCTGGACCGCAGAGTGAAGGCAAAGGGGCCAACAAGTGCTAAACACCTCTGGGAACTCCTTCAAGACTGTTGGAAAACCATTTCAGGTGACTACCTCTTGAAGCTCATGGAGAGAATGCCAAGAGTGTGCAAAGCAGTAATCAGAGCAAAGGGTGGCTATTTTGAAGAAACTAGAATATAAAACATGTTTTCAGTTATTTCACCTTTTTTTGTTAAGTACATAACTCCACATGTGTTCATTCATAGTTTTGATGCCTTCAGTGAGAATCTACAAAGTAAATAGTCATGAAAATAAAGAAAACGCATTGAATGAGAAGGTGTGTCCAAACTTTTGGCCTGTACTGTATATATATGTATATATATATACATATATATACATATATATATATATATATATATATATATATATATATATATATATATATATATATATATATGTATGTGTGTATATATATATATATATATATATATATATATATATATATATATATATATATATATATATACATATATATACATATACATATATATATATATAAATATATATATATATATATATATATATATATATATATATCAAGGGCCTTGCTTTAGAGAGGTCGCCATCTTGCGCCGCCATGTATGTACGGTAGACTGAGCGGACAATCCAGCCAGCCAGAGAACGCGTTTTGCGTGTATAAATGAACCAACGAAGACAGCGGAAGGAAGGAAGAAGGAGGAAGAAACAGCAGAGTGTTAGTAGTCCGTCAATAGAGAGTAGTGAAAAGTTTTTTTAGTTATAAAGTTTGTGAATAGACCACACTTTCCACGCAACAGGAGAGAATGAACCCGAACCGTCATCTGCGAGGAAAAGAAGACGCAGCTTCACTCCTTGTGATGCACTCTCTGCAGCGCTTTCCCTCCTGATGATATATCTCCCCAACAATGGCAGCACCAAATCCCATTCTGTGCATTCAGCCTCTCTTCTCGCCCGCTCAGCATCAAACACATGGAGTTCCTCATCTGTATGCTCCGGCTCAAACAGGTATGGCTCTGGATCTGTGTCCGCTACAAGAAACTCTTCAAAATCGCGTTCAAAGTCGTCCATTGCAGCTACTATAGTCCGGAGATATTGCTAGGCTAAATAAACAGCTGAGCTCTGTTTACAGGCTACGCTGTCAGTCAGTGTGCGGGCTGGAGATTGGCGGAGCAGAGAGGGGAGGGGGGTCCCCCACTCAGCATGGTAAACGAGTATGTGTGTAAAGTTATGAAGTGTGTCTGTTACGCTAGAAGAGTCAGAGTTTGGGACGGAGTCTTTTACCCCCTGGAGTGTTACCGGAGTTTCTGGAGTGCTCAAATAAACTGGCCTTTTTCCCGAACGCTACTCTGGTCTCCTGCTCATGAGGGATTCATTACAATATCGTAACATGGCTTAGATTTCTAAATAAACATTCACCTCGTCGCTAGATAGACCTACTCCTGAAAAAGTCGTGCGCAAGGCTTTTTGTCCCTACGAGGCCACCGTCATTTACCCGACGGGAGGGGTGAGCGAGTGAGCCCTGCAATCTAGAATTTGACCACTGATGTCACTGTTTTCAACCCATTTTACACACTGGCCCTTTAAATATTCATCAGTATCATGACTCTGAAATAAAAATAAATAAAATACAAAATCAAACATGATTTTTTTGGCTTTTTATCTGTTGATGACAACAAGATGATATAGGGTGTTGGTTGAATTGGTTAGGCTGAGGCAAGAGGGGTGAGATTGGTTAAGTTTATGGTAAGAATGTCAGGGTAAGCCAATCAGAGGCAGAGTAAGGCAGGCCTATCCGTCGCCATCCTAGGATTCACAAATTCTCACGGAGGAAGAACTGCATGATTGAGTGGCAGCCAGAACAGAAGTTTGCTCCCACAGACCAGACCTGCAAGACCCACCATTCTCAGCTGAAAGTGTGTATCAGTCTTCTTGTGGTGTGTTTTATACAAGCACACACCTAAACTTTTACAGACACCTTTAGTTCATACATCACTTTTGACACAAGTACCATCTTTGGCTCCGAGCCAAGAATAAAAGGAGGAGTTGTAGCATACGAAGTAAACAGCCTAATCAAAGAAAACACCTTTACCCCCTGTCCACATCAGGAACTGAGTTGTGTGACTGTGAGACTCAAGCAGCTCTGAGGACCCTGACAGGAGATATAAGGAATGTCAGTGTTTTCCAGAGCAGCATTTTCCCACTACATGATGTCTTCAGGGAGATAAACGCTGGAAGATGACTTCGTGTTTTCAAGTTTTCTGGATTATCAATCAGAGATATTTGGTGTTTTCAATTTTGTGGCCATTTCCTGTAAATGATAGGAAATGAAACAGCTGTTATTGTTGTGCTGTTCCTGAAAGAGAAGAAAAGATTGTATGACAGCTGAGTTAATATTTGCAAACTATGGCCAAATATATGAGGACAACAGACAGTGTTTCTGCTGCTCTAACAGGCTTCAGGCTTCTGGTCTCAGTCTTCGACGAGGACCTATTGAACCTGCTGCAGGGATTTGCTCCCATTCAGATACAAAAGCATTACTGAGGTCGGCAGCTAATGTTGGTGACAAGTCCTGGCTCACAGCCAGCCTTGGAGGTCCTCAGGGGTCAGACCTGGGACCCTAATCAGACCAGACTGAAATTATACTACCAGGGCTATTGGAGTTGTTTTTTTACTGCTGCAGGTCTTTGGTGTATGACTCAGCATCTCTTCTATCAAAGTGGACTGGAATGATATGTGTGTACTTATCATCAGCTCTGATCACATCTTAATAAAAATAATCATCTTCCATCCGTTTCCCAGTCAGCTATAGAATGTTTCATGAATGTTAAAAGTGGAATATTTTATTGTGGGCAGATGTGTGTGTCCACATACTTTTGGCCATATAGTGTACAGTATATCTTCATGTGTGTGATGTGAGGTGATGTCAGACCTCTCCAGTGTTGCTGTAGACGGTGATCAGCAGTTCTTCTCCAGTGCCCCAGGACTTCTGGTTCTGCCACAGCAGGTCAGTGGGAGGACTCTTTCTGTCAGGATGATCTGAAGACCAGATCTGAAAAGAAGCAATGTCACAGGGTTTCAGGTGGACTACGATTGGATCATTGCAGTGCCAAAAAACATAATGAAGAAATACAGTGGACCTTTTCTTTTCTTATTTCAGTCACATTTGGTGATGTTTGAATCTGAGTTTCAGTCACAGTTGTTTTCATAAAAGATTATCAATCAATCAATCAATCAATTTTATTTAAAAAGCCCAATATCACGAATCACAATTTGCCTCACAGGGCTTTACAGCATACGACATCCCTCTGTCCTTATGACCCTCACAGCGGATAAGGAAAAACTCCCCCAAAAAACCCCTTTAACGGGGAAAAAAAAAACGGTAGAAACCTCAGGAAGAGCAACTGAGGAGGGATCCCTCTTCCAGGACGGACAGACGTGCAATAGATGTCGTACAGAACAGATCAGCATAATAAATTAACAGTAATCCGTATGACACAATGAGACAGAGACAGAGAGACAGAGAGAGAGAGAGACAGAGAGAGAGATGCAGGTAATAACAGTAGCTTACAACAACATTATTGAAAGTAATAATATTATAGTTATAGTTCTGGCTACTGTGGTACAATATGTTGAAAGTATGTATTAATATCTGGCAGTATACATGTGTGACAATAATCATATGTGTATAATAACAGTAGAAGTATGACTAATGACTAATGATGGCAGCAGCAGCAGGAGGCATCTGGCAGGACCACGGCAGCAGCACAACCACACACGTCACGCTGTCCAGGCACCGCTGTGATATGAGTTAATCTGAGAGACAGTGGAGCACAAAGGCTCCGGAGAAGAAGCCGAGTTAGTGACATCCAGAATGGCCGAGTTAGCAAGATGCAGTAATAGAATACGAGAGAGAGGGAGAGAGAGAGAGAAGGAGAGAAGGTGCCCGGTGTATTATAGGGGGGTCCTCCGGCAGACTAGGCCTAAGTCAGCCTAACTAGGGGCTGGTACAGGGCAAGCCTGAGCCAGCCCTAACTATAAGCTTTATCAAAGAGGAAAGTCTTAAGTCTAGTCTTAAATGTGGAGACGGTGTCTGCCTCCCGGACCGTAACAGGAAGATGATTCCACAGGAGAGGAGCCTGATAGCTGAAGGCTCTGGCTCCTGATCTACTTTTGGAGACTTTAGGGACCACGAGTAACCCTGCGTTCTCAGAGCGCAGTGTTCTGGTGGGATAATATGGCACTATGAGCTCTCTAAGATATGACGGAGCTTGACCATTTAGAGCTTTATAAGTTAACAGTAGGATTTTAAATTCACTTCTGGATTTTACAGGGAGCCAGTGCAGAGAAGCTAAAACAGGAGAAATATGATCTTGTTTCTTAGTTCCTGTTAGTACACGTGCTGCTGCATTCTGAATTAGCTGGAGAGTTTTTAAGGATTTACTAGAGCTACCTGATAATAGAGAGTTACAGTAATCCAGCCTTGAGGTAACAAAAGCGTGGACCAATTTTTCTGCATCTTTTCAGGTCAGGATAGGCCTAATTTTCGCAATATTACGCAGATGAAAAAATGCAGTCCGTGAGGTTTGTTTTAAATGAGAATTAAAAGACAAATCTTGATCAAATATTACTCCGAGGTTTCTTACGGTAGTGCTAGAGGCCAGAACAATGCCATCTAGAGAAACTATGTCATCAGATAAAGAGTCTCTGAGTTGTTTGGGGCCAAGAACAATAACTTCAGTTTTGTCTGAATTTAACATCAGGAAATTGGTGCTTATCCAGGTTTTTATGTCTTTAAGGCAGTTATGGAGGAAGAGTTGCATAAATAATAAAGGACATAAAGAAACAAAGAGAAAAAAATTAAACAAACGCAATAATAATAATTAAAAACTCACAGTGACAGTGTTTCCAGCCACGAGTATGAATGAGGAGGAAAATTTGTACACAGTGGGTTTTCTGTTGTTGACCTGTATATGCAATTCCCAGTCCTTCAATTCTTGGGCCTGCCAAAGGAACATGGAGCAGGAGAGAAAGGATGAGACAAAGAGATACTAATTTAATGTTCTATATGGGTCATTTCCACAAAATATCTACATGTAACATACAGTAGTTTGTACAGTATGTGACTCAGCATGTCAGAAGAGTTGTGCTTGAGTCCTGGCAGCATCACTATCTGGGTTTGAATGACCCGTTGGAGTATTCCTGTGTACACTTGGTTATTGTGTAGCTACAGAGCTTACTGTACATGCTAATATATAACTCACACAGTGTCTAGCTGCACATAGACAACATTACCTTATCGGACGTGTTGCTGAGACGAACATATTCGCCCTTCAGATCGACCTCATCCACAGTGATGGGTCCCGTTGCTGAATCCTGACTAGTCACGCAGATAATCTTCTCCTGGTACGTCTGAGAGCTCCCAAGCTCCAACATTTTGTTCGCCTCCACCTGAGAAAGAGACAACAACCTGGCAATAGAAGTCAAGAAGCCACAGGCTGATGCATTGAATCGACCCCCATTTAAAGTATAATTCTAAAACATGTTACATTAATCTGTTGCTCTAACAGTCTCTCCTTCAATCTGTCCACCAGATGTTGAACCTGCTGCAGGAACCTGCTCTCATTCATGTGCAAGAATATTACTGAGGTCCAACACTGATGTTGGGTGATTAAGTCTGGCTCGCAGTTGGTGTTCCAGTTCATATCAAATGTGTTAGATATGGGTTAGGGTCAAAACAGTAAGTTCTTCCGCATCAAAGTCGTGAAAGTCATTTATTCAAGGAACTGGCTTTGTACATGGGGACACTGTCGAGTTGAAACAGGAAAGGCTCTTCCTAAAACTGTTCTCACAATGTTGAAAGAACACTATAATCTACAGTGTTGTTTGCTGTAGCATTAAGATCTCCCTCAAAGGCAACTAAGAGGCCTTGACAAACCCCAGAAAAACAGACCTAGATCAAATGAACACTGAAGTAAGTGGACATGGATGCATGGCCACATACATTTGGCCATATAGCATATTTGTCAACATATGTGATGTGATGTGATGTGATGTCAGACCTCTCCAGTGTTGCTGTAGATAGTGACCAGCAGTTGTTCTCCAGTGCCCCAGGGTTTCTGGCCTGACCACACCAGGTCAGTAGAGCCCCCAAACCAGACACCACAACCATGAGCCCAGATCTGAAACAAGCAAACTTCACAAATTTACCATACAAGTAGATATTTACCACCATTTCACACAGTGTAATTTCTCCATTCAATGGCTGTTATTAGTGCTTATGAGCATCATACATATGAGTTAGAAGGGTCCTGCTACACTGACTAGTATGTTCAGAATGCAGTTATCAGCACAATAAGTGTCATCAGGAGCAGTGTTAGGTTTCACTTTCACAGTCATAAAAAACTCACATTAATAGTTGTCCCAGCCTTCAGTATGAATGAGGGCTTAAACTGGTATATGATGGGTTTTCTTTTGTTGATTCGTATATGTAATTCCCAGCCTCCCATTGGTTGGTCCTGCAGGAGGGAGATTCAGTGGGAGAGCGAAGATAAGACAAATATACACTAATTAAAATAATATTTTACATGTCTTTACAAAACATATTAAGTGTAACAGACAGTGGTTTATACAGTGTGTTGCCAGAAGTCTTTGTGGTTCTGTTTGGCCATGGCAGCATCACTGTCTGGACTACACTAGATCTAGATCTACACTTGCTTATTGTGTAGCTATAAAACATCCCCTCCATGCTCATATAGAACTGATAAGTGTTCATCCACACATAACAACATTACCTCTTCAGACTTGTTGCTCAGATGAACATATTTCCCCCCCAGGTCGACCTCATCCACAGTGATGTGTCTCTGGGCTGAGTCCTGGCTGGCCGGGCTGGTCAGGTTGTGATCCTGGGACAACACAACATACGTACGTTTACATGCACAGTTAAGTCAAGCTACAGTTATACCTTGACATAGCCATTTAATTTGACTACTGTCCTTATCCTAGTAAACAAGCATGGGAGGAAAATTGATTTATTGATTGAAGTAAGACCGACTCCTCTACGATAGGTGGAGATATGCCCCCTTTCAGCTTGTTAATACTGGACATTTTTCCTGTTGACCTATTACGTCACAGACCAAACAATGGACAAACAAGTTAGCTACGGTTAGCTAGCAGCTAACTGGTACCATGGTGGACAACTTTACAGCAGTGCTCATTTTGCCCTTCTAAAAAGTCACGTCTCTGGATGTAGATTTCTCCATGTTGTTACCAAAGTGACCTTATGTGTTTCTGTATGAGTGTGCAGATGTTTGTGATGCTGGTCGTGTTTGGGGCACTGTGTCCTTACCTGATCATTGTTCTCTGGCAGATCTTGATTGTTGTCACCTGCAGAAGGTTGTTGGATGTTCTCCAGCTAAAAGACAGACAGATGAATTTTAACCCAAATGTCCTTTGATCTGATGACATGTCTCAGTAGTCTGCTACTAAAATTGCATTTATTTGGATTATCATCTGCTGTGTATCTGTAAATGGTGTTCACAGGATCTTTTACATCCCACATCCCAAATGATTCATTCATTTTCCAGAACCGCTTATCCAGGTACAGGATTGCAGGTGTGCTGGAGCCTATTACAGCTGTCATTGGGTGTGAGGCACAGTACACCCTGGACAGGTGGCCAGACTATCACAGGGCTGGCGCATAGAGACGGACAGCAAGTCGCACCTACAGGCAATTTAGAGTCACCAATAACCTAACATGCATGTTTTTGGACTGTGGGAGGAAGCTAAATGACTTGCAGAAAACCCAGGCTGACACAGGGAGAGCATCCAAGCTCCACACAGAACCGCCCCAACATGCCGGTGGATTCCAACTAAGAACCATCTTGCTGTGAGGCAACAGTGCTAACACATGGCGCATGAGTAAATCTTTTAGTCAATCTTTATCTCTTTACTGTAGCATGTGAATATGCATTTTATATGCAAAAAAGAGTGAATCCCCCACCCCCCCATGAATTTGCCATCTACATCTACTAAGAGATGTATCTTTTTTGTTGATGTTCACCTTTTGGTTCATGGTCTGCTGGTTGTTCTCCATCCTCTGATTCTCATCCTGGAGCTGCTGGACTTCAGCTTGATTGTCTTCAGTCTGGGATAAAAGATGACAGACATGTTTTATTATTGAGGCTTATTTAAGTAAGTAAACTACAACATAGCGAGAGTGATGAAGAAACAATAAAGAATGTAAAAAGGCTGATTTCTGTGGGTTTTATTGTTAGTTTTGGGTCTTGGTATGAAACAGGACTCTGTTCTGGTCTCAGTCTGAACTTCAACTTGACTGGGTTTTGGATGCTACTTGGCATCAACTAACATTAACAGGTAATATCACTATTTTCATGGTGGCACAATGACGAGTGCAAGCAGCACCATAAATGTTTGGTATTTTCCTGATCTTGAAATTTGCTTTGTCCTTCGGCAGTGGTGTCGTGTAGGGTATACACAGGTATTTGGGGTATACACACCTATCAGCCATAAATCCACTGGAATACGTAGGAGAATAAACCCACCTCCTCCATGGTAACTTACCATCTTCCTTATAGTATACCCACCTCATCAACTACACCACTGTCCTTCGAGGTCTGAGCTTCCTTCTCAGCTTCCTCCTCGCTCTGCTGCTGCTGGAGATGTTGCTTATGTTTCAGCTTCTTTAACTGAGAGAGAGATGAACAGAGACAAGATGCAAGTCAGGATTTTATTAGGGCATGTGAATTAAGACACAGCAAAAAATACACAACAAAAATGAAGTACACCTGAAAAAGTAGAAAAATCTCAGCTATTTAAAGCGACTGGTTTTCCTATTGCATTGGAAAATACAAACAAGTCTTTCACCAAATTATTTTCAAAGTCAAGTCTTTCAGTTTAAACAGCTCTAAGTCAGCTGTGATTCATCCTGCCTGCAGTAACCCAAATTTCCCTCCTCTCCTGTCATGACTTTGACGACATTATCAATTTAAACATGCTCTTCTCTTGATCATAAAAGATTATCATTTTCCTGACCTTTAAACTCAGTTTGCCTGACAGTGTGGTGTTTTGTTGTTCAGCAGGGAGCACATGGGGCATCTGGACCTCATCCTCTTTGGTGTGCAGCTCCTCTTCCAGGGTCTTCACTCTTTTCTCAGCCTCCTCCCTCCTCTGCTGCTCCTCCAGGAGCTGCTCAGACAGAGGAGAGAGACCAACAGACAAACAATGGAACACTTTTTCAACATTCATTTCTATCCCTATTGTAGTAATAAACTGTCAAAAAAAATAACAACATACTGGTTTTGGTGTTATGTATTCACATCTTGCCACTCTGCACCATCCAGATTTTTATATTTTATTTGTCATGCTTTGCTTCACTGTGATTGGCTCTGCTTCTTTCTGAGCTATGATACCAGTGATGTGACTGGCTGAGAGTGCGTTTATTATTCATCACAACCTCCTCCTTCACCTGGCCCTTTTGCACTTTGCACAGCTGCACCTGTATATACAACAACAGCAACAACAAAAAGCGAGTGTGCATGGAGACAGCTACACAGCTCATGCTCCCACGACGTATCACTTCGCCCTGTGGTTGTGCTTGTGACAATAAAAAAAGAGATCTATAAGTGAACCCAAAGTCAGTGCATTCTCTTTTTATTTTAGTATTATTTATTATCTATTATTCTATTTCAGTATTATTTCCTTGTGCTTGCCTGGTTATTCAATCATTACTGTGCATTTTATTGTTGTGTTTTTATGTATAAAGCACTTTGTAATGTTAGTTTCAAGTGCTAAACAAATAAACTTTGTTATAATTTTTCTTTTTGCAATGACCATTTTAAATATGTAAATGAACTCCTCTTGAAGTGGAGAATCTGAAAACAAACAAACAGATAAAAGATGAAAGAATCTGTTAAAAAGGAACAAATTATGAACCTCTTTAATCTTGTCATTCAGTTTCTGTTTCAGGTCCTGGACTTGTGTCTCAGCTTGCTCTCTCCTCTGCTGCTCGTTCTCAAGCGTCTGCTTGGTGGTTATCTTCCAGTTAAACTGAGAGATGAGAGATATGAAAACAACACAATAAGACATGTTTCTGGAAGTCAAATGAGTGAAGACAACACATAGTGACATTTATAAAAACACTAGGACCATGTTCAAAATATAATTATATGCTGGAACTAGACATTCATTTAAATTATAAATCAACAGTTTTCTTATTTGAAGTTTAACTATAAAACAGTCTTTGATAACAGATCTTAAATACTCAATGCGGCATCCTGATACACAAAATAATGGTTATATTGAAATAATAGAATTACTTGGCTATGTTGATTTTTACTTTCTACAGGACACAGGTGTGTATTATTGCATTTAAAATCTATACCTTAAATACTTACCAAAGACACAGATTGAGCAGCTTTGTTTTCCTCCAACTGGTGTGAAGAAGACAGAGGTAAAGAGAGACATGTTCTGTTATTAAGGCTTGTCAGTAAATATACAACACACTGAGACATAAATCAGAATCGAACTTGAGAACTGGATCCCATTTTCTTGTAGCAAATCACTTTAAAGGGTCCAACTTGGTTTCTAAGAACTTTACACATTTTCCAAAACAGCCCTGTATTAGGAAACAGCTGCCTTTGGAAACAAGGAAGAAAAGGATGTTTAAGAGAAGGTGAGAGATTAATTTAAAGTGACAAACCTCCCTGGTCTTGGTCTCTAGCTCCTCCTTCAGGTTCTGCAGTTGTTGCTGGACTTCAGCTAGTTTACTTTCAAACTGGAAGGAGAAAGAGAATCATGAATATTTAGTATAGTGTATTTATACTACAAGAAAAGTAAAGTAAAGTGATGAACAGGAATTCATCAGCATTCTTTTTAAATGTGGCATTTAGTTTGGTTACGATGTGCAAAATGACTTCAATCAATGTAGTCTCAGTCTGGACTTGGTCAGATTCTCTCTTTGAATGACTTTATTTTGCGAAATGGTCTCTACGATCTACTGTACGTTTGATCGTGTCTACAGTATAGATGACATAAAGAAGGTGACTTCAAACTGAAATCAGTGTATAAGATGAACCTCAGTCCTCTTGGTCTCCAGCTCCTCTTTCAGGGTCTGAACCTCCCTCTCTGCCTCCTCCCTCCTCTGCTGCTCCTCCTGAATGTCAGAGAGATGAGAGACGAACAGAGACATGATGTGATTTTTATCAGGGCAGGTTAATAAAGATACACAATGAGACACGTATAAAAAAGCTTACCTCAAGTCTGATTGGTATCAAAGATACTTTTGGAGGGGACTGTAAATGTATGTATGTAAACTTTTAACAGAATTATTCAGAAGTTGTCATTGAGTTTGTCCCATTTTAGGTCTGCAGTGGTTTATATTGGTTTCAGTAAAGCGTTCCTCACATTTCAAGTCCCAGTTTTATCTTCAGCTGCCATTTCAAGACACCAAATGTTTGTCACTGTCAGATGAAAACTTTTGAGAATTACAAATTCTCCAGGTGAAAACATTTGGGGCTCTAGTTTTGCAGACTGGGTGAGGCGGGGGCGCAGCGCACCTGCGCTTCGCCAACTGGGTTTGGCCAGGCGGATTTTGTAAGTTTGGCACACCGTGCGCCCTGGCGCAGCCACTCCTCTTTCCCACCTCCGTCCCTCCTACCTGCACAAGTCGGAAAGAGGGAGGAGAGAAGGCGTGGAGTGGGTTTTACACACATCACACCAATCAAATGTGCCCCTCTCCTCGCCCTTAAATGCGCCACGTGAAGGCGTAATGAGAGTTTACTCAATTCGCCATGGCAGAAGAGAGCAGCAGCGTCAGACGGCCAAACTTCTCCCAGGAGGAAACTGATGTTTTGGTCCGGGAGGTCCAAGCTCACAGTGTCCAAATATACGGAACTGCGAGCAGACCTCCACGGGCTGATGATGCAAAGGTAGCCTGGGAGGAGGTCACCACAATTGTAAATCAATGTTGCGTTTCTCTCTTTCTCTCTCGCAGTCTCACTCTATTTCTTTTCTTTTGGCTTTTCTAAGATGACAGATGCTGAATATATACTCCCTATCTGATGCTGTGGCTGTTTGTGGTTGGCTGAGAGGGATGTGAACTCATTAGTTTGCAGCTGTGTTGATCAAATCAGGTTGGGTTTCCATTACGCGTGCCAAACGTGCCAAACGGTGCCAATCCCCTTTGATCTGACATCAGATGTGACGGGACAGTCAATATAGAGATACATTTATGTGCTGATTGCAGATAGTTGCATTGAATAGTGGTTTTCTGGGTATTTATTGCATCGTTAATGTGCCTGATATTCTGGAAACCTGCCTGTGAGGTTTTGGTGACGTGTGCGCACTGTCCGCCGGTCAGCCAAACTTCCCCTACACTGGCTGAGCTCTCCCTGCGCTGACAGTGGACCTGGTTTCAGCTGGCGAGCTTTTAACGCACCTTCGGCGAAGCCTTTTGGCACGAAACTGTCACTGCGCCAAGCTGGATCTGTCGACACCTCCCCCTGCTGCGCCGCCACACCCATCTCAGCGCACCTCGGTCTGCCAAACTACCAAACTGAGCGCGCCTCGGGTTGCGCTGCTCGAAACTAGCTCTGTACGGTGTTCGCCACCCTGCGCTGCCCTTGGTCTTACTCTGTGTTTTCCCTTTGTTCAGATTCTTTTAGTCCCTTGTCATCTTGATTCTTTTGGAAGCACAAATCCTGTTTTTTGATGTAAATGTTTCTTTCCTTCTTGTTTGACACAAATTTTACTTTTGCTGCTCTTGTTTTTTCCTCCTCCTTTACTGAAAGTAATGTTCTTTATCTTTACTTACGTGTTTGCTCTCTTCCTTCCCTTTTCCCTTGAGAGGCTTTATTTCTTCCTCACTGTGGCCTCTCTTGGTCTCTGTGTAAAAACAACAAAGGCAGGAGACTTATATCACAAGACACTTTCTTCTTTCTTATTTACTTCCATTTTGGGGAAACACAGTGCAGAATCATTTGAGTCTCAAATGATGTATTAAATAGGTAATAAAAATAAAACACCTGACAAGCTGACTTATTGGAAATAAATGTGGATATACAATCACATTTCTCTCTCATTCCATGATCCAAAGTGCTGGTATTTTGATAAGGAAGGGAGATTTCATGTACATAGTTACATCTTTAATATTACTTGACATTAATAAAGCACTGCTAGTTTGTGACTTACTGATTATGTTTTGTCTCCATTTCCACACAACAAAGAGAAGTAACAGAATAATCAGGACACACACAGCTAAACTAACAGCCAAGCCAGTTGTGACAGAAGAGTGAGTGGACTGGACCTGAAAGAAATCATCTGAAATAATAAAAGAAATTATTATGTAATTTACATAAAACTGGACCTCTGCTATGTGAAACTAATACAGTGATTTTATCGTACAGTTTAAAAATCATGTTAACCTGGAACCTGGATGTGTGTCTCTGTGGTCTGGTTGATGTTCCTCTGTTGGACTCTACAGGTGAAGCTGTTGCTGTGTCTCTTCTCCACAGTCACTCTGCTGCTGACAGTATAGAGGTCATCAGGACCTCTGACTGTCTCTGTAGGTCCAGCAGAGAGGAGCTTTCCCTCACCGTCCAGCCACAACACCTCAGGCTCTGGATACCAGCCTGCAGACTCACACTGTAACACCACTCCGCTTGTGGCTTTATCAATCCCTGCTAAAGTTATGCATGGTGAGGAGACGGCACCTGATGATGAGCGAAAGGAAAAATGCACAACAATGCAATTATTGGAAGTGACAGCTCATACGTACAAGTCCTGAATTCTGAGCTGCAAATGGCTTTTGTGTCAAAAGAGTGTCTTCTAAATAACCTCCCTACTTTTAGTATTTAAGATATGTTCATCTTTTTTCTGGAGGTAGAGACACTGAGCTAAACATGCACCATGAACACATACATTATGAACTTACCAACAACTAGTTGAACAAAAGTTTGTCTTTCCCCTGCTGGAATAAAACATCTGTATGTTCCGTGATCAGAGAGTTTGACTTTGGACAGTCTCAGTGAAATGTTTCCAAACTTCAGCTCATCGACGAACAGTGATGTTCTTCCCTCAAAGGACTTGTGTTTTTTACCCACAAGTTCCTGTTCAGAACGCCACACGTAGACAAACCTGGGGTTCAGGTCAGGTCTCGTCCACTCCAACGTCAAGCCAGCAACATCTTCTGCAGGCTCCAGACGACATGGCAAAATGATGTCATCACCAAGTGTTGCTACTATTGGCTGAGAGGAGCCAATCAGCTGAGACTGACCTGGAAGACAAATGTCTGTTTTAATGTTCACAGAGGAAGTACATTTGCTCAACTCTGTGAGGCTTCACCCACTCCTGTAAGACACAGCATTAGTAACACAGAATATTGTCTTCACACAGCAGTGACGTCTGTATTAAAACATAACTGGGACTCTTTCTTGTCAACACTTTAGCCTTCATTGATTGAAGGCAGACAGGAAACATGCAGTTCTGGTGGTCACCCCATAGTTTTGACTTATCAGTGACATAATAGTGACCTATGAGGATGTATCTGTGTGTGAGTTACCTCTACAGGAGTGTGTTAGGAGGAGATGGAAAACCAGAACACTGAGGGGTCTGAGATGAGATTTAAGGGGCCTTTCATCTGTGTGGAAGAGCATCATGGAGTGCTGAAAATGAACAGCAAACAGTGACGAAGGTGTTACGTTTCAGGGAAAAAGGCTTTTCAGTGGTTCTCAATGTTAAAAATTTTACTTTAAGAATTATATTATTCATCTAAAAATTATTTTATTAATTAATTAATACATTTTAAAACATGCCATCATGTCTGTATATGTCCTGTTCACCTTTCCTTCTTTCTCTGTGGTGACAACTCTTTTACAAATATTGACAGAGTCATGACATCATACTTTCACTTCTGGTGTATGTTTTTTTCTCCTCTGTGAGTCTGTCTGAACTTCTTTCAGTAAAACTCACATTTTACCACACATGTCACGTTTGTAGCTTAACACATTCAAACATCCCATAGTGAATTAAAAGGTGTTTTGAGCTTTGAAGCTTGTTTAATCATTTTGTTACACTTCAGCCTTTTCTATGTTACAAAGTCCAGGGTGTTCGGTACATTCATCACAGTACAGACTCTCTGTCACAGTTTGGTGTTAAAACAAACAGGTGTCTTGATTAGAAAAGACTCAGCATGCAGACACTGTTTTCAGAAAGTTTCTGATTTTTTTTTAGATTAAATGTGAAACAAAGACCACATACCTGCTGAATGCTGCGCGTCTCAGTCAGCTCACCTGACAACGTGGCTACAGTCTGTAAATCATTAATAAGCTCCCGACCTTTACTTACTTTGTTTCATCAGCAGCTCAGTGCGGTTATAAAGGCTTGATAAATGTAAGTGTAAATGTGTCTCACTGTTGCAACATTCATCAGCAACAAACTCAACATTCAGGCCATATTAATACACAGGCCTTCTGGTTCAACAGTTTAAAATGAATGATAATAACGATAAGAAGAAGAAGAGGAGAAGAAGATAAAATGCATTGTCAGAATCAAACCGGACATGACTGGATGATGACACACAGATGAATGAAAAATTAAAAAATTAGAAAAATTAAGGGAACACGTAAATCACACGTCAGATCTTAATTAGTAAATAATTCAAGTGTAAAATCTTTACTGATGTACATTGTCTAATTTGTGGACAACAAAATGACATAACAGCGGTCAGTTGAAACCAAAGTCATCAACCCACTGAGGGCTGGATTCAAAAACACACCGAAAATCAAAACACAAAAAATTAAATCACAGGCTGATTCAACGTTTGTGAATTTCATCACATCAACTCATCATGTGATTCAGTAGTGTGTACGGCCCCCACCTGCCAGTAGACAATCCCAAAAATGGCATATTCCTGATGAGTGGGCAGATGGTGTCCTGGGGGATCTCCTTCCAGACCTGGATCAGGGCGTCAGTGAGCTCCTGGACAGTCTGTGGTGATACTTGGTGGCGTCTGATGCACCGATACATAACGTCCCATAGGCAGTGATGGCCAAATGAAGCCTCATGAGCCACTTTCTTTACTTTCTGACAACACCAGATGGCGCTCCTGGTTTAAAGATAAAGGCTGAAGGACTGGCAATGAAATGTGCTTTCAAACCAGGGGCCTCTGCACCAGGAGGAACCCAAGGCCCTCGGCACCAGGAGGAACCCAGGGCCCACTGCACCAGGAGGAACCCAGGGCCCACTGCACCAGGAGGAACCCAGGGCCCACTGCACCAGGAGGAACCCAGGGCCCTCTGCACCAGGAGGAATCCAGGGCCCTCTGCACCAGGAGGAACCCAGGGCCCACTGCACCAGGAGGAACCCAGGGCCCACTGCACCAGCAGGAACCCAGGGCCCACTGCACCAGGAGGAACCTAGGGCCCACTGCACCAGGAGGAACCCAGGGCCCACTGCACCAGGAGGAACCCAGGGCCCGCTGCACCAGGAGAAACCAAGGGCCGCTGCACCAGGAGGAACCCAGGGCCTGCTGCACCAGGAGGAACCCAGGGCCCTCTGCACCAGTAGCAACCCAGGGCCCACTGCACCAGGAGGAACCCAGGGCCCACTGCACCAGGAGGAACCCAGGGCCCGCTGCACCAGGAGAAACCAAGGGCCTGCTGCACCAGGAGGAACCCAGGGCCCTCTGCACCAGGAGGAATCCAGGGCCCTCTTCACCAGGAGGAACCCAGGGCCCTCTGCACCAGGAGGAACCCAGGGCCCACTGCACCAGCAGGAATCCAGGGCCCACTGCACCAGGAGGAACCCAGGGCCCGCTGCACCAGGAGGAACCCAGGGCCCTCTGCACCAGGAGGAACCCAGGGCCCTCTGCACAAGGAGGAACCCAGGGCCCACTGCACCAGGAGGAACCCAGGGCCCACTGCACCAGCAGGAATCCAGGGCCCACTGCACCAGGAGGAACCCAGGGCCCGCTGCACCAGGAGGAACCCAGGGCCCACTGCACCAGGAGGAACCCAGGGCCCTCTGCACAAGGAGGAACCCAGGGCCCACTGCACCAGGAGGAACCCAGGGCCCACTGCACCAGCAGGAATCCAGGGCCCACTGCACCAGCAGGAATCCAGGGCCCACTGCACCAGGAGGAACCCAGGGCCCGCTGCACCAGGAGGAACCCAGGGCCCTCTGCACCAGGAGGAACCCAGGGCCCTCTGCACAAGGAGGAACCCAGGGCCCACTGCACCAGGAGGAACCCAGGGCCCACTGCACCAGCAGGAATCCAGGGCCCACTGCACCAGGAGGAACCCAGGGCCCGCTGCACCAGGAGGAACCCAGGGCCCACTGCACCAGGAGGAACCCAGGGCCCGCTGCACCAGGAGAAACCAAGGGCCCGCTGCACCAGGAGGAACCCAGGGCCCTCTGCACCAGTAGCAACCCAGGGCCTGCTGCACCAGGAGGAACCCAGGGCCCTCTGCACCAGTAGCAACCCAGGGCCCACTGCACCAGGAGGAACCCAGGGCCCACTGCACAAGGAGGAACCCAGGGCCCGCTGCACCAGGAGAAACCAAGGGCCTGCTGCACCAGGAGGAACCCAGGGCCCTCTGCACCAGGAGGAACCCAGGGCCCTCTGCACCAGCAGGAACCCAGGGCCCTCTGCACCAGGAGGAACCCAGGGCCCTCTGCACAAGGAGGAACCCAGGGCCCACTGCACCAGGAGGAACCCAGGGCCCACTGCACCAGCAGGAATCCAGGGCCCACTGCACCAGGAGGAACCCAGGGCCCGCTGCACCAGGAGGAACCCAGGGCCCACTGCACCAGGAGGAACCCAGGGCCCGCTGCACCAGGAGAAACCAAGGGCCCGCTGCACCAGGAGGAACCCAGGGCCCTCTGCACCAGTAGCAACCCAGGGCCTGCTGCACCAGGAGGAACCCAGGGCCCTCTGCACCAGTAGCAACCCAGGGCCCACTGCACCAGGAGGAACCCAGGGCCCACTGCACAAGGAGGAACCCAGGGCCCGCTGCACCAGGAGAAACCAAGGGCCTGCTGCACCAGGAGGAACCCAGGGCCCTCTGCACCAGGAGGAACCCAGGGCCCACTGCACCAGCAGGAACCCAGGGCCCACTGCACCAGGAGGAACCCAGGGCCCACTGCACCAGGAGGAACCCAGGGCCCGCTGCACCAGGAGAAACCAAGGGCCTGCTGCACCAGGAGGAACCCAGGGCCCTCTGCACCAGTAGCAACCCAGGGCCTGCTGCACCAGGAGGAACCCAGGGCCTGCTGCACCAGGAGGAACCCAGGGCCCTCTGCACCAGTAGCAACCCAGGGCCTGCTGCACCAGGAGGAACCCAGGGCCCTCTGCACCAGTAGCAACCCAGGGCCTGCTGCACCAGGAGGAACCCAGGGCCCTCTGCACCAGTAGCAACCCAGGGCCCTCTGCACCAGGAGCAACCCAGGGCCTGCTGCACCAGGAGAAACCAAGGGCCTGCTGCACCAGGAGGAACCCAGGGACCTCTGCACCTGGAGCAACCCATGGCCCGCAGCAGCAGAAGGAATCCAGTGCCCGCTGCACCAGGAGGAGCAGTCACATCTACATCAGTGGCAGGATGCCATTGGCTCCGTCGTGGATTGGAGAAGCTCTTCACGCGGGCAAGGATGTCCTTTAAGCCAGCCAAATCCAGATCCCTGGTCTTGAGGAAGGGGAAGGTGGATGTCAAATATCGCTTTCAAGTGGATAGAGCCCCAATCCCATCAGTGATCGAGAAGCCTGTGAAAAGTCTGGGGAAGATCTTTGATAGGACACTGACAGACACAACAGAAGTCCAGTCCACTCACAAGGAACTCAAGACCTGGCTGGCAGCAGCAGATATGTCAGCTCTCCCAGGGAAGTTCAAGGCATGGATCTATCAGCACGGGATCCTACCTAGACTTCTCTGGCCACTGCTGATTTAAGAAGTCCCAACATCCACCGTAGAAGGCTTCAAGAAAAGCATCAACCTTTGGAGGTGGCTCGGCCTGCCGAAGAGCCTCAGCAGTATTGCCCTTTACGGGCACACCAACAAGCTCCAGTTTCCATTCACCAGCCTAACAGAGGAGTTTAAGGTCACCAGTGCCAGGGAGGTGCTACTTTACAGAGACTCAGCGGACACCAGGGTTTCCTCTGCGGGCATTGCTGTGAAGACTGGTCGGAAGTGGCGGGCTCAGGAGACTGTTGAGCGTGCAGAAGCCAGGCTGAGGCACAATGTCCTGTGGCGGTCAGACGAGCGGGGCTAGGGACACACGCAAGACCACGCTTTGACAAAGCTCAGGGGAGAGAGAGGAGGCAGCTGATTCAAGGAGAGATCGAGCAGAGGTGGAGGAGGAGCGCTGCAGCAGGACAGTGGTCATGCGTCAGCAAGGAGCCTGGATGAACTGGGGTCAGGCATTGGCACGAAAGATCAACTGGACAGAGATCTGGAAGTGGGAACCAACAAGACTCGGATTTCTGATCCAGTTGGTGTATGATGTCCTGCCAAGCCCGTCTAACCTTTGGGGTCTTGCAGAAACTCCAGCATGCCCACTGTGTCAGGCAAGAGGTTCCCTGGAATACATATTGAACTGCTGCCCTAAAGCCCTGGGAGAGGGGAAGTATACATGGCGCCACTACCAGGTCTTGAAGGCAGTAGCTGATGCCATCTGCACAGGCATCCAGCAGACCAAACACCAGCTTCCAGCAAGGCGCAGCTTTGCCTTTGTCCGGGCAGGAGAGTGGCCTCCAGATCAGCTGAAGACCGCAACAGGCTTACTAGTCTTGGCTCGTGACTGGCAGCTGCAGGTGGACCTGGGGAGACAGTTGAAATTTCCAGAGCACATAGCCACAACAACACTCAGGCCAGATTTGGTTTTAACATCTGACTCATCCAAGCAAGTAGTGCTTCTAGAACTCACAGTCCCCTTGGAAGACCAAATTGAGGAGGCCCATGAGCAGAAGAAGGCAAAATACCAGGAGCTTGTGGAGATCTGCAGAGGAAATGGGTGGAGGGCCCACTGTGAACCCATTGAGGCGGGCTGCAGGGGATTCCCAGGGCAGTCTCTGTATCGTGCACTCGGCTCCTTGGTGTCAGAGGGTTGCAGGAAAGGAAAGCCACGAAGAACCCTCTTGTGCTTAAAACCCAAGACTAACAAACTGTATGTTGAACCAATGTGACTCTGGCTCCACTTTTTGCATCAACCTCCGAAACAAACTGAACAGGAAGAGGAAGTTGTCGCCTACGTACTTGAGTTGTATTTCAGTCTGATGCTCAGTCAGTCCGCAGCAAGACACCATGGAGGTCACAGCTCTCTGCTTCAGACTGTGTGAGTACTGAGTCTCAGCTTTTCTTATGTCTTTTACTAAGTTTTCCATCCAGTATATCGAACCATCTATGTCTGATATTTAACTTAGCTTCTTTCTTTATCCAGTGATGCTTGAATTCACTCTGCTCAACAGTTATGCTCAGAAAAGTGGTGAGTGACAAAAACTAAATAAATCCATTTAAAGAACCAAGGTTGAATACTGACCTCTTATTTTGTTCAGTTTAACATGATCGCACACTTTGCCAGTGAAAACCAGAATGTATTTTGCAAAAAGCCCAAATTTAATCTGTCGCAGTAATTTTGGCAATTCTGTTTTAACATAAACATCATATTTATCTAGTTCTGAATGTTTCTTTAGCGACACTACAATTTCTGCCTTGGTTTCAGATGCAGCTTTTCTTCGTATCACTCCAGACAGACTGCAGCACTTTAAATATGAGTCTGTGTCTTTTGACTGTGAAGGGCCTGACGGCTCGACTAAACTGAGAGTGATCAAGAACACTGAGGAGTTTGATCCAGCATGTCATATTACGCAGACATCATCAGGGTCCTCTTGCACTATTAGAAGAGTCTATCCATCAGACAGTGGAGAATACTGGTGTGAGACTGAAGGAGGAGAGAGAAGCAACAGTGTCAACATCTCTGTCACTGGTAAGGTTTTGCGAGAAGTATTTGCTTCATATCCACAACATTATTTTCTGAGATGAAATGAAAACATGTTGAGCTCAGAGGAGAGATTGATATCACCAAGTCCCACAAAGTCAGCAAACAAGTGTATTTCATCAAATTCAGCTGGTTCAGTGATCCTGGAAAGTCCTGTCCTCCCTGTAGAAGAAGGCAACAACGTGACTCTGACCTGCAGAAACAAGACAACTTCCTCAAACCTGACAGCTGGTTTCTACAAAGATGGCCTCCTCATCAGGAGCAGCTCTACAGGAGAGATGACCATCCACAGTGTTTCCAAGTCTGATGAAGGACTCTACAAGTGTCACATCTCTGGAGCTGGAGAATCACCAGAGAGCTGGATGGCTGTCAGAGGTGAGACATGACACTGTTAAAAATTAAAGCTAAAATTAGAATATTTATCTGCAGTGCTATTTATTGGTTATATTATATGATCTACTGGTGGTTCTTTAAAGAGCAGAACACAAACCCAACATATTTTTAATTTGTGCCAGAGTAAAGCTAAAGCATGGCATCACAGACAGTCTGTTACATACTGTTAATACTGTCATGTTTTACAGAAGATATACGCTCTTGTGTTGAAGCACTTCCCCTCCTCTAAATACCTGTTTTGACTGTTCTAATGGTGGCTCTGGTGCTGCTGCTCGGACTATGTTGGGACTATGGTGTATGCTAATAGCAGCGACTGTCAGACTTTCTCACACACAGAAAGAGGTTAAAAACCACAGACTCACTGATGCATGAACTATTTTTAATGGGCCAGTTGTCAGAGTTCTCGCTGTATGCAGGTCTGTGTTTAGTTTTAGACTCGACAGATGCTGCTGATAATTTGAGCCTCTCAGACACAAACATGAGAAAATGTATCTATTTAAAAGAGGTGTGCAGGAGGCCCTTGATATATATATATTGATAACTTAAAGTTAAAGGAAAACCTTTGTTGTTCAGCTGGTTCAGTGATCCTGGAGAGTCCTGTCCTCCCTGTGGAAGAAGGCAACAACGTGACTCTGACCTGCAGGAAGAAGATGTCTTCTTTACACCTGACAGCTGGTTTCTACAAAGATGGCCTCCTCATCAGGAGCAGCTCTACAGGAGAGATGACCATCCACAGTGTGTCCAAGTCTGATGAAGGACTCTACAAGTGTCACATCTCTGGAGCTGGAGAATCACCAGAGAGCTGGATGGCTGTCGGAGGTGAGTCACGACATAGTAAATAATGAAAGTAGCTAAAATTAGATTATTTATCTGCAGTGTTATGTATTGTTGAGGTTTTATTATATGATCTACTGATGGTTCTTTAAAGAGCAGAACACAAACCCAACATATTTTTCATTTGTGCCAGAGTAAAGCTAAAGCATGGCATCACAGACAGCCTGTTACATATTAACATACTGTTAATACTGTCATGGTGTTCCAGAAGATATACGCTCTTGTGTTGAAGCACTTCCCCTCCTCTAAATACCTGTTTTGACTGTTCTAATGGTGGCTCTGGTGCTGCTGATCGGACTATGTTGGGACTATGGTGTATGCTAATAGCAGTGCCTTTCAGACTTTCTCACACACAAAAGAAGATTTAAAACCACAGAGGCACTGATGCAGGAACTATTTTTAATGGGCCAGTTGTCAGAGTTCTCAGATTATGATTGTTTTGTGTTTAGTTTAGACTCTCAGACACAAACATGAGAAAATGTACGTATGTAAAAGAGCAGGAGGCTCTGTAAAAACAGCAATGGCTTGCATATATTGATAACTTAAAGTTAATGGAAAACCTTTGTTGTTCAGCTGGTTCAGTGATCCTGGAGAGTCCTGTCCTCCCTGTGGAAGAAGGCAACAACGTGACTCTGACCTGCAGGAAGAAGATGTCTTCTTTACAGCTGACAGCTGGTTTCTACAAAGATGGCGTCCTCATCAGGAGCAGCTCTACAGGAGAGATGACCATCCACAGTGTTTCCAAGTCTGATGAAGGACTCTACAAGTGTCACATCTCTGGAGCTGGAGGATCACCAGAGAGCTGGATGGCTGTCAGAGGTGAGACATGACACTGTTTAAAATGTCAGTGTTCAACTTGTGCTCCAGCAGCTCTCAGAGACAACCTGTTACATACTGTTAATACTGTCATGATGTTACAGCAGATATGTTCTCTTGTCTCTGCAGCTCATCACAGAGAGACTTGTCCCTGGTCAGACCTCTTCATACATGTCGTCCTCGTCTTAAGGACGGTGTTCACCATAGTGATGGTGCCTCTGCTGCTGCTGCTGGTGGGACTGCTGCACTGTGGGAAACTCAGAGTTACAGTTGCACAAACATAACTGATACTCATGTATAAAGGTAACATGTAGTTTGGCCATCAAGGTAATGAAGCAGTGAACCTCCCATCATGCGTTGGGTCTGGAAAACTTGGAAAGACAGAAACAAAAAACAATTTAAAAGCCATCACTGAGATTGTTTTAAATTGTATTTCTATCTGTTTTTACTTTTTTAAGAAGTCATGTACAGCTGTGAGGTGTCAAACTTCTCTTCATCACATGTTGATACTTGCAGCAGCTGTGAGACTTTCTCACACAGAAAAAGGTTCAAAACCACAGACAGCCTTTTGAAAAGCTGAAAGGTTTCTCATGTAGTTCTGTGTTTTATTTTAGACTCAACAGATGCTGGTGATGATTTCAGCTTCTTAGACACAAACCACACGAGAAGATATAAATATGTATGTCGATGAGGTGGCTATCTATCTATCTATCTATCTATCTATCTATACATACATGCAGACATACATAAAACAACACAGTGGGATTGTTAACAGTAATACAGTAGTGTTATGGAGCAGAGTGCAGAGGGTTCTGGTATAAATATGGAATTATAAGGTATGCAGTGATGCTCATATATTAATAGTAGGGTTGCAATGATAAAAGATTTTCATGGTACAATAACCTGATTAGAAAATACTGCGGTGTCACGTATCACAATATTACAGAAGTATTATTTCTAAGAGTCAGAATGACCCTTAAAGGAAAGGAAAGGTTGAACATTTATCGCTATAATTTAAACTTGAAACCATTTTTTTTATGAAAGTATGTGTAAAAACTCTTCCTTTTAAAAGATCTAAAATTAAGGTGAGATTTTTTTTCACTGTCATAGATACTGACACAGAAGTACACGATTTGATAACCATCAATTTTGAAATCATGGTATACCTTAAAGCTGTTACACTTCTGCAACTCTAGCTGATAACCTGGTGATTGGCGGTATCACAGTGTGCAGTTACCTGTAAATACTCATTAAAAAAAAAAAAAAAAAAAAAAAAAAAGATTGTGTGGTCTCAGTTGAGAAAAGTTTAACGGCATAACAACTTTTGCAAATCATCAAACAATGTACAAATGGCACTCTGTAAATACAAAATGGTTTCTCTTTTTAAAGTGTAAAGTTGTATCTCACTGACAAAAATAAATAAACATGTTTGGATGTTGATATTTGTGAATATTGTTATGATGTTCATCAGTATGAGGACTCTTGGAAATAAAATATCAAACATGTACTTTTGGCTCTTTATCTCTTTATTATGAAAAGATAATGTAAAAAAATCCAAAATGAATTACAAATGATACAAAAGGTAGAATGGCAAAACAATATATTCAGTGTGAAGAAGATCCAGAGGTCAGCTGTGACATGACCCTGCTGTAAATGTACATTTGTGTTCCACCTCAAAGGGCAGGAAATCAGTGGAGCTTTTAGTGATCAAATCAGATTTTAATATACATTTACTGTGAATATACTGATAAAATTTCTAAAGTTATGTTACCTAACTTTTATATTTTGAGCTTATTTTTCCCGTTTATCTTTATAACAGTTTTATGACATTTCAGAATGATATTTTGTTTTAATAATGACGCACCTACAGTAGGTTAGCACTGCCCTCTCCTGGCTCAAATCCTACCTCTCCAATAGACATAAGTTCATCAGCATAAACAACAGCAAATCCCTCACTGCTCCCCTCTCCCAAGGTGTTCCCCAGGGTTCAGTTCTCGGCCACCTCCTTATCATCCTGTACATTCTCCTCCTTGGTCAAATAATCCGACACCATGGGCTCCAGTTTCACTGCTTCACCAATGACATTCAGCTCCACAACTCCACCAAAGCCATCACTCCTGCCGCTCACTCTACCCTCACCAACTGCATCACTGAAATAAAATCCTGGCTGCAAACCAATTTTCCTTAAACTGTGACAATCAGAAATCATCATCATCATCAGTCCCAAATCTCTTATCAGACCCACCCATAATGTCTCCCTCTCCACTGATGGCTCCACTGTGCTCTCCTCCCCCATGTCTGTAACCTTGGTGTCATCTTTGATCAAACCCTCTCTTTTGACCAACACATCAAACACATCACCAAAACATCCCTCTTCCATCTCAGAAATATTTCCCTTCTCCATCCACCACTCTCATTTTCAGCTGCAGAGACTTTCATTCACACATTCATCACTTCCAGACTGGACTACTGCAACAGTCGCCTCTTCGGTTCATCATCCAAAGCACTTAAGAAACTACAATATTTTCACAACTCTGCTGCTCATGTTCTCACACACTCCCGCACCTGTGAGCACATCACTCCCGTCCTTTAAAGCTTCCACTGGCGCCCCATCCCCCAGCGTATCCACTTCAAACTCCTCATCATCACCTATAAAGTCCTCCACAATCTGGCTCCCCCCAATCCATCTGAGCTCTTCCACCGGCACACTCCCTCCTACTGCCTCAGGTCTGCTGACAGCAACCAAACACTGCACCTGGGGGGCAGGGCTTTCTCCATTGCTGCCCCCACCCTCTGGAAATCAGTCCCCAAAGACATCAGATACTCCCCCCTTACTCTCCACCTTCAAGAAATCCCTCAAAAGGAAAGTGTTCAATGCACCACAAAAACAAAAAAGTGAAAATGTTGGACGTCATATTCACAGGATAGGTGTGACTCATTTGGTTGATTCCAAATCAGATGACAAAGATACATTTTTTAGTGTCTTCAGATAAAACTTGGAAGATGACTTGGTATTTTAAAGTTTCCTGGATTACACAGCAGTAGTATCTGGTGTTTTCAACACCCTGGCCATTTCCTGTTAGTGATAGAGAAAAGTGGTGTTAATGTTGTTGTACTATAGGTACAAGATAGAGAGAGAAAATAACACTGTATAACAGCTGAGTTAATGACTGCAATTTATGGCCAAACGTATGTGAACAACAGAACAGAGTGTGTGGACACAGGGCAGAGTCCTGCACTTTTTGCGGGTACCCGTCGGGTAACACAAACACAAAATTTTGCGGGTTTTAGATAAACACATCAAACTAATCTTTTTAGTTAGTTCGGTAAACTACAGATAACTATTTTGGTCATTATTTACTCTCTGAGGATCGCTTCCGCTATTTTGCAACGGTCATTGGTTCAGCTGTTTACACGCGTTTCACCATCTAATAACACAATTTGTGATTGGACGAGAGAATCAACATGGCTGCCACCATCTAACAAGCGCCGCTTCCAAAACTGTAAATAATTATTTAGGTATTTGAGAAATAAGTGGATAAAATGTACAACTATCACTTTATAATGTTTCTGAAGTGTTTCCCTGATGGATTACTTCCCTCCTCGATGGATTCTAAAAACACGTGATGGCTCGTAACTGCTGAACGTCGCTCTGGACAAAAAGTAAGTCTATTATTACATATGTAAAGTTCCTTTACATAGATTAAAAGTTTTAAAGCATTAAACGTAACAAACGAGTGCTTTTACACTCGTATGGGAGAAGAACACAGAGGGTTGATGATGGAGCTGAAGTCAGGTTTTTATTGTGAGAGCTGCTTCATTCAGGTCGTTGTTTACTCACTGGCACCTTAACTGTCAGCATGAGAGGTCTTCACAGTTTCAGAGCTGGGACCCAAATCATATCTGGTTGAGATTATACTTGTCTTTTTTTCCTGCCTCAGTTCTTAGGTCTGTGTGTAAACATCTCTTTTATCAATGCAGATTGAAATGATGTGTGTGCACTTAGTATCAGCTGTGATCATGTGGAATATCACGATTAAATGATTATCTTCTACCTGTTGCCCAGTTGGCTGTAAAGTATTTCATGAATGTAAAATGTCGACTGATTTTATGTGGGCAGGTGTGTGTAATGTATTAAATGTGAGATGATGTCAGACCTCTCCAGTGTTGTTGTAGACAGTGACCAGCAGTTCTTCTCCAGTGCCCCAGGACTTCTGGCTAAACCACACCAGGTCAGTGGGAGGGTCGTTTCTGCCAGGATGATCTGAAGACCAGATCTGAAAGAAGGAAACATCACAGATTTACCACACAAGTAGTGTTTCACTCACAGCTTTCTCCATGCAGGGTTAGAGGGAGAGTTAAATAAATGACAAAGAACAAAGAAACAAAGAGAAAAATAAACACAATCATGAAACACTCACAGTCACAGTGTTTCCAGCCTCGAGTTTGAATGAGGAGAAAAATTTGTACACAATGGGTTTTCTGTCGTTGACCTGTATGTGTACTTCCCAGCCTTCCAATGGTTGGTCCTGACAATGGAACGTTGAGCGGGAGAGAAAGGATGAGACAAAGAGATACAAGGTACATTTACATCTTCTCCATCTTCACAAAACATCTTAAGTCTAACATACAGTAGTTTGTACAGTGTGTGACTCAGTTTGCTGGGAGTCATTTTGTTTTATTTGGCTGTGGTAGAATCACTCTCTGGGTTTGAATGACCCACTGGAATATCCCTGGATACACTTTCCTAATGTACAGCTATGAATCTCACTGCACATGCTCATATAGAACTCACACAGTGTTCATTCACACACAGCATTACCTTATTGGACGTGTTGCTGAGACGAACATAACTGCCCTTCAGGTCGATGTCACTCACAGTGATGTTTCCCATGGCTGAATCCTGACTGACCAGGTGAGTCTGCTGCTGCTGGAGATTACTCTGAGAGCTCTTAAGCACCAGCATTTTCCTTACTTCTAGCTGAGAGAGAGGCAACACACACAGATATTTTTATTAACTTCCCCTCAGATTGGATTTCTGCAGCTAACAGATGGATAACGTCAAATAACAGGAACCAAACAGTTGTAATAGTAATCCCTGATTTAAATGTAAGTCTAAAGTCTAAGTCTATCAAGAAGGCCCACCAACGCCCAGGGCTGCCCCTGACCAAATTGGGGCCCTAAGCGAAATTTTATTTGGAGGCCCCCATCCCAAATGTATCATAGGTACAAAATGACCGTACAACAACTTGCCATTTAACTTGACAACCTTTACTGGCAATAACAAATGTACTGTAGATACAGTAGTTTGGCTGTATGAGTCAAATAAAATAAAAAATTCAACCTGAAATAAATAAATAAATATTAAATAAAAATAACTTCAAACTGAAATAAATAAATAAACAAATCTGAGTCACAAATAGCCATCAATTACTCATCAAAAGAAAGTAACTTCCACCACCTCAATCCCCCACCCTTGATTAAACACTGAAAATAAAATAAAAGAGGGAGACAGGTTTTTCCTATTTAATCTTATTTTGTTATATTTCTCCCTCTCCCCTCTCTGGGAGCATCCCAGCCCCGCACACACCCCCGAGGCTCGGGTCTCCCCCTCCGTGGAGCCCGCCCGCTGTCCCTTGCGTGCACATACTCCCGAGGCTCGGGTCTCCCCCTCCGTGGAGCACCCCCGCCCGCCCTACCGTCCCCGCACACACTCCTGAGGCTCTTTTGGGCGACATGTCGACAACTCTTCACCTGTTGCAGCTCTGCAAGTGCCTGCCAGCGCACCCCTCTGATTGTTCAGATGTCGAGTGCTGTCAATCATTGCAGCGACGCATGGGCGGTCAGGTCCCTTCTCTACTTCCTCGAGCTGATTCTACGCGCGCCTCACGGTAGCGCATGTGCGCATCCATTGCGCATATGTGCAAATGCGTCCCCTTGCGCAAAATGTGGCCCCCCCATGGAAGATGAGGCCCTACGCACAGCGCGTGTTCTGCGTTTAGGGAGGGGCGGCCCTGCCAACGCCTCTACTTCCAGAGGAAGTAGAAGCAGTCTAGACTTGGAAGCTCAGCCATAACATCCTTCTACATGTGTTTGGCGGAGAGCATCCTTACCTCCTGCATCACAGTGTGGTACGGAAACTGTTCTGCTGCAGACAGGAAGGCTCTGCAGCGGGTGGTGAAGACTGCCCAGAAGATCGCGGACAGTAGCCTACCCACCCTGTCAGACATCTATGCCACCAGGTGCAGGAGGAAAGCCCTCTGCATCATGAAGGACTCCACCCACCCTGCCAATGGACTGTTTGCCCCCCCTCCCCTCGGGAAGATGGCTGCGCAGCATAAAGGCAAGAACCACCCGGCTGAAAAACAGCTTCTCTCCAGAAGCTGTGAGACTCTTGAACTCTTGAACTTTTATTGCTGCTGGTCCTTTTTTTATATTTCATTTACATTTTTTGTTTAATTTATGTTTTAAATTTATTTTCTTTCAACTATGCACTTAATGGGCATGTGCAATTATGGTGCTACATCCTCCCACTACCTCTACACACTTATTTATGTTTTTATTTATTGATATCTATTGCAATGTTATTAGTGTTTTACTGTTTCTTTTATCTTTGTTTCCCTCACCAGGACCTGAGTACAATTTTCGTTGCCTTCATGTACCAACATGTTCCGGTAATAACAATAAACTTCCTTGAATCCTTGAATTCTAAAACCATGATCATTAATCTGCTGCTGCTTCAACAGCCTCAACTCTTCTGGTTTCAGTCTTTCGATTAAATGCTGAACCCACTGCAGGGATCTGCTCTCATTCAGACTTAAAAAATTGTGAGGTCAGCTACTATAAGTGGTGATAGGTCCTGGCTCACAGCATGAAAGGTCTTCACAGGTTAAACCTGAGACCCAAATTGTACCTGGCTGAAAATATATTTAGTCTAATCAGGTCTGTTGGATTCTTTTTTTTTCCTGCCTCAGGTCTTAGATCTGTGTAAACATCTCTTTCATCAAAGTGGATTAAAATGATCTGTGTGTACTTAGTATCAGCTCTGATTACATGGAATATCGTGATCAAACTCAGTATCTTCTCCCTGTTGTCCAGTTGGCTGTAGAATGTTTCATGAATGTAAAATGTAGAATGTTTCTGTGTGGACAGGTGTCTGTGTGTCCACATACTTTTGGCCATGTACTGTATTTGTTAATGTTTTAAATGTGAGATAATGTCAGACCTCTCCAGTGCTGTTGTAGAGTGTGATCAGCAGTTCTTCTCCAGTGCCCCAGGATTTCTGTTTCTGCCACACCAGGTCAGTGGGAGGCTTGTTTCTGCCAGGACGATCTGAAGACCAGATCTGAAAGTAGCAAACATCACAGATGAGACATTTGCAGAGGAAACACTTCACTAACCACAAGTCAAAATATCTGTTTGGACCATGAGTTAGTTATTAGAGTGAGTTATTACAGTGTCCCAGTATAAAGTAAAGTATATGTTTGAAGCTGTGACAGCCTGCACTGAGTTTCAGTCACAGTTTTCTTCATGCAGAGAGGAAAAAATAAACACAATCATGAAACACTCACAGTCACAGTGTTTCCAGCCTTGAGTTTGAATGAGGAGGAAAATTTGTACACAATGGGTTTTCTGTCGTTGACCTGTATGTGTAATTCCCAGCCTTCCAATGGTTGGTCCTGACAATGGAACATGGAGCAGGAGAGAAAGGATGAGACAAAGAGATACTAATTAAATTAACATGGGCCATCTTCACAAAACATCTTGAGTCTAACATACAGTAGTTTGTACAGTGTGTGACTCAGTTTGCTTTGAGTCATTTTGTTTTAATTGGCTGTGGTAGAATCACTATGTAGGTTTGAATGACCCACTGGAATATCCCTGGATACACTTTCCTAATGTACAGCTATGAATCTCACTGCACATGCTCATATAGAACTCACACAATGTTCATTCACACACAGCATTACCTTATTGGACGTGTTGCTGAGACGAACATAACTGCCCTTCAGGTCGATGTCACTCACAGTGATGTTTCCCATGGCTGAATCCTGACTGACCAGGTGAGTCTGCTGCTGCTGGAGATTACTCTGAGAGTTCGGAAGCCCTAGCATTGTGTTTACCTCCAGCTGAGAGAGAGGCAACACACACACACACACACACAAAACTGATTAGATTTCTGCAGCTAACAGATGGATGTTTAGTGTTAAGCAGGGGAACTGCCCATTGGTCCGACATCCCATTGTTCCGACCATATTAAACCCATTGTTGTTCTGAAGTCAGTTCCGAAATCATCAAGATGCCCTGTGGTTAAGGTCTGGTTAGGTTTAGGCACAAAAACCACTTGCTTAGGGTCAGGAAAAGATCATGGTGTGGGTTAAAATGAAAAAGAAAGTGACAAACACATAAGCCGTGAGCCAGCTCCACCTCAAGCCTTTCCCAGCTGACCCAGAGCTGGTCGCGGCGCATCATCAAGGTAGAAATACGCCTGCCGGGAGCCGTTTAGCACCGCGGACAGTCGGACTAATGGGATGTCGAACCAATGGGCTGTTGGACCAATGACATGGACCCTTAAGCAATGGGTACAATCAAATAACAGGAACAAAACAGAAGTGACAGTAGAGGTCAGAGGTCATAGGCCTTTACAGTGAACCAACCCTAATTTAAATGTAAGTCTAAAATCATGATCACTAATCTGCTGCTGCTCAAACAGTCTCAACTCTTCTGGTGTCGGGTCTTTCCATCAGATGTTGAACCTGCTGCAGGGATCTGCTCTCATTCAGACCAAAGAACATGACTGAGGTCCAACACTGATGCTGAGCTCGCAGTTGGCGGTTGAGGTCAGAGCTCTGTGCAGATCAGTAGATTTCCTCCACATCAAACTGGTGAAACTCATTTCTTCATTGACCTGGCTTTGTGCATGGGGACAGTGTAAAGTTCAAACAGGAAAGGCTCTTTCCATGAGTGTTGCTACAAACATGAAGAATGTCATTATCTCCAGTATCATTGTATGCTATGGCATTAAGGTGTCTCTGAAATGGAACTAAGGGGCCTTGACAAATCCCACAAAGCAGACCAACATACACTATGTAGGTGGACAGGTGTGTGTGTGTGTGTGTGTGTCCACATACTGTTGGTCATATAATGTGTTAGTCAACAAATGTGATGGGATGTGATGTCAGACCTCTCCAGTGTTGCTGTAGATGGTGACCAGCAGTTGTTCTCCAGTGCCCCAGGGTTGCTGGCCAAACCACACCAGGTCAGTAGAGGTCTCACAGCTGACACCACAATCTGAAGCCCAGATCTGAAAAGATGAAATTTCACAGATTCACCATACAAGAAGATACTTGCCATCAATTTTGAATCTTATCACTCCATTAAATAGACATTATAAGAATGTATGTGTGTCAGATATGAGTTAAGATGTTCAGAATACTGTTATCAGATCAATTAATGCCTGTAAACATCAGGAGCAGTGTCGTTAGGTTTCACCTTCACTTTTGTTTGGTTTAGACACAAAGACTACATGGTTAGGTTTAATATAAAAACATACAAACATTGAGTCAGCTGACTCCTTCATCACCTCATCACAATTAGCCCAGCTGTTTCATTCGATAACAGCATTCTCACCAGTTGAGGTAGAGTGAGATTTGAATAAATGACAAAGAATGAAAAGAAACAAAGAGAAAAAACATCAACTAACAGTCATGAAAAACTCACAGTGACAGTGTTTCCAGCCTTCAGTATGAATGAGGGGTAAAACTGGTATTTGATGGGTTTTCTTTTGTTGATTCGTATATGTAATTCCCAGCCTCCCATTGGTTGGTCCTGCAGGAGGGAGATTCAGTGGGAGAGCGAAGATAAGACAAAGAGACACTAATTAAATTAATATTCTACACGTCTTCACAAAACATCGTGAATGTAACATACAGCAGTGCGGACAGTGTGTGAGTCAGTTTGCTAGAAGTCTTTGTGGTTCTATTGGACTATGGTAAAATCACTGTCTGGGTTTGAATGACCCCCTTTGGGATATCTATGGTTACACTTGTTTATTGTGTGACTATAAAACTTGAGATATGTGCTCATGTAGAATTCTCTAGGTGTTTATGAAGACATAATGAAATTACCTTTTCGGAGTTGTTGCTGAGACGAACATATTTGCCATCCACGTTGACCCCATCCACTGTGATGTCTTTCTTAGCTGAGTCCTGATTGGCTGGCTGATTGTGATCCTGAGACAACACAGCACAGGCAAAGTGACCTTATGTGTTTCTGTATGAGTGTGATGTACAGGACAAAAAAGGTTAAACACACCTGGTAAAATACAATGTATTTATGTATGTCATATGCTTTGTATCTGTAAATAGTGTTGACAGGTCTTCATACAGTGTTGAACAATATACCAGATCCATAATTAGTTTATCTGACTTTCTCTTATTGTAGTTTTAAAGGAGTCTGTTCATATGAGGTCTTAAAGGAAGTCGGACAAAATTAAATCATCTTATCATGTTGTTGGCCAAAGACAGAGCAGAGTTCTGAAAAGAAAAGTGTCAATGAACAGTGAAAGAGCTACAGATGTGTTGTGATGAGATGGAAATGTCTTCTCGTGCTCACACAGCATTTTTTCCTGATGGTAGTGAGCTAGTCTGAAACAACATTTCCCATCTTCCCAGATTTTCATGAACAGAACATTTACAGTAAAGACATTAATCTTTTTGTTGATCTCCACCTTTTGGTTCATGGTCTGCTGGTTGTTCTCCATCGTCTGATTCTCATCCTGGAGCTGCTGGACTTCAGCTTGTTTGTCTTTAGTCTGGGAAGACAGAAAAGATGAGAGACATATTTAGATGAGTATACTACAACACTGCACAAGTGACAAAGAAACAATGAAGAATTTTAAAGGGCAAATTTCTACATGTGTTTTGTTTTCATTTGGAAATCGCCAGTTTTGCTGGTTTATGAGTTTTGGTATGAAACAGGACTCTAATTATTCTGGTCTCAGTCTGAAATTCAACTTGACTGGGTTTTGGATGCTACTTGGTGTCAACCAATATTAAAAGTTATTATTTTCATGGTGGCACAACAACCAGTGTGAGCAGCGCTACAAACGTTTGGTATTTTGCTGACCTTGACATTTTTTTTGCCCTTCGGGGTCTGCACCTCCGTCTCAGGTTCCTCTTTGCTCTGCTGCTTCTGGATACGCTGCTTAAGTTGCTTCTTTACCAGACAGAGAGATGAACAGAGACAAGATGCAAGTCATGAGTTTATAAGGCCATGTGAATGAGGACATGACACCTGCACAAATATGTCAAGTACACCTCAAGTTTTGAATACAATAGAATTTGTCTATTACATTCAAAACTTGAGCTATACTTCAGTCTCAGTTATAAATGACAAGTTACCCACTTTGACCTCTAGTCATTAGAAAATACAAGCAACCCTTCACACTATATAGTTTCAAGGTGAACTTTTAGTTTAATCAGCTCAAAGTCAGCTGTGATTCATCCTGCCTGCAGTAACCCAATCCTTCCACTTCTCCTGCCTTTTTATGACTTTGACGACATTCACAATTTAAACACTCTTCTGGTGATCATAAAAAAATGTTTTTTTCCCTGACCTTTAAATTCCCTTTGCCTGTGTGTGTGGTATTTTGCTGTCCAGCAAGGAGGACACGGTGTTTCTGGGCCTCATTCTCTTTGGTCTTCAGCTCCTCTTCCAGGGTCTTTACTCTTTTCTCAGCCTCCACTCTCCTCTGCTGCTCCTCCTGGAGCTGCTCAGACAGAGGAGAGAGACGAATAGAAATAAGATGAAAGACATGATTTTAAATAGGGCAAAAAAAATTACACTTTTTAAAATTGTACTTATTTGTACTTATACTCATTATTCTCACGCCATTGTACTAATGTACTGACAAAAAAATGCTGAGTATTCAAGTCTTGCCACTGTGCACCATCCAGACAGCAACATGATTTTTATATTTCATATATCATGCGCCACTGTGATTGGCTCTGCTTCTTTCTGAGCTATGATACCAGTGATGTGACTGGCTGTGTTTATCATTCATCAAAACCTCCAGTCTATATTCCACTTTCCAACTTGTGCTGCTGCACCTGCATGAACACATAAAAGCAGGTGCATATGGAGACACTTGAACAGTTTATTTTTTTGTAATGAAAATTTCAGTATGTAAATAAACTTAACATAAAGCAGAGAATATAAAAAAAGCACATGAAGATACAAAGAAATCAGTTGTTAAAAAGGCAAATGTCAGAACCTCCTTAATCTGTTTATCCAGAATCTGTTTCAGGTCCTGAATTTGTTTCTCAGCTTGTTCTCTCCACTGCTGCTCGTTCTCAAGTGTCTGTCTGTGGATTATTGTCCAGGGAAGCTAAGAGACAGAAAAAATAGATACCAAAATCAACACAATAACACATTGTTTTACATCAAATGAGTGAAAACATACGGTGAAAAATAAAACAACACTACAAGTGTATTCTACAAATAATTATATACTGATTTATGGAAGATAAAATTAATAGTTTTAACATTAAGTGTAAACAGTCTTTAGTGTGTCATCATTTGTTCTCATTTACAATCACCTGCTCTAAGGTTTATATAGATCATAAAATACATAATGAGGCATCCTGATACACAAAAATAAAATAATCATCAACATTCACTTTGTGCTGAGTTTATTGCTTTCTACAGGTCACCTTGCATATGTGAATACTTACCAAAGACACAGACTGAGCAACTTTGTTTTCCCCGAACTGGGTTGAAGGCTAAAGTGGTACAGAGAGAGACAGGTTCTTTCATTAAGGCATATGAGCACATGTACAACAGAAAGACACCTAAATCAGAGTCAGAAACACTGCTGATCCTGGTCCCTTTTTTTTAATGGTTTTTAAGAGCTTAATCTTAAAAAAATCTTAAAAAGTTTCCCTCATTTCCCTAAACAGCACTGTGTCATAAAGCTGCTGCCTCGAGAAATGTGGACGAATAGGATGCTCAAGATAAGGTAAAGTGAAAGAGAGATTCATTTGAGGTGACGAACCTCCCTGTTCTTGGTCTCCAGCTCCTCCTTCAGGCTTTGCAGTTGTCGCTGGACTTCAGCTTCTTTACTTTCATACTGGGAGCAGGAAGAAGATGAAGGGAAATGCATGGAGAAACATGAATATTTGTAGTTATACTCCAAAATAAATGAAGGCAGCAGTTACAAACTGCTAGAAGCCTGATTGTGCCCACACTATCGATGACATAGAAATTGAAATTAGTGCGTTAAATGTAAAGACAAACCTCAAGCTTCTGGGTCTTCAACTTCTCTTTCAGGGTCTGAATTGTACTCTCAGCCTCCTTCCTTTTCTGCTGCTCCTCCTGGAGCTGCTGCTGCTGCTGCTGCAATATTTTATTTTGGCAGGTTAATAAAGATGTGAAGGACATATTTTAGCTCCATAAAACATATAAGTATCACTGTTTTACACACATTTTTTTCTGGTTGTTTATGATGATATTGAGGTCACTGTAACATGCAGTTTCATAATGTTCCAAAAACATCCCTCTGCTTTAGGGGCTTAATCTACCTAACCATACCTGTAGTAGAGCTAGAACCACTGATCGCTCACATGACATGAGGTTGGGGGCATACTATGCACGAGAGCTTTGATATTCCCCGTGACGTGAGAGCAGGGACATACAGTTCCCCTGAGGACACTGATAGTTCAGGGGAGGAGCAAACATAAAGATTTGCACAGCAGCCTTCTAAACGATTTCTCTCGACAATGTTGAGGAGGATCCTGATTATGAGGCATCTCCTAGTGCTCCTAGTCCTAGTGCTGCTGATGTCATCAAAATGGCTCCAGGCCCCACCTCATATGCTGTCAGCAATGTCCAAGACAATCAGCATATGTGCTCTTTATAATATTGTAAATTGAGAAAGATATACTTAAAATGACATATTTAGAGGGGAGGCGTGTGAATGTGGACAGTTAGAAAGACTTGGATGTGACTTGCAGACCTACATTGGGTTGCTCATTGTGGATAATATACCCCTGTGTAATATAGGATCATATAAATCCTGTACAACACAAATTTTAGTTCAATCAGTGAGATTTTATGGTAATTTGCATATTTTTCCATAGTCACATATAGGTAGTGATGTATAAGGGGGTGGGTGGGGCATTATTTAAAGGGATATTTAAGTAGTCGACAAAGAGACATAAAGTACCATAAAACTTCATTTAAGAGCCCAGGCTATTATTTGCTTAAATCACTGAACTCAATGGGCGTATATTAGGGACTGGCATCTCTATGGGACAGGCCTTTAATTCCTTTCACATAAAACTGTTGCTCAACAAAGATAGAAAAATACGATGAAATTGTTTATACAGACCAGTGTGAACGTTACTTGTATAAAAAAATTGGCTTCGAATAACATATCAAGAATGAGTCGTTCATTTGATCTAGATCCGACAGACAACACGTCAGAGAAAGAGAGACTTAACACATGCCGACACTTTAAACTGTTAGAACAATACTCACAACTTGGATTATATTTGATGCTAAAATCTTTTGAGTCTTTTGATCACTGGACCCTTACAGACTATAGGAATATGAATAACTCACAGGGTAAAGGAGGAATGGACACATATTCTGACTTTATGACAGCTTCAGAAGAAGGCAGTCACCTTGTTTTTGTCATGCTGGTAAATGTGAAATGACTTTTTTCTCTGCTGCTCATGGATTCAGTAAAATGAACTGAACGATTGAACGGTGGAGAATCTAACTGAGCTAACCATGTGTAGCGTCTCCACAGGGACACAAGTTTAAACATTTACGTGCGATCTAAACATCTAACTCATGTTAGCTCAAGTTGTTAGCCAACAACCTGTTTTATACATCCAAAGAACTTCTATAACAATGAACTGCTTGGCAACCAGACCAGGCCTCTAATTGAGACAGACCTTTATCTGTCAAAATGTGTAGCCACACCGGGCTAGGAAAAGGGACTGGGCTTTTAACTGGAGCTTTATGGTACCTGATTTTCTGGAGGTTAAAATTGCTAGGGTCGAATTGACTCCAAGGATAAACAATGTTAGTAAATTCAAGTATAACAGAAGGGTCATTAGACCAACTTACAGAAACCTTGTGTGAGTCGACCCCTGACTTCTCTTTCTGTCTCTCTGCCCCTCTCCCCCTCACAGGCGCAGCTGGACCAGCCCCATGGCGCTTGCCTCTGCCCCCAGTACTCTTGTGCATCTGTAATTTGATGGTTGAACACTTATTTTTAGCATTCCATGCATCTGTTTTTGTTATTTCTTATCAACTCCTGACACTACTACATATGACAGCTCATTTGGAATATACTCTCTGTAGCAGCACCTCCCTTTGAAAACACAGACCTAAGGTTTTTTTTTTAATGTTTGGAGTCTGGTGCTCCACTCTCTTCAATCTTCAGATTCTTTGCTAATTTCTCTCAACTTCTTTAGTTCCTATATGTACACATGGAACTGCAGTCTCATGTCTTTTTATAGACATCTGCAGGGCATTGACCTGTGCTAATAAGAATCAGCTGACAATGGGATTCGTCATGGTGAGAACACAGGTGCAAACATTCTGCTATTTAAGAACTACTTAAGATGTTGGTGACTGAGGCCAAATGTCCTGTTTACTTACCGGTTTGCTCTTCTTTTCCTCTTCTTCGTTCAAAGGCTTTATTTCTTCTTCAGTGACAAACTGATCAACAGGTTTATCAGTCTTCTTCTTTTCGTCTTCACCAGTTTGAAAGTGGCTTTTCTTGGTCTCTGTGTTAAACAAAGGAAGCAGATTTATGAGATATGACATTTACTTTCATTTTATGAGGTTATCACAGCATAGAGACATTTCTGTCTAAAATTACTAGAATGGGTAATAAAAATAAGACACTGGACAATCATCACCTTTATCAACACCCTAACCTATAAACTGAAAATAACATTCACACAGCACTTAAATTAATTTGAGACTTACTGATTATATCTTGCCTCCATTTCCACAAAAAAAGGAGAAGTAACACAATAAACATGACGATCCAAAAAGCCAAACTAACAGCCAAACCAGTGATGATGGAAGAACCTGACTGGACCTTAAAGAAATCATCTGAAATGATAAAAAACCAAATAACAAAACATTTACACAAAACTGAGCCTCAGCTATTTGAAACAATGACCACATTATACAAATGTACATTTTTTACCTGAAACAGAGATGTGTGTCTCTGTGGTCTGGTTGATGTTCCTCTGTTGGACTCTACAGGTGAAGCTGTTGCTGTGTCTCTTCTCCACAGTCACTCTGCTGCTGACAGTATAGAGGTCATCAGGACCTCTGACTGTCTCTGTAGGTCCAGCAGAGAGGAGCTTTCCCTCACCGTCCAGCCACAACACCTCAGGCTCTGGATACCAGCCTGCAGACTCACACTGTAACACCACTCCACTGGTGGCTTTATCAATCCCTGCTAAAGTTATGACTGGTGAGGAGACGGCACCTGATGACGAGAGAAAAGAAAAATGAATGACAGTGCAATTACTGGAAGTGACAGCTCGTGCATAGTGCATTAAGATATTATCAAAATGAGAGACACTGAGCTAAACATGCACCATGAACACATACATTATGAACTTACCAACAACTAGTTGAACAAAAGTTTGTCTTTCCCCTTCTGGAATAAAACATCTGTATGTTCCGTGATCAGAGAGTTTGACTTTGGACAGTCTCAGTGAAATGTTTCCAAACTTCAGCTCATCGACGAACAGTGATGTTCTTCCCTCAAAGGACTTGTGTTTTTTACCCACAAGTTCCTGTTCAGAACGCCACACGTAGACAAACCTGGGGTTCAGGTCAGGTCTCGTCCACTCCAACGTCAAGCCAGCAACATCTTCTGCAGGCTCCAGACGACATGGCAAAATGATGTCATCACCAAGTGTTGCTACTATTGGCTGAGAGGAGCCAATCAGCTGAGACTGACCTGGAAGACAAATGTCTGTTTTAATGTTCACAGAGGAAGTACATTTGCTCAACTCTGTGAGGCTTCACCCACTCCTGTAAGACACAGCATTAGTAACACAGAATATTGTCTTCACACAGCAGTGACGTCTGTATTAAAACATAACTGGGACTCTTTCTTGTCAACACTTTAGCCTTCATTGATTGAAGGCAGACAGGAAACATGCAGTTCTGGTGGTCACCCCATAGTTTTGACTTATCAGTGACATAATAGTGACCTATGAGGATGTATCTGTGTGTGAGTTACCTCTACAGGAGTGTGTTAGGAGGAGATGGAAAACCAGAACACTGAGGGGTCTGAGATGAGATTTAAGGGGCCTTTTGTCTGCGTGGAAGAGCATCATGGAGTGCTGAAAATGAACAGCAAACAGTGACGACGGTGTTACGCTTCAGGGGAAAAGGCTTTTCAGTGGTTCTCCATGTTAAAACTGGACCCAAATTATATCTTAACATGCTGAAAGAGGTATTTCACTGCAGGAAAGATGGTTTTCTCATAAACCTGGGCTGTCTCTGCAGCAGAAAGACACAAATATTTTTCAAAATGATGCTTCACGATCAGAGAAAACAGCGAAAAGGGCTGTGGCATTTGCTTTTGCTCAAGAGGTACAAAACCTACAACTACCAGAATGCAATGCAGCTCAATGGATTAACACTCCCGCTGGAAGGTGACATAATGACACAATGATCTCACGTTTAAACAGTGAACTAAAACATGTCTCTGAAAACATTTGAGGTGAGAAATAGGCAATGCAGTGACATAATCTTGGTTTAAATTTGATCAACGCTGCTTAGTTTTACTGTTTGATCTGTTTGTTTTTTTCCAGCCTTCGTCTTCACTATGCAGGAAACAGTATGGAGCCGACTTAGTGTTCACAAACTGTCCATACTACAGCTAAACGGGGCATTTAAATATGTTTCTGATAACATTTAAGGCTGCTTCTATAATCTTTGTGTCCATGGTGGCAGCCCACTGTTTCCCCTTAAAGGGCAGTGGCCTTGTGGGTAACTTGTGAGGATGTGACGTGTACTTCATGGTGTATGGAGGGAAGCAGCTCCCTCAGGGTGTCATGGTGAAGATATACACAAATAGTACTGACAGCAGCAGAATGAAGTGTCTAGATAAGCTGAGGGCTACTGTTTAACCTCATGAGAGGGCCATGTTTGTTGATTTGTGGTGAAGACTGCAATAAAGCCATTGCTGGTGAACGGCACTCAAATGCCTTGCCATACTTTCTTCTGCAGAGTGGTCTGCTAGATGTTAGTTACCAGCTAAAACCAAAGTTAATGAGCTAGCATGTTCCCAACTACAGTTCGGGGCTGTTAAGCTGTCATAGAGATAACACTCGGGGCTTGTCCGGGATTTACTCCGCAGAGAAGAGGAAGAGCAACAAGGGAGAAGTGAATGTGGCACACATGAGAGGAGTAACAACCTGTAGTTCAAGTAATAGCCGGAGAGCCAAATGACACGTTTTGTGTCATTTAGCGGAGTTTTGCTCAGCAGGAACCGGAAAATCCAAACTCTTTTACGTTTACCAAAGTTCATTTGCTATGATATAAAGCTGATTAAAAAGCAGTTAAGTGTCCATTTAAGAGAAAGCAGTCAATCAGAGGAGCTGTGTTATACACTGATTATTTCATTTGAACTTTGTTTTCTTTACTTGTCCTGGAGACTCCAACAAATGAAAATGTCTTTACTGCCACCTCCTGTGCTCTAAAGTAAGTTACACATGTTATACATCATTATAATAGATGATCTGACTGATTCCCACAAACTCAGCACCTGTGAGAACACATTGACTTTTCCTTCATTCTCATTCATTGTGGTGACAACTCTTGTACAAATATTCACAGTCATGACATCATACTTTCACTTCTGTCGTACAGTTTTCTTTCTCTTGTCTAAGTCTGTCTGAGCTTCAATAAATAAAACTCACATTTTACCACACATGTCACGTTTGTAGCATATTTAAACATCCCATAGTGAATTAAAAGGTGTTTTGAAGCTTGAAGCTCATTTAATATTTAAGTTACACAAAAGCCCTTTCTATGTTACAAAGTCTAAAATCTAAGAATATATAAAAGAAACAGGTGTCTTGATAAAGTGCTCAACATTCCAAATTATTTCAAGGCTGTTTTAAATGGAAAACATTTCACTTATACTTGACCTAAATTTGAAATACATTTCACACCTGCATGCAATTTTCCCTCGCACACAAAAGCTTTACTATAGACCTAATTATCTGTTCTTATCTGACGTTGTGGTTGAGAGAGATCATAACTCAGCATGCAGACACTTTTTTATTAAAGTTTCTACTGTATGTTAGATTAAATGTGAGACAAAGACCACATACCTGTTGAATGTTGTGCGTCTCAGTCAACTCACCTGAGTGCGATTGCGGCCAAAGTCTGTAAATCATTGATAAGCTCCCGACCCTTTACTGAGATAATTTTTATCAACAGCTCCATGTAGTTCATTAAGCAATAAGAGTAATTGCTCCTTCCAAATGTTGTGCCGTGTATTGTTTTTTGTGTGCAAATGTCTGTTGCAGTTGCATGTTCGATCAGCAACATATTAAACACTAAAACCACATTAAATCACAGGCCTTCTGGATAAGCACTTTAACAAAATGAAACTACTACTACTACTACTAAGAAGAGGAAGATTAATAATAATCACACAAATTGAAGAAGATTCAAACCAGATGTGACTGGTTGATGATATACTTTCTAAAAATACATGTCAATAAATTAGGTTTAAGTTTCAGTTCCAGTGTAAACACTATTGCTATCTGTGAGTTAAGTTACACTCTGACTGCCTCAGTTTATGGACATCTGAACTTTGAGCTCAGTTGCCAGGTTACCGGTTATAAAATAATACACTGCAGTAAAAGAAATTTATTAAGGCTTAAAGTTAGGGCATGTGAGGTGTCACATTTACACTGCTTGTTTAAGACAGAAATTCACACTGTTATTCTGCCACGCTGTTCCTTATAAAAGGTACAATTTTATCCCTCGTGAACTGTCTGTGCACGAGGGACAGGCAGCAGGACGGGACCATGGATGGGATGGGTGTGATGTTTTGATATCGTGCAAGAGCTAGCAGCTAGCAGGAGTTAGCAGCTAATGCAAAAATGAACTACAGTAACTGAAAATGTCCAAAAAATGGGGAGACGATGAGATTTGTGATCTCCTTTCTCTCCAAGCAGAGGATGAAATCAGCTGCCATATAATGCAGATGTTAAATGGTGGTTATTACCTTGTGATATCATTGTTATGGTTTATAAAGCGCTGCCTAAGTGTATGTTATATGTCACACTATCGGCTGACGCTGTTGCTTCCAGGATGCTGGGTGCCATCTAGAATAACACACTGGGGTGGCAATGTGCGGCCATTTGTCGGTTCTGTGTTAAAATTCAAAGGTGACACAATGAAGGCACTTTGTAGCACCCTCCACCCTGTCATCCAGGAAGATCACTCCTGGTTCCAAACATCCAAGATGGCCAGAATAGAGACTTCAAAACAGGAATCCACATTCGAATGAGTAAATGTTAAGATCATCAGCCAGCTGAAGAGTGATGAGGCCTCATCATCATCATCTGAAAGAATAAATATGTTGCTGACACAGACAAGAACCCACTGGCACAACTTTTAAACAGTCAAAATCCAAATGGTTTAATCAAGTAAACAGGCAGGATCAAAACCAGATGATCAACCAGAGAAGGCAAACTTAACCAACAGGGATCACACAGGGAATCAGAGTCCAGGAAACAGGCAGAGGTTCAGCCAGGCAGGATCAGAAATCAGTGCTGTTCAGCCAGGCAGGATCAGAAATCAGTGCTGAAGAGCCAAGTGTAACACCAAAGACAGTCTGGTAACTGACCCATGGAAGATGGCTGATTATACACTACTGAGGCAATCAAGCAATCAACCAATAGAGAAAGCTGATCAGGGACATGTTTGCAATATGTGGCATGCACAAGGCCTGTGTGTCTCTATTTTAGACAATAGTGTGCTTCCAATGTGGGGACACCATCTGCTGTTTCAGCATGACAATACCCACATGCACAAAGTCAGGTCAATCAAGGAAGGATTTTCCCAGTTTTGTGCGGAGTCCTGAGCTCAACCCTGTCCAACACCTTTGGGATGAAGTGGAAAACTGACTTCACACCAGTCCTTATCACACAACATCAGCACTGGACCTCATAATGGGAGAAAAGTCCTGTAGCTAGTTCAACATCTGGACTGAAACTAGATGAGTGGAGGCTGTTATGTGGATAAAAACATTGCACAACCACATATGGGTGTAATGTGTAGGTGTTGACATACTTTGGTGGATGTCCTTATATTTACGGCCATTATGTTTATATTATAAGGCCAACATTTACCAAAAGTTTTCGGATCACATTGAAGAAAATACTTTAAAAATTACATTGACCTCACAGACATTGGACTACATTGGAAAATATAACCACTGCATTTATTTGCACCCGGATAATTATGTACTACTTATCAAGTTAAGGTTTCCATTCCAAATACACGTTTCCCTGACTTGCGCCTCCTTCTCACATCTTAGCTCTGCCCTCATAAGACACCAAGAGACATGCGAGGAGAGAAGACACAAGGAAATGTCTTTACAAAAATTAGATGTTTTATCCTCTAAAGCGTCACATAAAGAAACATCCATTAATGACAGCGGCCGCTGATTACAGCTGGATCTTTTAATGGAGTTTGTGTTTGCGTACACATTACACACACACACACACACACACACACACACAGGATCAGTGTTCAACTTGTGCTCCAGCAGCTCTCAGAGACAACCTGTTACATACTGTTAATACTGTCATGATGTTACAGCAGATATGTTCTCTTGTCTCTGCAGCTCATCACAGAGACATGTGTCCCTGTTCAGACCTCTTCATACATGTCGTCCTCGTCTTAAGGACGGTGTTCACCATAGTGATGGTGCCTCTGCTGCTGCTGCTGGTGGGACTGCTGCACTGTGGGAAACTCAGAGTTCAAAATAATTGATACTTGTGCATAAAGATAGCTGACCGATAAATGACCAAACTGTTGGTTTATTAACTTTAAGGTGTCAAACCTCTCTTCACTCTTTAGTCTTTCTCACCGGCAGAAAATGATCTATATTTAAAAAGCCAGCTGACGTGTTGATGTTGATTTATTGTTTTTTTTTTTTTTAGACTTTATCAATCAATCAATCAATCAATCAATCAATCAATCAATCTTTATTTATTTATAAAGCACTTTTCTTACAAAAATGTAGCACAAAGTGCTTTACATGGTTAGAAGCAATGCCCCTCCCATCCACCCCCCAGCCACCCACACCCATCCAAACACACCCACAAACACAATCATGATGTAGACATAAAAACATGTGGCAGAGCGCAGAGCAGCCAGGTGAGGAAACAATACCGCAGGGAGCCGTCTGCACCGGGAGCTGATCACAGCCTGTGGCCACTAGGACACCAACACGGAGTCCACCTCAACATGGGCAGATAGAGAGGCCCACACCACCGCCAAGAAGGCAGAGTGCAGCCCCCACCAACCCAGTCGAAGCAACCCACGAGGCAGCGCCAACGCAGCCAGGGCCAATCACAGCCCCCAGTGCAGAGGGCCCCCACTGAGGAAACACTGGAGTTAAAACCTAAGAATACTGGTGATAATTTGAGATTCTCACATATAGACCACATGAGAAAAAGGATGTCAGTTTGTGGGCACTCAGGAGGCTCTGTGGAAACATCCAACAGTAGATGGTGACAGAGTCAACCTGAAGTGTTCACATTAGCACCTGTTCAACTGTGTTACTTCATCACATTTTGTTCAGCGTGTCCAAAAATAGCAGAACACATTCAAAACTGAGTATAATGTAATAAGAATAGTATAGTGAATAGTGAGCATGATAATACCTGGTAGCATGTTAGCGTATGGGTGTGTTAGCATTTTGACTTTAGCCTTTAGCTCAAAGCACAGCTGTGCAGCCTTACATGGCTGTTAGCATGATGATTAACAACTAAAAAATGTTACTAGAGTCGAGCTGTTGAGCTTCAGTCTGTCACATATTCCCATATTTCAGGAGAGAATCAGGCGACATGTTATTTGTGTATACTTTGTGATAATATAATGTGAACCTCACATTCAAAATGAGCTGTAAACGTGAATCCTTGTCTGGTTTTAGTTAACATTTAAGTATTTTTCCAGTACAAGTCTCATCTCACAGAAAGCAAAACAATATCATCAGATGTCTTTATCTTTTTAACTCTTTATTATAAGAAAGTGGAGCAGGTAATTCTAAATCTACAATATAAATTGAATTACAAACTATACAAAACATAGAATACCAAAAATCTGTGACTATCTAGTAAACATGCAAAATAAAAGTTCCTTGGTTAGCTCACACTTTGGTTCTGAGACTAATGTATTCACTTTTTGTCTGTACAACAGTTCAATAAATGAGCTTTCAGTAGCCTATGTTTTTCTTTAACAATTATTTAAGGCTGTTTCCTTTAAGTAAAATATATAAATAGTAAAAATAAAACAAATGCAGATATTCACCACGCTTCAAACAAATAGCTAAATATACAACAAGAGAAAAACAGAATAATGTTTGAATTGATATTCATGAAAAAGATTTTGTTGATCCCAGATCAAGAAGTCATTTAATGTTTAATAAGCATTACTACAATGTGGAGTTTTAAGATCTGATTCATGATGTCCCTGATGTTGATTGTATATTGTCAACACTAATCTGCCTAAGGACAAAGGATGGACATTAGCCACTGGCTATAATTCTGCATACTTACATGAAAGTATTTATTAATATGTGCTGTCCATGATTATTTCAAAAATAAATAAATCTACAAATCTACAATGTATTTTCTTTTCTTTTTTTATGTGCTAACTTCCTGTCATGCTCGTTTCCCTGTTGCCGATAAAAGGAGCTAAATGGGAGACTACTGTGTTTAAAAGGAGCAAAAAGTTAAGATAAGAAAAAAAAACTATGACAGCATGTTTCATCTCATCTGTCAGAGGTTATAAACTAGTTGATGTTGATTCTCTCCAGTGTTGCTGATGAGAGTGATCTGCAGTTGGTCTGTAAGGCTCCAGGTCTTCAGCTCTCTCCACTCCAAATTGGTGGAAGCATAATACTGACAATGACCTGGTGATGGGGAGGTGGAGGGAGCACAAAACTGCAGCAAGAAAGAACACGGCAGAGAAGGAACCATATTTAAAATGAGGTGCAGTAAGATCGTAAGCTGACAAAGAAGGTGTGTCGCTGTGCTATTGGTCGATTGTGAATCAGCTGAAGAACAGTTGATGACTCAATTGACAGACCCAGACAATGACACCCAGACATAGTGAGTGAGCATGCATGCAATGAGTGAATGGCAGGGTGTGAGAGAAACTTACAGCCTGAACAAGAAAAGTATTGTCTTCCTTACCAAACTTTCACTAGAGCTGTGCCTCCCTCAGCTCTTTCTCTGTTGTCATCCACTGCCAGCGGTTTGTTTGTTGCTCTCCAGCTGACAGACAGACAGATGGATGTTGATTTAAATGTTTATAAATCATAATCAGACACAGATGCTCTAAACATTCAGCTGTTAGTTTTCCTTGTATTCTAAGAAGTCTTTGGCCCTGGAGACTCTGGGCTCTTTAACAGCTGAAAGAAACACTGAAGTGTTTTATCATCTTGATAACTGGTGACTTTTCATCATTTTAATAAAATTGTTAACAGACATGCCTTTGACATTACTTTTGCTGTTAAACCTGGCTAAATACAATGTATTGCCATCTGCTCTGTTTCTGTGAATGGTGTTGACTTTTAAAGCCTCAGTGTGTAAAAATGGTGAGTAACAGTGACATCAGCGGTCAAATTCTAGATTGCAGAGCTCACTCGCACTCACCCCTCCCGTCCGGTAAGTGACGGTGGCCTCGTAGGACAGAAAGCCTTGCGCAGACAGAGATGGCATCATCCATGAGTTTTTCAAGTTTTTCAGGAATAGGCCTATCTAGCGACGAGGTGAATATTTATTTAGGAATCTAAACCGTGTTACGATATTGTAGCGACCCTGCAGAGTTAATGGCATGTTTGGGATTGAATGAGTATAGGTAGGGGGGCGGGGTGCGAGTGTGACGGGGATGAGAGCTGTGAGAGCGGGTGTTGGTGTGTGTATGAACGAGCTGGAGGAGAGAGTAGGAGTGCACAGTTGGAGTTACAGCTAAGTTCTTGTTTGTTGGTTGTTTTGGCGTGGTTACGGCCAACAGTAACCTGTACTGTTCAGTAATAAACGGTGGTTTGCAGAATAACTGTGTCATCCTTTCCACACGTCCTGGGGGGCGCTACAATATGTTATAGCTTACCAGTGAGATGTAGGTTATCTGTGAGATATAACGTTATGTTAGGAGTGTTTTATTTCTAATTGTTTTGGTAACACGAGCAAACATTAGCACAGTTATGCTAAAATAACACGTTTTATGTGATAGTCACGGCACAGTGCAGCAAATACAGGTTGGTACGATTATAATATATGCGTCTCCAGAGTGTTCTTCCACAGCAGTTCTTTCCACCTGGAATAAGTAACACCGATATTCACTCGGGTTTTGTCGAGTGAATAAATATAAGTTTCAGTTTCTCTTATTGGAGTTGTATAACAGTTTGTTTAAAAGAGGTCTAACAGAGACTTTGACCTCTAACACAAAGTAACGTCATTGTGCAATACAGGATACCCTGTCTGTGAATGACTTTTAGACAATCAAAGGAATATAATGTGGTATATCAGTTAAAGGTCCAGTGTTTTGGGTTTACAGAGATATAATGGCAGAAATGGAATATAATATAATTCTTTAGTGTATAATCCCCTGAAAACAAGAGTGAGTATGTTTTGTTACTTCAGAATGAGCCATTTATATCTACATAGGGATTGGGCCTTCATTTATGAAGATCACCATGTTGCATCGCCATGTTTCTACACCAGTCCAGAACAGACAAACCAAACACTGGCCATTCATGTTTCGCATCAACCACTGTAGCAAGAAGCCCTCGTAAAATGTGCAGTGTCCGAGGTAAACTAATATGTAACGTGAAACTGCTTTATACTGTGTTTCTAGCGATTTAAATCATTTCGACTGTTTGATTTGGAAAGAAAGAGACCTCTGTGATTAAGTCAGCTTCCTGTAAAAACTTTCTGAGCGTCCAGATCTTATATTATCAGAGAACAATTTGCATGTGTTGGACAAGCGACGGAAATACATAGATTTGTAACATGACATTGTGTTATTCAGTGTTTTTACCACTTAAAATCACTGGGTGTGGTTGTTTTGGAGAGAAAGAGACCTCTACGGATAATTCGGCTCATTGTAAAAATGTCCTGAGCATCTGAATCAGAAAAAGGTGAGCACACATTAGCTCATGAAAGAAAAGGGGTGAGCACACCATACTATGTTATGGGCAAGCCCAGAGATGCTGAATGTTGTCAGAGATGCACTGATTTCTAATGCGACACAGTTTTGTACAGTGTTTTTAGTGGTTTTAATCATGAAATATTAGATATAATATATAATAGATGAAATATTTTTGATTTGATGTAACACTGCTTCATACTCATTATAATACTTAAACACTTTTACTATATATATATATATATATATATATATATATATATATATATATTTAAGTGGCAGCTGCTGGTCTTTCAGACAGGGGAAGCTCACTTTAAGTTTACATCATAAAATTTGTCATATTGTAGCGAACATTTAATTGAAGCCGTTTTTGAACCACACTCATGCCATAGAACCACAGCAAAGCACACCTCAAAGATTTTCAGATGGGTTTAATGGTGAAAATGAGCTATATCACCTATGAAAATAAGGAACTACGGACGGCACTCTGTCAGAAGACTCGACTCGCTGATGCCGGTGTGTATTTCCAAAGTGCTGTCAATCACAAGGGGGTTCAGCCTTTTAGACAGTTCCTCCAATCATCATGCAGACACCGAGCGTCCTCTCCTGCCTACCGCTCCATCAGGTCCCAGGGAAACTGAGCCTCCCTGGAAGTGACGATTTTGTCGCATTTATCCAATGACCGTCTCGCTTTGCTGCATGAAAAAAACCTGCTCAGCGCTGTCTCATAGGAATGCTTGGAGGCTCCGCGTCCACCGTGCTGACACGAGAATGTATGACAGTGAGGTCACGTTTGAAAACTGGTGATAAACAGCTGACGTTTGAACATCATCCAGCGCACATTTAATGCAATGTAAATTCTTGTTTTAATGTAAATCCAATAGTGCATATTTGACCATTTCTTCTATGAAATTTTAGGTGAAGTTCAGCCTCCCTTGTTGTCTCAGAGCAATCGCCTCTGAAATATATATATATATATATATATATATATATATATATATATATATATATATATACATACATATGTTTTTTGTTGTTTTGTTTTATTTTTAGTAATAACAGTGGAGGTCTGTGATCCCAATTAATGAGGAAGTAAAGCTAACCTCAACAAAACCCAGTAGCTTCAATTTATTTTGCAATACTTTGACTCTTTGTGTGGTTTGTTTATTTATTCATGATATTTAAATTAGCTAAAGATAGAATAATGCAGAGCTTGTGAGATACACAACTAAAAACAAACAAACAGGTGAAAACAAACATCAATTTAAAAAGAAGCTGAACCTCTTTTTGCAGCTGCTGCCGCTCATTCTCAATCCTCTGTTTCTCCTCTGTGAGCTTCTTGACATCAGCCATTAGTTCAATTTCCTGAGAGGAGAGAGAAGATGAAGACAGAAGATGAATGAACTGTTCTCTCATTAAAGTGTGTGAGTTGAGACATGACAGGAAGGCATTTCATGGTCTGACTTGTTCAGTATTTTAATTAAAGTCTAATGAGAGATGAACTCTTCATGTTAAAGACCCCAGCAGGTTTCTAGCTGGACCTTTAGATGAAACAAAGCAACAGCTGTGTTTTTGTTAATAAGTCAGTGGAGAGAATGAATGAATGAATGACCAGCAGAGAATCTGTCTGTCTGTCTGTCTGTGTTTCTTCATTTACAGTCAACTGGTTAAAAACTTTCTGTAAGTGCCAATACATGATGAAGTTTACTGATTATTTACTCTGTGTTTGCTTGTGTTTATCCAGCAGGTCACTAATGTTCTCCACCATCACATCTGTCTGTTATGTTTTTTATAACATGGACACTGAGAAAGAGAGGAGCCAGTTCTTAAAGCTGAAACAGCTGATCTGTTTTAGGCCACAGGCGGGCAGCAGAGACAAGTTACAGACACAACGTCAACACATCATGACTGTTTATGTCAATATGTTGAATTGTACAGTTGCTTTTTTCCATATCTGTCACAGAGCAACATGATGATTCATTAGAAGTCTTTCTGTTTGTGTCACCTGATGAACGTCAGTCCAATTTCTCTCTTTTTGCTCTGTTTTGGTCTCCTCCACCTCCTGAGGGAAATATCTGTCTCTTTAGACAACTTTAAATGCTCCACTATGTTCACCAGCTGGTTATGGGGTGCCGTTTGTAAAGTGGCTCACGCTGAAAATAACATCAATATTTTGCCACATTTAGCTTCAAACAATGTTTAAAAAAGTATTGTGAATTTTTTAACATCACCTTTTACCACATTTACAGTAATATTTGTTAACTTAGAAATATATTACATAGTTAAATCTAAATATTAAATGTGGCACCTAAATGTTAAATGTTAAATCTAAATATTAAATCTAAATCTAAATGTTAAATCTAAATGCTAAATCTAAATCTAAATATTAAATCTAAATATTAAATCTAAATCTAAATGTTAAATCTAAATATTAAATCTAAATCTAAATATTAAATCTAAATCTAAATGTTAAATCTAAATATTAAATCTAAATCTAAATGTTAAATCTAAATGCTAAATCTAAATCTAAATGTTAAATCTAAATATTAAATCTAAATCTAAATGTTAAATCTAAATATTAAATCTAAATCTAAATGTTAAATCTAAATGCTAAATCTAAATGTTAAATCTAAATATTAAATCTAAATCTAAATCTAAATGTTAAATCTAAATGCTAAATATAAATCTAAATGTTAAATGTTAAATCTAAATGTTCTGGGTGAAACTAAATATTTAGCTAATATGCAAATTCACACTGCCGGTCACCAGAAGTACCAAAATAAAAGCTCGAGATGGTCAGACTGTGTTTATAGAATCAAATAACGAATTAAAACCAACTTATCGGGGGAAATGAACACTTGAACATACGTTAGCGTGATAATAACTACCTAAAATAACAAGAAATATGTTTGGAGAAATTTTATTTGACGTGTACTTTGAGTTGTTAGTGTCCCTTCAGAGGGACTAACAACCTAAGCTAAGCTAACAACCGTTAGCTCTTAGCCCCATTACCAGTGTCTGTAATGACTGATTAACTCTTAAACGGTCCGTGAAAAAAATATTTTTTCCAGCGGATGTCTTAGTTACAACATGATTGAGCTAGCAAAGCAGTTTTGTGTTGCGATGTGTGGTATTTATTCAGTTTTGGGAAATCACAATGTCTAGAAAGCATCAGTGGCCGCAGCAGCAGCAAAGCTATCAGGACGTCATCTGTTAAAAGCCTCCCGTTGTCGGATATGACATGAAACTACTCCAGTTAGCTCAATCATGTTGTAACTAAGACACCCGCTGGAAAAAAATATTTTTTTTTCACAGACCGTTTAGAGTTAATCAGACATTACAGACACCGCTAACGGGGCTAACAGCTAACGGTTAGCCCCGCTAATCTACGATAACAATGTTATTAATTTCAGAACGTGATAGTAATGTTTGTTCAGTCATTGTGTTTATAGACTTTACAAACACCAGATTAGTCTAAACAGTGACATAGTGACGTGAAAAATGTGAGATATGCATATATATATGTAGCTAAACTCCGCTGGTTTTCTACCCAGAAGTATTTGTAAACAACCAGGCGATTCCCTCTGAAGGGACACTAACAGCTCAAAGTACACGTCAAATAAACTTTCTCCAAACATGTTTTTTTGTTATTTTAGGTAGTTATTATCAATGTAATAACTAATGTATGTTCAAATCTTCATTTCCCCCGATCAGTTGGTTTGAATTTGTTATTTGATTCTATAAACACAGTCTGACCATCTTGAGCTTTTATTTTGGTACTTCCGGTAACCGGCAGTGTGAATTTGCATATTAGCTAAATATTTAGTTTCACCCAGAACATTTAGTTTTAACATTTAGATTTAGATTTAGATTTAATATTTAGATTTAACATTTATATTTATATTTATATTTATATTTATATTTATATTTATATTTATATTTAGCATTTAGATTTAACATTTAAGATTTAGGTGCCACATTTAATATTTAGATTTAACATTTAGATTTAGATTTAGTATTTAGATTTAGATTTAACATTTAGATTTATATTTATATTTAATATTTAGATTTAACATTTAGATTTAGACTTAGTATTTAGATTTAGATTTAACATTTAGATTTAGATTTAGATTTAATATTTAGATTTAACATTTAACATTTAGGTGCCACATTTAATATTTAGATTTAACTATTTAATATATTTCTAAGTTAACAAATATTGCTGTAAATGTGGTAAAAGGTGACATTAAAAAATTCACAACACTTTTTTAAACATTGTTTGAAGCTAAATGTAGCAAAATGTTGATGTTATTTTCAGCGTGAGCCACTTTACCGCATTTCATTAATGTGTGTATGTAGTGAGTTTAAGGTTTTGTGTGTGTATGCGTGCGTGTGTGTGTGTGTGTGTGTGTGTGTGTGTGTGTGTGTCTTCATGCGTGCATACATACATGTCTCTTAATGTGGCTGATCTCTTTATTCTTGTTCTCCATCAGCTCATAGTTCTTCTTCCACTTCATTTACACAGACAGAGAGACAGACAGACAGATGGATGTTGATTATCTGCAGGAAGTGACATTCTGACACAAAACCTGAGACTATCTGGACTGTTGAATCTAATGTTGTGTTTCCTCTCAGAGCTGATTGGCTGAATACAACTGTTTGTACATCACAGTCAAACACAGACGTACAACAAATATACATTTAGCTGTTAGAATTTCTTGTATCTTGTAAGTCTTTTACCTAGACATTCTGTATAATGTCCTGCAGACCCTGAGCTCTTCAACAGCTCAAAAACCTACTTAACACGCTTCATTACCTTGATACTTACGATTTTTGAACTGATGATATGATATTTATTATGCTGATCTGTTCTGTACGACATCTATTGCACGTCTGTCCGTCCTGGAAGAGGGATCCCTCCTCAGTTGCTCTTCCTGAGGTTTATACCGTTGTTTCCCCGTTAAAGGGCCAGTGTGTAAAATGGGTTGAAAACAGTGACATCAGTGGTCAAATTCTAGATTGCAGGGCTCACTCGCTCACCCCTCCTGTCGGGTAAATGACGGTGGCCTCGTAGGAACAAAAAGCTTTGCGCACGACTTTTTCAGGAGTAGGTCTATCTAGCGACGAGGTGAATGTTTATTTAGAAATCTAAGCCATGTAACGATATTGTAATGGATCCCTCACGAGCAGGAGACCAGAGTAGCGTTCGGGAAAAAGGCCAGTTTATTTGAGCACTCCAGAAACTCCGGTAACACTCCAGGGGGTAAAAGACTCTGTCCCAAATCGTTGGGGAGATATATCATCAGGAGAAAAAGCACCGCAGAGAGTGCATCACAAGGAGTGAAGTTGCGTCTTCTTTTCCTTGCAGATGACGGTTCGGGTTCATTCTCTCCTGTTGCGTGGTAAGTGTGGTCCATTCGCAAACTTTATAACTAAAAAAAACTTTTCACTACTCTCTATCTACGAACTACTAACACTCTCGGCTGTTTCCTCCTCCTTCTTCCTTCCTTCCGCTGTCTTCGTTGGTTTATTTATACACGCGAAACGCGTTCTCTGGCTGGCTGGATTGTCCACTCGGTCTGCCGTACATACATGGCGGCGCAAGATGGCGATCTCTCTAAAGCAAGGCCCTTGATATATATATATATATAAAAGCATAATTATAAGGCTACGAAAACCAAACAAATTTTATTTTATAGCGATTATACACTTATATAAACATATTAATGGGTAGAATATTCAGATTCAGATTCAGACAATAAACCATGCCAAATATTACACACTGGCCCTTTAAAGGGTTTTTTGGGGAGTTTTTCCTTATCCGCTGCGAGGGTCATAAGGACAGAGGGATGTTGTATGCTGTAAAGTCCTGTGAGGCAAATTGTGATTTGTGATATTGGGCTTTATAAATAAAATTGATTGATTGATTGATTGATTGATTGATTGATTGATTGATTCATTCATTCATTCATTCCAAATAAGTCTGTTTTGATTTCTCTAACTAACATTTTATGACAGTTGGACACCCCATTTCTGTATTTTGTAACCTTCATCAAATGTTCAGTTTGAGGCAAACAGAATGCTCACCACCTCAACACTTTTCAACATTTTGAGGTCAATGTGAAAAATAAAAATGTTGATTTTGTAATTATTCAATTATTCACATAATTTTTGCACTAACAAGCCCAAACAATGAGTAAGTAAAGCCAAACTTCTGTGGTTTATGTTGCTGTACAGTTTAAACGCTAAGGATAAAGTGAAGCAGAAATTGTAAGACTTACAACTAAAAACAAACAAACAGGTGGAAACAAAAATCAGTATCAAGAAAAGATGAACCTCTGTGAAGGGAAACTGGAAAGATGTTAAGTGGATGGTTGGAAAGACAGAAATCTTTGGTGGAGAATACAAATACAAACCTCCTTGATCTGAGTCTGCAGCTCCTTCATCAGGTTCTTCACCTTGTTCTCAGCGTCCTCCCTCCTCTGCTGCTCCTCCTGGAACTTCTGCCTGGAAACTATCGGCCACTTTGACTGAAAGCAAGAGAGAGGAGACTGATTAGAGACATTAGACATCCTTATTAAGGGATGAGAGGTAGGTAACACAATATGACAAATATCAAGCACATCTCAAGATCAGATTGTTGTAGATTATGTATTTTATGTTCAGATGAGAGCACTTGGACAGTTCTGTGTTAGAAACTCTGCAGTTCCACAGTTTGACCAGTAAAACTAATCTTTAACCAAATTACTCTCAGTGAGCTCAAACATCTTCTACTGCCAGTGAGTTTAAAGGAAGCTTTATGTTCATTAGGAAACCTTAAAGTGTATCAATTGTACCTGGCCACTTACAGCAGAGGAGGAAGAGTGGGCTGGAGTGACTCTGCTTCTTTCCAACTGGGGAGAAAGAGGAAGATTAAGATAGCCATGTTCTTTCATTCAAGATATATTAGTGGTTTATGATGTAAACCAATAAAGACAAACTTAAAATACTTAGAAAATCAGCTCTGCAAATGTTTTATGGCAAAGAAAATGCACAGGTTTGTAAAACCTCAAGAATACACACTATTTCATGAGTAAAAGTGAACTAAAAATAACTATGAGCCTCCACAAGCAGCTTTAAGTTCAAGGTCTGAATTGTTAAATACATAAAGCAATCCAATCTCCAGAAAAATGTTGGTATTGAACATTTCTAAAAACCAGGGATACATTACTTTTGCATGTTATTATGCAGCAGATACATTGAAAAGTTACATTTCAACAACACTGTGGTTACCCTGTGGTTAGGTTGAGGTACAAATTTCTCTTGGTTAATGTTAGAAAAAGATCATGTTTTGGCTTAAAATACTCTGTTTTGGGGGCAAAGCAGCAGGAAAACTAACCAGGAGTTGGCAAAAAAACAAAAAACAAAAACACAATCAAACAGCTTTTCGTGGCCCGATACAGGCCTATGTGTGGCTACAAAACTCCTGCATTTGGAGTTTAAAAAGCAAACGAAAATACCTGGGCTGCTACAAAATATCCATCATTGGGGTCTAAAAGTACATGGAGAACCAGACAGGCTGCTATACAACACCCATGACTGGAAAAAGTCAGTGGAAAAACATTGATGGGTTGCTAAAAAACCCATACAATACAAGCCTTAAAAATCGGATGAAACCACACTGATGGGTCCTTATTAACGCCTATGATTGGATCCTAAAAATTGATGGAGTGACATTGACTGACACTGACAAGTCGCAATTCAACACTGACGATTAGAGCCCTTCAAAGCCGATAGAAACACACCAACGGGTTGCGACAATACACTCATGTTCAGAGCTTTAACAGCAAATGAAAAACACCGGAACAACCAGTTTTGTTGTTTGCTGGTCTCTGACAGTGGTCTACAGCTTGACAGGTGTCACACCATCTGCCATTCCCTCCACCTCCAGATGACAAAGTCAGCCCATACCTTACGTCACTTTAGAAACATTGACATGGTACATATGAAGCGTACCAACAGGGCCGCCCCTCCCTAAACGCAGAACACGTGCTGTGCGTAGGGCCTCATCTTCCATGGGGGGCCACATTTTGCGCGAGGGGACGCATTTGCGCATATGCGCAATGGATGCACACATGCGCTACCATGAGGCGCGCGTAGAATCAGCTCGAGGAAGGAGAGAAGAGACCTGACCGCCCATGCGTCGCTGCAATGATTGATAGCACTCGACATCTGTACAATCAGAGGGGTGCGCTGGCAGGCACTTGCAAAGCTGCAACAGGTGAAGAGTTGTCGACATGTCGTCCAAAAGTATGTGCGGGGACGGGAGGGCTGGCGGGCTCCACGGAGGGGGAGACCCGAGCCTCGGGGGTATGTGCGGGGCCGGGAGGTCGGACGCTCCCAGAGAGGGGAGAGGGAGAAATATAGCTAAATATCATGAAAATTGAAAAGAATGTCTCTGTATTTTATTTCTGTTTTCAGTGTTTAATTAAGGTGGGAGAGGCGGAGGGCTGAGGGAGATCGGACGCCTCCAGAGAGGGGAGAGGGAGAAATATAACAAAATAAGATTAAATAGGAAAAACCTGTCTCCCTCTTTTATTTTATTTTCAGTGTTTAATCAAGGGTGGGGGATTGAGGTGGTGGAAGTTACTTTCTTTTGATGAGTAATTGATGGCTATTTGTGACTCAGATTTGTTTATTTATTTATTTCAGTTTGAAGTTATTTTTATTTAATATTTATTTATTTATTTATTTTAATTTTTTATTTTATTTGACTCATACAGCCAAACTACTGTATCTACAGTACATTTGTTATTGCCAGTAAAGGTTGTCAAGTTAAATGGCAAGTTGTTGTACGGTCATTTTGTACCTATGATACATTTGGGATGAGGGCCTCCAAATAAAATTTCGCTTAGGGCCCCAGTTTGGTCAGGGGCAGCCCTGTGTACCAATTTGACATGTTCACGGTTTGAAAGAATGTATAATTAACATTTTCTTCTGGCAAATGGGCTGCACAGAGTCATGATGACCTTTAATCTGTGATGAGAAGTTATAGAGGATAAGTGTTGCTGAATTTCCCCACATTATACTTGATACTAAATGTTAGTGTAAATACTTTGTTGTTTTTCATGTCTTTGCAGACCTAGACTGGAAACCTTATCAGACACAGCAGAGTTAAGAAAGAGAGATGGACCTCCATGTTTTTGGACAGAGTCTCCATCAGGATCTGCAGGTTGGACACCATCTGAATCTGATTCTGGAGCTGCTGGACTTCAGCTTGTTTCTCATCAATCTGGTAGGAAAGAGAAGATGAGACACATGTTTTCTGATTGATGCATATTTGAATGTATGTGATACAACATGAAACAGCAACAGAGAATCATTCAAGTCTATGTAATGGTTGTATCTATATGTCTAATTTAAGCTGCTGTGAACAGATAAACATTTCTGAATGTGTGTTTTTTTAATAACTCCTTTTTCTCCTTTTTCTCCTTTTTCACTGGCACAACTGCAACAACCAGTCAAAAACATAAACTGTTCCCCAACATCAGCATCTGTCATTTCAGCAAGCGTCCAAAAACAATATTAATGTTCAAGTGACACTGCTCTGTAGAGGCCGTCGTAATTAAGACAAGAGCAAGGGAGGAAGTCAGGTGAAGTTGTTATAGAGCGACAAAGTCTGCATACAGAGCAGATTGAGATGGACTGATCAACAAAATATTAGACTTTAACACAAGAGACTGCTGCTCATTTTCAATTTTAAACCAACAATGATTTTCTTTTCTTAATGCTTGACCATGATCGTTCCATAAGATTAAAGCCATCAGGCTAAAGCCATGAGGCCTGGAACCTCTATGAAGGTCACAAAATTCGCCAGATTTCACAAAGTACTTGATTTAACCCAAACTATGATCATGACAATAAAACATGTATATGACCTCATCAATCCAATCCTTTCAGTATAAGTTCACATCAAATCATAATTTAAAATAGAAATCAATAATAAAACATAAAACACCATTTTTGACAACAGAAGAAGACCATGACACACAGGAAAAAGAGCCTAGTGTCCATCCAGTGTCTGCATCAACAGGCTCAATACTGAGTCATTATGGTAAATGGACTGAATTTTTTTTAATGCTTTTTCAAAAGAGTTTTAGAATGTTGGCTTACTGTTCACCCATTCAAACACACCATCTTGCCCAAGAAAACTCTGACATGTGGACATCCTTATGTGGACAGGAGGAGCCAGGGATCAAACAGCCAACTCTGTGATCAGTGGACAACCTGCTCTGTCTCCTGATCCACAGCTGCCCCAAGAATTATACCTGACCAGTCTCATCTGTGCAGAGGTGTTTCAAGAACAGATCTGTCGACTGTCAGTGCAATGTTGAAGATACATTTTCACCAAATTACCATCAACTCTCGTCATGTTGCCTCATGAGGAGAGTTGAAACCTGCTGTGTGTGTCTGAGAGGTAAATACATGTAACTACAGCCTCTACAGTCATATTCTTAAACTAGAAACTTTGGGTTATTGTTTGAAAATGACTCAAATCATTTTAGTCTCAAGCTCTCTTAGATCTGTTCTTTACCTGACTTGGTTCTGGAAGTGACTTGGACCCAGACAGAGAAGCTAAACTGAAAACACACTGGTAGGTAATTGAAAAAAAATCTTAAGAGGAAAGGAAACAAATAAAAACCTTTTTGATTTTGGAGTCTACTTCCGTCTGTTTAGTCTCCAGCTTGATCTTCAGTGTCTCCACTTCCCATCTCTGGTGTCTAAACCTGTGGTGCCTCTGGATCGTATTAAGACATGTGACTCAACATGTTGCACAATGACACATATGGCAAGAAAATTAAGCATCAGCACTTTTTTTCTCCACATTGCAGAAATTCTGCGTTTCAGCAGCAAAGTTTCCTGTGTAGCTTTATTTCAGGTGTGTGGGTGGTAAAAGTGGCTATGGTTACATGATGGCTTCTCATTCAGAATGAAATAAATCTGAATGAAATCATTCGGAATTAAAGTCTTTCCAGGTAGTTTACATTGGAAATATTCATTCTGAATGAGGGTTTACACGGGAGATCAGTTCAATCGCCTTTATTCAGGTCTGCGCAAGGTTTGGGGCAGGGAAGGTTTCTGATTGGATAGGGGGCGGGGCAGATGTGACGTGTTTACATTTACCGGAAGAAAACACTGTAGCCCTCGCCCTCGCTCCGGATAACAAGATGCTTGACGACGCCGTTCTTAGTGCCTTTTTCGGGCTTGTTTTGCTTATATTCTTGAAGCAGCAGTACGACAACAACCTTGTTCTGCTAATGCTTCGTCTGTTGAGGAGGAGAAGGGAGGTAGACGGTCGAAGAAGGGAGGCAGAAGACCGTGCTGTGGCGAATGGAAACCGGTGAGTGCAACGAGTCCGACCGCTCTATCTCAGCCTGTTGCTATGCAGCCCGTTGCTATGCGCGTTATATACGTCATCGAGAGAGGAGGGCAAGGAAATGAGCACGCGCAGAAAGACCGGAATGAACTTAAAGAGGAATGAGTGTATACATACACACAAAATTCTTTCATTCGGAATGACAAACGGAATAAACCATCCCCTTTAATCGGATTTAATTTTCAATCGGAATGACTGTTTACATGACCACTTTTAATCAGAATGGCCTTTCATTCCGATTAAAAGTGGAATTAAACTGTCCATGTAAACGTACTGATTGTTTACTCTCAGTATGTACTGTATGCAAATTAGAAAATCCTAGAAAGGTGAAGGAATGACCTGCCCAACTCTCCCTATAGATGGCGAGTACTCATTGCCTTTGTTGGTTGGATTGGTTGGGTTTAGGCAAGAGGAGTGGGATTGGTTAAGATCAGAGTAAGAATGTCAGGGTAAAGCAGTCAGAGGTGGAGTAAGGCAGGCCATTCTTTCATCATCCCCGGGTTCACAAATCTGTGCACTATACAGATATGGATTCTCCCTGCTGCTCTTCTGCTTTTAATAAGTTGTTTGCACAGTTTTTTTTCTGTCAATTAAACCACTATGTTTATCAGTGTTGTCATTCAAAAGCCACAATCTGGTGGTTATATAAACTGATAAATTACTCTGATAGACACACTTTGTCTTGTGGTGGCACTGTTTTTTTTTTTTAATATTAGGAAACAACATATATTTTTCATACTTTATCCATATATTTTATATATTATACTTATATAATGACCACTTACCCGAGACAAGAAGCAATGGGTTTCTGGAATTGTCTCCAGCTGAGGAAATGGAAGGACATACAGAGACACATGAGTACCACATTAAAGCATCTGAGTAATTATTGAACATTTCCTTCATATACATTCAAGTGTATTTTATCTGCCACATGTTAAGTGTAAATAAAGTTTATCAAGTAAACGTAGTGTACATTGATCCATTTCCTGTGCCTCAAGCTGCAGAAATGCCAACACATTCTCATCCCAAGTCGTCACATTTTGTTGCTTTGTCAGTGGACTTTTGCATCTACATATAGAGCACCAGGTATCTTTCCACATCTGCTGTTGACAAACTGGCTCAATGGATGTGACAAGTAGGGAGTCCACACACACAAGATTTAGAGAAAACAACATAATTTATCAAACCAAGATTAACTTAAATCACCATTGCAGTATGTAGGTCAGCAAAGTCAGTACTGAAAGCCATGCATGGATGTGTGTCAGGTGTGTTGTGGAGGTGCTGAAGGTACAAACCAAAAAGCAATGATGCAGGGTGGATGACTACTGCAGGAAGAGAGAGAGCAAGTGAACACATGAGGCAGCTTTTAAAGCGCGGGGGGCTAAGGTGAGCTCAGTCAAGGCTGAAACATCCTCCAAGACAGTGGGAGGGACGTCACAGTTGGCAAACACCAGTGTAACATCAACACAATCACGTGGTTAGGTTTAGAAAAAAAACATCATAGTTTGGCTCTACATTCATATTCATAATCAGCTCCTTATATTACATTGTTGTAGGCCGCGTTTCCAACTGATGCGGTCTAGCAGCATATCATAGCAATGCAACCAGTGGCGTCCAGCCAGTAATGAACTGACGCCACCCAGCAGCGTATCATACCAGTGCAAAGCATAGCTTTTGGCATCAGTGTCAAACACCAAAATCACCAACAAAGCGATGGTATTTGACGACTTCTGAATGAAAACAGGCTGAAAATGTTGAGTCATGACAGCTGACTCTCTCTCTCTAGAGAATGATGAAGATGAAGATATGAACCTCTTTGTTTTTCTTCTCCAGCTCTTCCTTCAGTGTCTGCAGCTCGTCCTCGTTCCTCTGCTTCTCTTCATGGAGCTGCTGCAGCTCACATTGTTTAGTTTCAACCTTCAAGGACAGAGAGAAGGTGATGACAATGAGAGACATGTTCACTGTATTAACATTTAAAAAATAAAGTCTGTCTGTATTTGGACTGGTCTTTAAATGTTGAAAAATTAAAATTTCTTAAAACTGAAATTTATTTTGTGAATACCTCAAACAAACTCCTGTAAGTTTGACCTCATCTACACTATGGATGACACCAGGAATGTGACTTCACACTGAAATCAATGTGTTATATTATGAAAGTAAAGATGGACCTCCTTCCTCTTGGTCTCCATCTCTTCTTTCAGAGTCTGAACTCCCTTCTCAGCTTCCTCCCTCCTCTGCTGCTCCTCCAGGAGCTGCTGCTGACATCTCTGCTTCTCAATCTGACAGAGGAGAGAAATGAACAAAGACCAGATGTGAGACATAACTTTATTACTGACAATACCAAATACTGACATGCATTTATGGCTTATCTCTCTTTTGCTGTTATCTCAGTCTCCACTGATATTTGCCTTCACCTTCATCCCTCTGTCTGTCTCAGCTGTGCCTCATCTGTCCCATTTTTCTTGAGCCTCTGATTGTCCACACATCAGTAATAGTTATCTGTCTGTCACAGCTGCTCTTGTTGTCTTCTTAATTCCTTTCTTAACACAGATTCTGTTTCTCTACTTACATGTTTGCTTTTCTTTCCCCCTTTTCCCTTTACTACCTTCATTTCCACTGTTTCAGTTGTCATGAGGTGCTCTCTTTCTTCAACAGGAACAGACTGATCTTCAGTTTTGTTGGTTTTAGAGCTGTTCTTCTTTTTTCCTGTCTCAGTTTCATCACAGTGGCTTCTCTTGGTCTCTGTGTAAAAGCATAGACAGTAGAGTTTTAGGAAGGTTTCACAGCATAAAGACCTTTCAGTTTAAAACGAGGTATAAGATGAGCTATAAATGTCAGACACCTGACAGTTGGACTGATTGGAAATGAAAGTAGATATTTCACCACATTTTTAATCAACACCATAACCAGCAAAATACTATATTTTGATCTAATGAAATTTAATGTACACAATTCATATCATTTCTCCCACAAATCCTGTGAGAATAACTTCACATTCACAAAGCACTGCAAATTAATTTCAGACTTACTGATTATGTCTTGCCTCCATTTCCACAAAAAAATGAGGAGTAAGGCTATAAACATGATGCAAACAGTCAAACTAACAGCCAAACCAGTGATGATGGGAACAGCAGAACTGGACTGGACCTTAAAGAAATCATCTGAAATGATAAAACAAAAATAAGATGACATCTATATAGAGCTGGAGCTATTTGAAATTGAAACAGTGACCACATGATAAAGATGTACATTGTTTACCTGACATAGAGATGTGTGTCTCTGTGGTCTGGTTGATGTTCCTCTGTTGGACTCTACAGGTGAAGCTGTTGCTGTGTCTCTTCTCCACAGTCACTCTGCTGCTGACAGTATAGAGGTCATCAGGACCTCTGACTGTCTCTGTAGGTCCAGCAGAGAGGAGCTTTCCCTCACCGTCCAGCCACAACACCTCAGGCTCTGGATACCAGCCTGCAGACTCACACTGTAACACCACTCCCCCCTTGTCTCTGTCGATCCCTGCTAAACTGATGACAGGTGAGGACGCAGCACCTGATGATGAGCAACAAAAAATTAAAACACCAGTCAGCAATGCAACCGCCATATTAATTATTATAAAGATGCGCTACTGTTCAACTGTAAAGCTAAGAAATGACTAAAGTAAAGAATATATCCTCTGCATTCGTGCAGCCTTTGGAATTATTTGGTGTAGGCCACTCCCTCAGTTTGTTGTTTCAAGACAGAAGATTAGCCTTTTACTTGATACAATAGTTTCTATATCAACACAGATGGTCCCTGAACTACTGATGAGGCTGCTTTAATGTAAAGGGGTCACATATTTACTGTCACCAATAATAGAGTTAGAAATTCAAAACTAATTCACAACTGAATGTTGGTTCTGGGTTACGAAATATCACATAATGTGTTTGTCAAACTCTTTTAGGTATTCTACTGCATCAACTTAGTGAGAAAATATTTCTTTCCATAATATTTATAACCAAAATGTTCTCAGGAAAAGTGTCAAATCATTGTTTACACTGATGTTTGATGACTGTAGCTGTACTCTTCATCTCCCTACACCAGAAGAAAGCTCTGATGACCTAATTCTGTGTCCACTTACCAACAACAAGCTCAACGAAAGAGTCTATATTGAATGTTGGGATGAAGCATCTGTATCTTCCTGCATCAGAAGGTCTCACATCAGAGAGTTTCAGTGAAATGTTTCCTCTCTTCAGTTCATCACTGAACAGAGACGTTCTTCCTTTGTAGGATGGATCTTTACTATATAAATAGTCCTGACCAGCACGCCACACAAGGACAAATATAGGATTCAAGTCAGATCTCGTCCACTCCAACGTCATGGCAGCAACGTCCACTGCAGGTTCCAGGTGACATGGTAAAATGATGTCATCACCAACTGTTGCCACTATTGGCTGAGATGGACCCATCAACTGAGACTGACCTGGAAAGAAAGACATCTGTTTATTCCTGCAGTAGGAACCACTTAAATCTGCTCATCTCTACAAGGCTCTTCATACACCATGATACTGTGCTCATATAGACCTGTAATCTGAATAAACAACATATTTGTCATAAGTTAACTGGAAACCTGAACGAGGGAGAGATGTTTGCTGACAACAAAGAATCTGTGATGTCACAGTTATAAAGTTTTTCAGAAAATTATTTATTTTCATCACATCATCAGGGCCATCATCAGACTGACATTTCAATGTGGCCAGTACTTTATACATACACCTAAGAAAACATATTCTCACTCTGACCTCGTCACATGTTGACGTTTGGTCATGGACTTTCCACGTCTTCATACGACGTCCACGGTACCCTGGGTGTGTTGGTTGCTGATGTTCTGGAACATTGTGTCAAGCTCTGCCTGTTACATGCATTGTCTTCTTTCAGAATACACTTCTGTTTTCACAGAAAATTTAACATTTACATTCAGTCTGTCAAAATCAAGGTTTTAGGGAAAAAACGGCAACTGGCTGCATATCATGCCGACGTCAAAGGATGCCTTTTTTCACTGGTTTCTGATGCTGCAAGTCACTGCCCAAACATTGGATTTCGATGACTTCGGATTGAGACCAGGCTCCTAAAGACTGTATGAAATAATAGATGTAGTACCATGAGAACACCCATTGGTGTGTTGACTCCCTTTCTGAAACCCGGAGGTTGGTATTTTGGCTGTTGTCATTTTGGCATTTGGAATCAGAAGTCACCATATTTGAACGAGAGGGTGGAGACCATTTTAATACTAGCTGCTTTATCAAAACAGTTTATTTACAGCGATGGTTATCTATGATACCCTTGTGCTGTTTTTTGTACCTGTGCAAAAAACAGGCTTGAAAGTCGAGTGCAAGGTCAACAACTACATTTGTAAGGTACGCTTACCGGAACCTGATCAGTAATAAGGCGAAAGATGGATTTAAATCTATTTAGTACCTGAGGCTGAAAAGGTCATATTGGGGGTCTCAGTTGCTTTTGGCATTGATCCAATATAGGATGGTTAAAAACACTAGATATCCTCAATACTTTAATGTATTTTTTTCTTAAACACATCTTTTGAATCAGTTCATATTCTGGGGGCTGGCTGGAAAGCTTTGGCAGGCCAGATGTGGCCTACAGGCCTCCAGTTGACAAATACTGGTCTTGTGTGTAGGATTCAGTGGCATCTTGAGGTAGGGTTGCAGACCTGAAACTTATCCTGTGTGTCAAATGTGCAGGAAAACTATGGTGGCTGAGGCAACATCACAGGAAATGTAAATGGCCCTATCTGGAGCTCGTTTTTGGTTTGTCCACTCTGGGCCACTATAGAAACAACATGGCAGACTCTGGAAGAGGACCTGCTCCCTAAAAATGTCTCATTATGAGGTCATTAAAACACAATGATTCTTATTTTCGGGTGATTATATACACTATCTAAAGTGTAGTAATGAATACCTATTATATTCCATTTCTGTTAGTGGACACCTCTAAATCCTACAAACTGGACCTTTTAAACCACTTCAAAATGGAAAATGAAAAAACGACCATCTGACTCCTTAGAAGGTCTGTTAGTACAACCAAACACTGAACAAGACTTTTTAGGTGAACAAAAGTTCCCATCAGCCTCAGCTGCATGTAGGATCTACCAGCACCAGTAGTTTTTAGCCTTTCATCAATTGGTATGTTAATAAAATTTTGTAATCATGTTTGATTTGAGGCCTCACTGTGGCCCTGAGGTTGTATTTGTGTGTGAGTTACCTCTAACAGAGTGTGTCAGGAGAAGATGGAAAACCAAAGCACTGAGGGGTCTGAGTTGAGACTGAAGGGACAGTCCATTCCTCTGAGGAACCATCTTAAAGTTCTGAAATTCAAATGAAAGCAGTGATACATTATATGGAAAAATATGCTTTTGAATTGATGTCAGCAACAATAAATAGTGCAGACCTAGTCCTGAACAAGTTTTGTGGTGTATGTGACTCTCTGACTTGATTTAGGAATTTCCCAAAATTGATCATGTGTGGAGTTTTTTAGATTTTTACCAGTGTTTGCGACACTAAAAAAAGAGCCCTTTAACACCATTTGTGTTCTACTAGTACATTATCATATCATAAATACATATTGAGCGGTCCTTTACCTTTGAAAACACTTGGCAGTATACTTTATTACTACTGATGTAATGTCAGAACAGACGTGTTCATGTAATGCAGTTAAACTTTCACTTTTGCCATATGCAATAAGGTGCAATGAGTTATACTTTCGCTTTTCATGCCAACATGGCAAAGACTGTTTTTTAAATGAATTTAAAACGTAAATAGATTTTGACAGACTTGTTCAATAGTTTAGACCTCATTAAAGTCCTTTCTATGATACAAAGTCTAATGACTCCTATTAACATAATAAACAAGTTAGTCTCAAGGCTTATTATGTTTCTGCCCATATCATCAATTATATCTGATTTTTTCTCACCATTACTCAACATTTTGATATAAGTTTCATCGATGGTTTCGATGTTTCAGTTAAAGTTTTCAAAACAGACTTAACTCTCTGTTACAGAATATTACTACAAAGTCCAAAACTCTGAAAGCAGACCCACTTTTACAGGTGGTAAAGTGATACTGTCTTTTGGAATAAAATTTAATTAAAACATGTAAAATTGGCAAAAATGCACTTAGAAGACGACGTACCTGCTACAATGTGTGTCTGGTCATCAGACGGCACAGCCAAAGTCTGTAAATCATTGACAGACTGTTGAGCTTAACATGCCCTGTTTAATCAACCACAGAGTGCATTAGATTCTGCCTCAGCTCAGACCACTTGACTTTATAACAATGTTTGTCATTATTATAAACATAACAAAATACATATTGAAACCTTGATTGGTTCTGCTTCTCTACACTCAGTTTTTACTTTGAGTATCTTAGTTATGAACTGAACTTTGAACTGATTATAAAATATGACAGCTGCAGTCAAAGTCATCAGGAAAGAAAACAGTGTTTCTTTGTTGCCATAGTAATTTAGGAAAAGGGGAACAGTAGTTGTTTGCACGGGCGTTTCCTGCACTTGAGGACATTTGGGGCTGAGCCTGGACTTCTGTAGGGGGATTCCGGGGGGGTCCTCTCCTGGGGAACATTTTTTATGAACAAACTGTATTTTCATGCTTTTTTATGCACTCTGGTGCCCGATTTGCAATCACAGTACACAGCTTAATCATTGTATTACCAAAAAGTATATCTTAAAAAGTCTCCTTTCAGCAGAATACTTCAGTATTATGATTACAGTGGTGGAAAGTAACTCAGTACAATTACTCAAGTGCAGTTGTAAGGTATGTGTGCCTTTTTATTGTGTATTTACATCTCTTGCTACTTTATACTTCTACTCCACTACATCACAGAGGTAAATATGGTAGTTTTTACTCCACTGCAATAATGTGACAACATTAATTACTTTGCTGATTCAGATAATGAATACAAAATATACATTAACTAATACAGTGATATTATCATAAAGTAAGCTACCTGGCAGTGTGTAAAGTGCTGAGAATGAACTCCTCCTTAACCAGCTGCAACATTAAAGTGATGAACACATTAATACATCTATAGTCCAATAATATTTTATACATATATATAGCATGCCTCTATCAAAAGCAGTCATAAGTCACAACAGCTCACCTTAGATTAATGTTGATTTATTTCAACATATCAATTTTTGGTCATTTGCGTTTTTTGGTTGATTTTAAATGAAGTCTCTGCTTTCAGAATATGAATCTCTTATCACCATGTTCAGACGATAAATACAGTTTTGAAGCTTATAAAGGATGAGAAGCAGTGAGTACTTGTCAGCTCCACTCTGGTCCTACTCAGCATCTCTCCCCACAAGCTGCAAGACAAGCCTTAAATAAAGCTGTTACATCTGGCAACTCAACCAGGTACTTAAGTATCTAGGAGCTATGCTAAGGAGCACATGGGCAAGCGTCAACGCACTGCCTCCTCTGTCATCCCATCCTGCATCTCCAAGAGAGTTTGTCCTTAAAGGTGCAAACTAATCTGAGGCCTTTAAAAACCAAAGGCTAAGTAGCTGGAAGTGGCACAGGACTGGAAGTTACTTTGCAGACCTGGAACAAAGTCTCTGCTTCCCAACTGAGATCACTACAATTAACCTCAGATCTGACCATGTGCTTTGGTCCACCTCACTTTGTACCATCTACATCATAGAGCTTATAGTGCCCTGGGAGTGTGCTGTGGATGTGGCATACAAAGCTAAGAAGCTTAAGTATACTGTGCTGGAAGCCAAAATTGAACAACATGGCTGGAAAGCTAAGGTTTGCCCAGTTGAAGTTAGTTACAAAGGTTGCGTAGGCATGCCAACTACTCGGCTGCTTAAGGACTATGCACAGTTAGACCCTGTCTGCTGCTGGTGAGGGCAAGGGCACACCTGAGCTGTCACTTTTGGAAAGCCAATTAGCCTCCATAGCCGACTCAAGTAAATAAATGTGAATGACAGCCACAGTGGAATTTGATTTGAGATTTGGGCTGTCTTATATATTTACAATTAAAGGTGCTGAAGAGGTAGTTATGGCTTACTGCTGGTTTGAATATTATGATGGATTGGATCTACAAATAACATGTAATATGAAGTGAAATTAAATGTGTGAGAGGCATCATCACACTTACAATGACACCTCTCAGATTTAACTTTTACAATCTGCTTTCAATTCACCGTCTACAAGCTACAGTGTCTCTGGCTTCAACTCTTTCATCAGCATTACATAACATTTGTTTAGCTAACGCTTTTACCAAAAGCAACTTACATTAAGTGCATTCAACCATCAGTGTACAGCAACAAAAGTGCAAGGATCATGCAAGTACATCAGCTTCATCAAAGATGCTGATTTCATATGCTACATTTAGAGGCAGTGAGAGACAGAGGAAGGTTTGGTTAAGAGGTAAACTGAACAGGAAGAGGAAGTTCTCGTCTACATGCTTAAGTTGTATTCAGTCTGATGTTCAGTCAGTCCGCAGGAAGACACCATGGAGGCTACAGCTCTCTGCTTTAAACTATGTGAGTACAGCAACTCAGTTTTCCATCTTTTACTAAGTTTTGCATTCTGTACTTTAAAACCATCTCAGTCTGATATTTCACTTTGCTTCTTCGTTTATCCAGTGATGGTTGGATTCACTCTGCCGAACGGCTTTACCCAGAAAAGTGGTGAGTGACCAATAGGAAATCCAATACATAATGATTTTGTTGATTTTATCATGACATAAACATATTGTTCCAGTTCTGAATGTTTCTTTTGGGACACTACGATTTCTTTGTGGGTTTCAGATGCAGCTTTTCTTCGTATCACTCCAGACAGACTGCAGCACTTTCAATATGAGTCTGTGTCTTTTGACTGTGAGGGGATTCCTGGTTCTACTCGATTGAGAGTGATCAGGAACACAGTGGAATTCAAACCAATATGTGATATTAAAACGACGCCAACAGGGTCCTTCTGCACCATTGATAAAATCTATCCAGCAGACAGCGGAGAATACTTGTGTGAGACTGAGGGACAGGGAAGAACCACAGTCAACATCTCTGTCATCACTGGTAAGTTTCTGTAAAAAGTCCTTGCTTTGATTCCATGAGATTTTCACCTGAGAAAGAAATGTGAGAGAGACTTCAAAGACCACTCATAATATCTCACTTGGCTCAGGCAGCCGATTAAATCAAGCAAAAGGCAGGTTTTTCTACTGTTCAACTGATTGCACACACGGCTGAACTTCTGGCACACCATAGTGTTTGGCCTGATGCACTATGCCAAGGTGTTTTTAAAGCAGCCGCGCCTGTAGCAGTGTGTTTTTGGTGTAATCGAAACCTTACTCCCACAAAGTAAGCAAACAATTGAGTTTCATAAAATTCAGAAAAGGTGTTAAACCTTTGTTGTAGCTGGATCTGTGCTCCTGGAGAGTCCTGTCCTCCCTGTGACGGAGGGAAACGATGTGACTCTGAGCTGCAGAAACAAGACGACTTCTTCAAACCTGACAGCTGATTTCTACAAAGATGGCCTCCTCATCAGGAGCAGCTCTACAGGAGAGATGACCATCCACAGTGTTTCCAAGTCTGATGAAGGACTCTACAAGTGTCACATCTCTGGAGCTGGAGGATCACCAGAGAGCTGGATGGCTGTCAGAGGTGAGACAGTGAATTCAATTAAAGAAAATTGTCTAAATTGAGATTATTATCTACAGTGTTACTTATTGTTGAACTTTAACTATTATTTTATGCTCTAATTTTTCTTTAAATAGCAGAACACCAATGTAAAATCTTTTTAGTTCATGCCAGAGTAATGCTAGAGCAAGCCTTTAGAGACAACCTGTAACATTCTGTTAAGAAGGTTATAGCATGTTACACATGTACATGGCACTTCGTCTGCCCCTCTGAAGGACTGTTGTACTATTTTTAATAGTGGCTCTGCTGCTGCTGCTTGTTGTGCTGTGGTGTAAGGCGTCAAACCTGTCTGTGTTACATGGTCATACTTACAGTAACTGTTAGACTTTTTCTCACACAGAAAAGGTTTAACCACAGAGGCACTCGTGCATCAACTATTTTTAAAAAGCCAGTTCTCTGTTTTTAAAGTATATGTTGTTCTATGTTTTGTTTTAGACTCGACAGATGCTGGTGATAATTTGAGCCTCTCAGACACAAACCACATGAAGTGTTTGTCTGTTGAAGAGGCGTTCAGGAGACTCTGTAGAAACAACAATGGTTTGTACAGTTTGGGTGCAATTAGTCTTTCATCTCGATCAAGGAAAAATAATGTCTGTTACTGTCCATATTTCCAGGAAAGCAAGCTCAAATTTTCTGAAGTGTTGACCAGTGTTTGCTTTGACAGTCTAATGCAGAACTGACTGACTGACTAATTCACACAATTTATTTAACATGTTACTTTGGGATAAGTCTCACTTTCTATAGCCCTTTATTCACAGAGATCACACTATAGGGCCACTACGAAGTCCCTTCTTTATGCCACCTTTGCATTGTTATACAGAACCAATCGACAGCAGCATCATGTCGCTCCAGTGTGTGATTGGCATGCCGGACAACACATTCTCACTCCGACCTCGTCACATATTTACATTTTGGTCATGGACTTTCCACATCGACATACAACATGCAAGGTATCCTGGGTGTGTTGGTTGTTGATGTTCTGGAACACTGTGTCGAGTTATCTTCTTTCAAAATACACTTATGTTTTCACAGGAAATTTAACATTTACATACAGTCTCTTTCAAAACAAATGCACTACGTTGGTACAACACCGCTAATTGATGTGTTTTTTCCTTCAACAACAAAAACACGTGGTTAGGTTTATGAAATAAGAACAGGGTTTGGCTTTAGAATCTTATGGGATGCAAACACCACTCTCTCAGGTGAAAGTTGGTGTTTGTTGGACCCATCCACCACCCCTTCCACCCACCCCAGTTGGACTTTCGCCACCATAACTTTCATCGTTGTCCTGCAACATTTCCCCCAGACATTGCAAGGTCCCTTTAAACTATAACGGCAACCAGCCACGTATCATGCGACTTTAAAGGATGCCTTTTTTCTTGGGTTTCTGATGCCGAAAGTCACTGCTCATTGTTTATTGATGTAAAGCACTCCGTGCATTCGTGCTGTCAAGAGTGCTATATAAATAAAGTTTTACTTACTTACTTACTGCACAAGGGCCAGATTTCGACGGCTTCGGAGACAGACCGTGCTCTCCCAGATGCAACAGAGGCATGACGTACGTGAGGTCAAACGCAACAGCATCAGCTTCTAGTGTGACATGTAACAGACCCTTTGGCAGTGATTCATAACAATACCAATGACATAGCGTGTCCTCTCAAAAAACAGCGTCCTCTGCTCAGAGGGTGACAAGCTCCTGGACCTTGTTGTTTTCCAAGGTTGCAGACAGTTTCAGCCACTGAATTTCTTCTTTGTGTTAGCCACTAAGTGCTGTTCGCTGCATTTTAAATCTCCTTCAGTGGGTTTCACACATGATACATCTTCAAAATGTCACCATCTGTGTGTACCACCACCATGGTCCCGTCCTGCCAGCTGTCCCTTTTACACATACGTCAATTTATCGCTGTTTCCACCTTCACTGCTGGCTTTAAGGTGAGACAAACCTGTCCCCCCATTCCGCGATCGTACCATTTATACAGAGTGGCGAGGTGGGATAACGCCAACGATTCAAGAAGGGATTCAACTAATATCACTTTCACCATCTAACTCCTCTTTTTTTGGGGGGTTGTTCAGCTGGTTCAGTGATCCTGGAGAGTCCTGTCCTCCCTGTGGAAGAAGGCAACAACGTGACTCTGACCTGCAGGAAGAAGATGTCTTCTTTACACCTGACAGCTGGTTTCTACAAAGATGGCCTCCTCATCAGGAGCAGCTCTACAGGAGAGATGACCATCCACAGTGTGTCCAAGTCTGATGAAGGACTCTACAAGTGTCACATCTCTGGAGCTGGAGGATCACCAGAGAGCTGGATGGCTGTCAGAGGTGAGACATGACACTGTTTAAAATGTCAGTGTTCAACTTGTGCTCCAGCAGCTCTCAGAGACAACCTGTTACATACTGTTAATACTGTCATGATGTTACAGCAGATATGTTCTCTTGTCTCTGCAGCTCATCACAGAAAGACATATCTCTTCTCAGACCTCTTCATACATGTTGTCCTCGTCTTAAGGACGGTGTTCACCATAGTGATGGTGCCTCTGCTGCTGCTGCTGGTGGGACTGCTGCACTGTGGGAAACTCAGAGTTAAAAACAACTGATACTTGTGCATAAAGATAGCTGACCGATAAATGTAGGTAGGTAGGCGTTAAACCTCTCGTCACTCTTTAGTCTTTCGCACATGCAGAAAATGATCTATTTTTTAAAAGTGGACGTGTTGATGTTGATTTTTTGGTCTGTTTTATTTTAGACTTTATAGATACTGGTGATAATTTGAGATTCTCACATATAGACCACATGAGAAAAAGGATGTCAGTTTGTGGGCACTCAGGAGGCTCTGTGGAAACATCCAACAGTAGATGGTGACAGAGTCAACCTGACGTGTTCACATTAGCACCTGTTCAACTGTGTTACTTCATCACATTTTGTTCAGCGTGTCCAAAAATAGCAGAACACATTCAAAACTGAGTATAATGTAATAAGAATAGTATAGTGAATAGTGAGCATGATAATACCTGGTAGCATGTTAGCGTATGGGTGTGTTAGCATTTTGACTTTAGCCTTTAGCTCAAAGCACAGCTGTGCAGCCTCACATGGCTGTTTGCATGACTGCAGATCAGTGGCTCCCAACAAGAGCTCACCAGATGATTAACAGGAAGCAAAAGCAGGAAAAGAAATAAAAATATTCTATCACAGACACTTGTGAATCTTTTCGGATTTTCCTGCATTTTCAGTGGAAATTCTGCTTTAGATGTAATAAGTTAAAAGTTAGAATCATTATTATTTTCATAATCAGAAAAAAAGTCTTTTAGTTAAACAGATTTCCAATAAAAGTTCTGACCTGGCTGTTTTGATAAATAAATATAAAGATTTAGTTCATTATTCCCATTATTAGACACAGTTGTGATCATATTTCATCCACATATCAGTCTCACATGAATAAAAAAAACATCCAGGTTAAAGATTTGCAGCTGAGATATTATCAGCTCCATCATACAGATCAAACACTCACTGGATTTAACACAAACAGCAAAAGGAGAGAATAATATTTTAGTTGAACTGGTCCCAGCTGGTAGATGTATACGTGTCCCCTGATGGAGGGTCTTTGTCTCAGTGTAAGAGGCACAAGTCCACATGTTGAGAAGCCCCGCTGTAAACTCTTGTTTTCATCTGTTATTTGTTTCATGACCAACAATCATTAAAGTAAATTAAACTATTATAGATCATAATTTTAAAAGCAAGTTCTTAAATGCTAACCAAAGCCAAATATTAGGCTCTACTGGGCCAAGTGAGAGAGAGACATATCAGGTTTGTTGTTTGTTGTTTGAAAACTGCTTTTTAACCAGTGTAAAATCAGTAACTGTTTCGATAAAAACAGAAAGATGTGTACATGAAACTGAATGTTGCACATGACAAAAACTGTTTGGTAAAGAGACAGACTTGAGCATTAAATGATAATTGTTACTAGAGTCGAGCTGTTGAGCTTCAGTCTGTCACATATTCCCATATTTCAGGAGAGAATCGATGACTGTACTTTGTGATAATGTCATATGAACCTCACATTCAAAATGAGCTGTAAACTTGTGCATCATATAATATCCAGAGGTTCACTTAGACTTACGATCAGATTTAATCAAAACATCAAAAATGTACAAATAAAAATACTCTGTAAATAAAAAAAAGTTTTTATTTATAATTTGTAAAGTCTTATCTCAGAAAAAAATATCATCAGATGTATTTATCTTTTTATGTCTTACAGATAACTTGAGTAAGTAATTTTAAATCTACAATGTAAATTGAATTACAAACTATATAAAACATAGAATAGCAAAGATCTGTGAAGATCTAATATAAATATTCCATCTAGCAAACATACAAAATAATGGTTCCTGGGTGACTCACACTTTGAGTCTGAGTTTATTTCACATTTTGTCTGTACAACAGTTAAGTAAATGAGATTTCAGAATATTTTTCTTTAACAATTATTTAAGGCTGTTTCCTTTCAGTAAAATATATAAATAGTAACAATAAAACAAATGCAGATATTCACCACGCTTCAAACAAACATACAAATATATAACGAGAAGAAAATACTATAATAATGTTTGAATTGATATTCATGAAAAAGATTTTGATGTGATAGTAAATGATGTCATTTAATGTTTACTAAATATTACTACAATGTGGAGTTTTAAGATCTGAGTCATGCTGTTCCTGATGTGGTAACTTCCTGTCATGCTCATTTCCCTGCTGGTGAAAAAAGGAGTTAAATGGGAGACTACTGTGTTTAAAAGGAGCAAAAAGGTAAGATAAGAAAACAAAAACTATGACAGCAGGTTTCATCTCATCTGTCAGAGGTTATAAACTGAGTTGATGTTGAGTCTGTCCAGTGTTGCTGATGAGAGTGATCTGCAGTTGGTCTGTAAGGCTCCAGGACTTCAGCTCTCTCCACTCCAAGTCACTGTAAGTATGATGGTGACGATATCCTGGGGACCATATCTGTACAATGCAAAGGTGACACAATCAAAGTAACAAACAGGTAATCAAATTACTAATAGATTATTACTGTTCCACTTGCTTATAATAACAATAATAATAATAATAATAATAATAATAATAAAATAGTTATTATTGTTATTATCATCATTATTATTATTATTTCAAATGTGACTCAACAACAGAGGTGAAAGAATTAAGAGAAGGACAAATGCAACAACAGAAATTCAGAACTCAACAAAGACTCACTCTGACAGTTTCTCCAGACTGGAGTCTGCGTGGGTGGTCAAATTGATATGTGATAGGTATTGTCTTGTTGACCTGAACATGTAATTTCCAGTCTCTCAGCTGTTGTTCCTGCAGGAGGATAAATTCAGTGTGAGGATCAAAAGAAAAAAAAACTAACAAATGAATGTTACAGTTAAAGCCACGGTGATTCTTTCTTTACACAAACCAAAAAAATGATTCTGCTAAACATCAGGTCATTAGCTTAGTTTAAAATATGCCTTTATACATTTGGTTAACATACTGCTCTACATATTGCACTAATGCTCCTTTCCCACTGCACAAAAAACCCACTAACACCCACTAACATCTGGCTTTTTCATTTCATGGGAAATGTTATAATTAGCATTCACACCTGGGTCAAACTACTCTGCAGTAGTCACAGGTATGAAACAGCTCCAACTCTGACTGGCAGTGATGGAAATACAACACCTGGGTGGACGCACTAATTTAAATCCTTTGCCAGCACGATACACTGATGCTCCACCACAAAATACAGTCTGTCTCCACCCGAGCAGCGCTCAGACATCACTCCAAATTTGAAAGAGAGACTGAATAAATAAGAAATATATAAAATAGTAGTGATAACCGTAACATTTTCACCTGCTGCTTTCTACTGTTTACTAACCTGATTTATGGCCTGCCTGTGATGTTCAACATGACACATCAGAAAACAAAACACACACAGTAAGACATGCTTGTCTGCAGCAGAGCCGTGTACACAGCTCTGGTCTACTTCAATGATAAAGCAGTCTGTTGCCTATTTTATCAGGCTTTCCTGTGTTTAACAAACCTGCATACACACACACTCATTTTGGTGGAAAAAGGGTATAAAAACAGTCATACAGTGTTCATCCACACCAAAACAACATTACCATATTTGATCTGTTCTTTAGACGGATATATCTGCCATATGGGTCGACCTCAAGTACAATGACAGGTCCTGTGGGTGAGCTGGCTCCGTGCTGCACTGGCACAGATTCATTTGTCTTTGGCTGAGAGGGAGACAAGACACACAGTCATTTAAGGCTAATCAAGTGTGTGAGTGTGTGTGTGTGCGTGTGTGTGTGTGTGTGTGTTATTTGGTGAATTTAATTTGCTCTAATGGCTCGTTTTCATTTCAGACAAACATCAATGATTTATGAAGATTTATAACAGACTGAGTTAAAAACACTGATAAAGGAATAAACAATGCTTCAGGTAAATAAAAACAATAATAATAACCTTAGTCGTCAGCTCCTTCTTTAAGGCCTCAACTTGTCTCTCAGCTTCCTCCCTTTTGGTCCTCTCATCGCTGAGCTTCTTCTGCCACTGAGAGGAAAAGAGAGAGAGATTTTATTGTATTTAGCACTACTTTATTTAGTGCACATAATATTCTGGTCTGACTGAAAACTAGTGTCTGATTGGCTGGGGCTCATTACATTTTAATGTGCACATAGTTTGGCTCAAGTATGACCTGTTTACTCTGAGCACATTGAGACAGTAAATATCATTGGTATTAATCAGCACACCACTTGACTGACAACCTTCACATGTAATTAGTGATGAGACAACCTGTTGTCATTCTGTGAAGTCATCACATATCACCGCTTTGTCAGCTGCCTTTCACTTCTATGTGCTAGGTATCCTTCTGCATCTGCTGTTGATGCTCTGGGACGGCGCAGCTCCTCATATTACGTTGTTACCAGCAGCGTTTCTGACGTCCACCAGTATATCATAACGCTGCAACAGGTGCCGCCCAGCCCTGATATGAAGTGACAGCGTCTGTCCGTGTATCATAATGACACAACAGGTGTGGTCCAGCTGACCGGCAGCATATCATAACACCATGAAAGCTTTCATAAGGCTGTGCCAAAATCATTGGATGGATCGCTGGATATGAATATCAAACTGAACTAAACAAACTGAATGTCTCAAAGTTTGAAGTTCATCAATAAAATCTAATTTCATCATATTTTCTCTCACAGGACAATAAACAGATTTACTGTTGCACTCTATACTATAATGTTTCAGTTATCTGGAGTCTCAGATTTGCTCTCATGGATTGTTTGATCTCCTTGGTCTCAGCAACAAATCAGTTTCATATGGAGGAGATTAAAAAAGGATTAAAGTGAAAAGATGAACCTCAGTGTTTTTGTCAGTCAGTTCCTTCATGACTCTCTCAGCTTCCTTTGCCTCCTGCTGTTTACGCTGGAACAGCTCCTGCATCTGTGAGGGAGCAGAGATGAAGACAGACATGATTTAATAAAGTAAATGTTCACATCACATTAATATCTGAATGAATTCTGCTGGATGATGTGATAAGAATCTGCTCATGCACAGTTTGGCTCAGGTTTCATCTCACTGAGTGGATTTATACTGGAAACACTAACACACAGTTTTCATCTGTCACACCAAAAACACTCCAGACACTGATGCTTCTGCTTTACATTAACAAAATATGATACTGTGTCAAATATATGTTGATGACTGTGTACTGTATGAAGCTGTTTACCATATTTACTACCTGCTGGAAGAATGTTACTGTGCTGTTAGTGCAGACTGAACTGATGCTGATATACTGTATATTTACTGTTAGATTCTACTGTGGACTCTACTTTAATGGAGAAAGAGAAACATTCTCTAATGAGGTCTGATATGAGTCTGTTATGAAACATGAATGAATATACTGTCAGTGATTTTTCCTCCTGTAATAAACATCTGAAAAGAGAACAGAGGTTGTTCAATTAATGTGAATTGTGTGTCTGTGTGTGTGTGTGTGTGTGTGTGTGTATACATCTCTCTTTAGCTCGCTGATTTCTGTATCCTTGTTCTTCAGTTGACGCTCCGTCAGGTCTCTCTCAGTTGTCCTAAATTTGTCAGCTGCTTGTTTGTTGCTCTCCAGCTGACAGACAGACAGACAGACAGACAGACAGATGGATGTTGATTTAAATGTTTATAAATCATAATCAGACACAGATGCTCTAAACATTCAGCTGTTAGTTTCCCCTGTATTATAAGAAGTCTTTGAGTCTGATGGTCCTGGAGACTCTGGACTCTTTAACAGCTGAAAGAAACACTGAAGTGTTTTATCATCTTGATAATTGGTGACTTTGCATCATTTTATTAAAATTGTTACAGATACACTTTTGAGCTAATGATGTGTTTCAGTCGTCACATTACTTTTGCTGTTAAACCTGGTTAAATACAATGTATTGTTATCTGCTCTGTTTCTGTGAATGGTGTTGACTTTCAAACAATGCAGCCTCCTTCATCCCAAAAGGTCTGTTTGAATTTCTATTATTGGAGTTTAATAACAGTCTGTTTGAGAGATATTTAACAGAGAGTTTCACATCTTACTGACCCCAAACATATTATCACTGTGTATGATACAAAACTTTTGTATTGTAACCGTCATCAAATGTTCAGTCCAGTTAGTGAACACAGTGCTCACCACTTCAATACTTTCTTTAGATTTTAAGGTCAGAAGAAAAGAAATATCCAAAGATTTTTTTTCTTCAGAATTATTAATATTATTTCCACACCTACAACAGTGGAGGTCTGTGATCCCAAATAATGAGGGAGTAAAGTCAAAGGCAACAAACCCAGTGGCTTTAATTAATTTACAATCTTTACATATTTTGACTCTTTTTGTGATTTATTTATTTCACATTTAAGATAAAATAAAATATAGCTTGTGAGATGTATAATTAAAACCAAACAAATACATGGAGACAAAAATCAATATCAATAAAAGCTGAACCTCTTTTTGCAGCTGCTGCCGCTCATTCTCAATCCTCTGTAGCTCACAGAGGAGAAACAGAGGATTGAGCTGCTGCCGCTCATTCTCAATCCTCTGTTTCTCCTCTGTGAGCTTCTTGACATCAGCCATTAGTTCAATTTCCTGAGAGGAGAGAGAAGATAAAGACAGAAGATGAATGAACTGTTCTCTCATTAAAGTGTGTGAGTTGAGACATGACAGGAAGGCATTTCATGGTCTGACTTGTTCAGTATTTTAATTAAAGTCTAATGAGAGATGAACTCTTCATGTTAAAGACCCCAGCAGGTTTCTAGCTGGACCTTTAGATGAAACAAAGCAACAGTTGTGTTTTTGTTAATAAGTCAGTGGAGAGAATGAATGAATGAATGACCAGCAGAGAATCTGTCTGTCTGTGTTTCTTCATTTACAGTCAACTGGTTAAAAACTTTCTGTAAGTGACAATACATGATGAAGTTTACTGATTATTTACTCTGTGTTTTGACTCTTTACCCAGCAGGTCACTAATGTTCTCCACCATCATATCTGACAGTCTGTTATGGTTCTGATAACATGGACACTGAGAAAGAGAGGAGCCAGTTCTTAAAGCTGAAACAGCTGATCTGTTTTAGGCCACAGGCGGGCAGCAGAAACAAGTTATGAACACAACGTCAACACATCATGACCGTTTATGTCAATATGTTGAATTGTACAGTTGCTTATTTCCACATCTACTACAGAGCAACATGATGATTTATTAGAAGTCTTTCTGTTTGTGTTGCCTGATGAATGTCAGTACGATAATCTCTCTCTTTTAGCTCTGTTTAATATCTGTCTCTTTAGACAACTTTAAATGCTCCACTATGTTCACCTGCTGGACTCTGACTGTGTCTGTCTGCTGTTTGCTGCAGAGCAGGTAGAGAACAGAGGCTTCTCTCAGACAGATAAACAATGAGCTGAAACTCATTATGAAGCACTGTAAAGCAGAGGGGAGCTCATCATCCACTGAGGGTTCACAGACTCATGTCATTTTTACATTGTTATTACAAAGTTTTAAATTAGAACCTCTTTAAATCATTGTTTCATACATTTTTAGTGTTTTTTTTAGTGTTTTTTTTGAGTGTGTGTGTGTGTGTGTGTGTGTGTGTGAGTGTGTGTACATGTCTCTTAATCTGGCTGACGTTTGTACATCACAGTCAAACACAGACGTACAACAAATATACATTTAGCTGTTAGTTTTACTTGTATTATAACAAGTCTTTTACCTTTTACCTTCTGTATAATGTCCTGCAGACCCTGAGCTCTTTTACAGCTCAAAAATATACTTTACACGCTTCATTACTTTGATACTGAATGACTTTGCACTGATGATATGTTTTTTTTAGTCAAATTACTGTTTCTATAAAACCTGTTTAAATACAATCCATTATCTTTGGCTTTGTTTCTGTGAATGGTGATGACTTTTTAAGCAGTATGATGTCCTTCATCCCAAATAAGTCTGTTTAAGTTTCTGTTATTGGAGTTTTATACAGTTTGTTTAAGAGATGTCTAACAGGGAGTTTGACCTCTAACTGACCCCAAACATAAGTAACATCACTGTGTAGGATAGAACACTTCAGCCAAAGGAATACACATGAAATCATGTATGGACCTGACACATATAAAACATGAAACTTTCTGATCTGGTGAAATTACAATGCCTTATGTACATTCCTGTATTTTGTAACCTTCATCAAATGTTCAGTTTGAGGCAAACAGAGTGCTCACACTTCAACACTTCAGTTTGTATTTTGAGGTCAATGCAAAAAATAAAAAGGTTGATTTTACAATTATTCAATATTCATATAATTTCTGCACATCCAACAGTGGAGGTCTGTTGAAGCCCGAACAATGAAAAAGTAAAGCAGAAGTCAACAAAATTCTGTGGCTTCAATTTAATTTTACAGTCTTAAAACACTTTGACTCTTTGTGTGGTTTATGATGCTGTACAGTTACAACAAGATTGAGATGAAATAAAGCAGGAATTGTGAGACTTAAAGGTGGAAACAAAAATCAATATCAAGAAAAGATTAACCTCTCTGTAGGATAACTGGAAAGATGTAAGTGGGTGGCTGGAAAGAAAGAAATCTTTGGTGGAGAATACAAATACAAACCTTCTTAGTCTGAGTCTGCAGCTTCTCCTCCAGGATCTGAACCTTGTTCTCAGCGTCCTCCCTCCTCTGCTGCTCCTCCTGGAACTTCTGCCTGGAAACTATTGGCCACTTTGACTGAAAGCAAGAGAGAGGAGACTGATTAGAGACATTAGACATCCTTATTAAGGGATGAGAGGTAGGTAACACAATATGACAAATATCAAACACATCTCAAGATCAGATTGTTGTAGATTTTGTATTTTATGTTCAGTTGAGAGCACTTGGACAGTTCTGTGTTAGAAACTCTGCAGTTCCACAGTTTTGACCAGTAAAACTAATCTTTAACCAAATTACTCTCAGTAAGCTCAGACATCTTCTACTGCCAGTGAGTTTAAAGGAAGCTTTATGTTCATTAGGAAACCTTAAAGTGTATCAATTGACAACTTACAGCAGAGGAGGAAGAGTGGGCTGAAGTGACTCTGCTTCTTTCCAACTGGGGAGAAAGAGAAATATATTTAGAAAGCTGTGTTCTTTCATTCAGGATATTTTAATGGTTTCTTGTGTAAATCAATAAAGAGAAACTTAACTTAAACTTCACACACTATTTCATGAGTAAAACTGAACTAAAAATAATGATGAACCTCCACAAGCAGCTTTAAGTTCAAGGTCTGAATTGTTCAACACATACATCAACCCAATCACCAGAAATAATGTTGGTATTGAACATTTCTGCAAACCATGGATACGTTACTTTTGCACGTTATTATGTAGCAGATACACTGAAAAGTTACATCTCAACATCACTGTGGTTAATGGAGGTACAAAATCCTCTTGGTTAAGTTCAGGAAAAGATCATGTTTTGGCTTAAAGCACGCTGTATCCTGACATCATACATACGAAACATACCAATTTAACATGTTCATGGTTTGAAGACATGTATAATGCTAACATTTTCTTCTGGCAACTGGGCTGCACAGAGTCATGAGAAGTTATAGAGGATAAGTGTTGCTGAATGTTCACGCACTCTACTTAATATCAAATGTTACTGCAATTGGATGTTTTTCATATCTTTGCAGACCTAGACTGGAAACCTTATCAGACACAGCAGAGTTAAGAAAGAGAGATGGACCTCCATGTTTTTGGACAGAGTCTCCATCAGGGTCTGCAGGTTGGACTCCATCCTCTGAATCTGATTCTGGAGCTGCTGAACTTCAGCTTGTTTCTCATCAATCTGGTAGGAAAGAGAAGACGAGACACATGTTTTAATATTGATGCAAATTTGAATTTATGTGATACAACATGAAACAGCAACAGAGAATCATTCAAGCCTATTTAATGGTTGTATCTATATGTCTAATTTAAGCTGCTGTGAACAGATAAACATTCCTGAAGGTGTTTTTATAATAACTCCTTTTTCTCCTTGGGTCCTTTTTCACTGGCACAACTGCAACAACCAGTCAAAAACATAAACTGTTCCCCAACATCAGCATCTGTCATTTCAGCAAGCGTCCAAAAACAATTGTTACGACTGTTGTCGTAATTTCTTTTGTTTGTGTATGTTTTCCTGCATGTGTTCTCTGTGTGTTGTATTTTCTGTATGCAAATAGGTGTGTGCCACAGCCCGGCGAGGATTGGTGGATTGCATCTGCCCTCATTTGTGATTGGCTGCAGCTGAGGGCGTTCGGGTTTTTAAAGGACCAAGATGGCAGTTGCGTCGAGCTAGCGGGCAGACCTCACCTTCCTCCTCTCCCAACCGGCCACACATATTGTTGTTGTAGTGAAACAGCATTGTTGTAAATATTGTGAATAGGGGTGGACTGCCTCATTTTCAGTTTCCTACTAACAGTGTTTTTCTTTTCTTAATGCTTGACTATGATCGTTCCATAAGCTTAAAGCCATCAGGCTAAAGCCATGAGGCCTGGAACCTCTATGAACATCATTTCAACCAAAATTCCCCAAACTTAACAAAGTACTTATTTTAACCCAAACTATGATCATAAAGATAAAACGTATATATGACCTCATCAGTCTAATCCGCTCAGTCTAAGTTCTTTATCACATCAAATCATCATTTAAAATAGAAATCAAGATAAGAAAGATAAAACATGAAATGACATTTGTCACCACAGACGTTGGAAAGACGACCATGACACACAGGAAGAGAGAGCCTAGTGTCCATCCAGACTCAATACTGAGTCATTATGGTAAATGGACTGAATTTTTTTTAATGCTTTTTCAAAAGAGTTTTAGAATGTTGGCTTACTGTTCACCCATTCAAACACACCATCTCGCCCAAGCAAACTCTGACATGTGGACATCCTTATGTGGACAGGAGGAGCCAGGGATCAAACAGCCAACTCTGTGATCAGTGGACAACCTGCTCTGTCTCCTGATCCACAGCTGCCCCAAGAATTATACCTGACCAGTCTGATCTGTGCAGAGGTGTTTCAGGAACAGATCTGTCGACTGTCAGTGCAACGTTTAAGATCCAATTTCAACCAAATTACCAACAGCTCTCCTCATGTTGCCTCATTTGAATGAAACCTGCTGTTTGTGTCTCTCTCCACCATCTGAGGGGTAAATACATGTAAATACAGCCTCTACAGTCATATTCTTTAAAACTAGAAACTTTGTCTGAAAAGGTTTCAAATCATTCTAGTCTCAAGCTCTCTTAGACCTGTTCTTTACCTGACTTGGTTCTGGAAGTGACTTGGACCCAGACAGAGAAGCTAAACTGAAAACACACTGGTAGGTAACTGAAAAAAAATCTTAAGAGGAAAGGAAATAAATAGAAACCTTTTTGATTTTGGAGTCTACTTCCGTCTGTTTAGTCTCCAGCTGTGACTCAACATGTTGCACAATGACACATATGGCAAGAAAATTAAGCATCAGTGTTTTCCTTTCTGAGAAAGCTCAGCTCTCCACACTGCAGAAATTCTGTGTTTCAGCAGCAAAGTTTCCTGTGTAGCTTTATCTCAGGTGTGTGGGTGCTAACATGGTTTACTCTCAGTATGTACTGTATGCAAATTAGAAAATCCTAGGATGGTGAAGGAGTGACCTGCTAATCTCTCCCTATGACTGGCTAGTACTCATTGCCTTCGTTGGTTGGATTGGTTGGGTTTAGGCAAGAGGAGTAGAACTGATTAAGGTCAGAGTAAGAATGTCAGGGTAAAGCAGTCAGAGGTGGAGTGAGAGTAAGGCAGGCCATTCCTTTACCATGTTATACGATTTTCAAATTCATGCACCATATAGATACAGAATCTCCTTACTGCTCTCCTGCTTTCATGAAGTTTTTGGGGGGGGGGGTGCACAGTTTATCACTAATCCCAGTTAATGAACCCTTAATGCTTATCAGTGTTGTCATTCAAAAACCACAATCTGTAAGTAATATAAATAGACATATTACTGTAATGGATGTGCTTTATGTTGTGGCGACACTTTTTAATATTAGGAAACTGCATGCATTTTTTATATTTTTCATATTTTTTATGTATTGTATTTATATAATGACCACTTACCTGAGAAGTTGAGTAAAAGCGGCTTTGGGTTTTTTTAATTGTCTCCAGCTGAGGAAATGGAAGGACATACAGAGACACATGAGTACCACATTAAAGCATCTGAGTAAATATCCAACCTGAGGGGACAGTTACACTGGGTACAGTATTGAACATTTCCTTCATATACATTCAAGTGTATTTATCTGCCTCGTGTTATTGTCATTTGTGGAAGTAGACTTAAACAAGGAAACATGGTTTATTGTGATCCATTTCATGTGCCTCAAGCTGCAGAAATGGCAACACATTCTCAATGATATTATCATTGCTTTGTCAGTGGACTTTTGCGTCTACATGTAGAGCACGCTGTATTTTTTTGCATCCGCTGACAAACTGGCTCAATGACTGTGACAAGTAGGGAGTCTTCACACAAGATTTAGATAAAACAACATAACTTCAACACAATCATGTGGTTAGGTTTAGAAAAAATAACATTATAGTTTGGCTCTACATTCATATTTATATATATTAGCTCCTTATATTATGTTGTTATAGGCCGGGTTTCCAACTGATGCGGTCTAGCAGCATATCATAGCAATGCAACCAGTGGCGTCCAGCCAGTTATGAACTGACACCACCCAGCAGCGTATCATACCAGTGCAAAGCATAGCTTTTGGCATCAGTGTCAAACGGCAAACTCGCTGACAAAGCGACAGTATTTGACGACTTCTGAATGAGAACAGGCTGAAAATGTTGAGTCATGACAGCTGACTCTCTCTCTCTCTCTAGAGAAAGATGAAACACTAACCTCTTTATTTTTGGTCTCCAGCTTTTCCTTCAGTGTCTGCAGCTTGTCCTCCTTCCTCTGCTTCTCTTCATGGAGCTGCTGCAGCTCAGATTGTTTAGTTTCAACCTGGAAGGACAGAGAGAAGGTGATGACAATGAGAGACATGTTCATATTATTAATGTTTAAACTGAAAACATTTAAATATAAAGTCTGTCTGTATTTGGACTGGTCTTGGAATGACTTTATTTTGTAACTGCCCTGAACAAACTCCTGTAAGTTTGACCTCATCTACACTATGGATGACACCAGGAATGTGACTTCACACTGAAATCAATGTGTTATATTATGAAAGTAAAGATGGACCTCCTTCCTCTTGGTCTCCATCTCTTCTTTCAGAGTCTGAACTCCCTTCTCAGCTTCCTCCCTCCTCTGCTGCTCCTCCAGGAGCTGCTGCTGACATCTCTGCTTCTTAATCTGACAGAGGAGAGAAATGAACAAAGACCAGATGTGAGACGTAACTTTATTACTGACAATACCAAATACTGACATGCATTTATGGCTTATCTCTCTTTTGCTGTTATCTCAGTCTCCACTGATATTTGCCTTCACCTTCATCCCTCTGTCTGTCTCAGCTGTGCCTCATCTGTCCCATTTTTCTTGAGCCTCTGATTGTCCACACATCAGTAATAGTTATCTGTCTGTCACAGCTGCTCTTGTTGTCTTCTTAATTCCTTTCTTAACACAGATTCTGTTTCTCTACTTACATGTTTGCTTTTCTTTCCCCCTTTTCCCTTTACTACCTTCATTTCCACTGTTTCAGTTGTCATGAGGTGCTCTCTTTCTTCAACAGGAACAGACTGATCTTCAGTTTTGTTGGTTTTAGAGCTGTTCTTCTTTTTTCCTGTCTCAGTTTCATCACAGTGGCTTCTCTTGGTCTCTGTAGGCAGTAGGGTTTTAGAAAGGTTTCACAGCATAAAGACATTTCAGTCTAAAATGAGCTATAAATGTCAGACACCTGACAGTTGGACTGACTGGAAATAAAAGTAGACATTTCACCACATTTTTAATCAACACCATAACCAGCAAAATACTATATTTTGATCTGATGAAAGTTGATGAACACAATTCATTTACTGATAATGTTTTGCCTCCATTTCCACAAAAAGAAGAGAAGCAGGACAATAAACATGATGCAAACAGTCAAACTAACAGCCAAACCAGTGATGATGGGGAAAGCTGAAGCAGACTGGACCTTGAAGAAATCATCTGAAATGATAAATATACAAAATAACATGACACCTCAGTTACTTAAAGCTAAAACAGTAAACTATCGTAAAAAAAAAAAATATTTTCACCTGGTATATAGATATATGTCTCTGTGGTCTGGTTGATGTTCCTCTGTTGGACTCTACAGGTGAAGCTGTTGCTGTGTCTCTTCTCCACAGTCACTCTGCTGCTGACAGTATAGAGGTCATCAGGACCTCTGACTGTCTCTGTAGGTCCAGCAGAGAGGAGCTTTCCCTCACCGTCCAGCCACAACACCTCAGGCTCTGGATACCAGCCTGCAGACTCACACTGTAACACCACTCCCCCCTTGTCTCTGTCGATCCCTGCTAAACTGATGACAGGTGAGGATGCAGCACCTGATGATGAGTAAAAAAAATTAATTTAAAAACAGTCATCAGCAATACAAACACTGCATTAATGATTAAAAAAGGTGCATACATGTAAATGTACTACTGTAAAGCTAATATAATATTAATATCTTAAAATGTTGCTCCTGAATTATTATTGCATATCTTACTCTTAAGTATTTTACTGCATTACCCAACTGAGAAAACATTTTATTGCATAACATCAATTAGTGAGTTATCATAAAAAGTGTTTAATCTTCATTTACCCTGATGTTTGATGACCATGGCTGTGCTCTTCAGCACCCAAATCAATGGCCAAAAGCTGTATTGACCATAATTCTTCCTTGGATGAACACACTGCACCAATTAGCACTATGTAGATACTGTATGTAACCACTTACCAACAACAAGCTCAATGAAAGATCCTTTACGCATGTCTGGAATGAAGCACTTGTATCTTCCTGCATCAGAAGGTCTCACATCAGAGAGTTTCAGTGAAATGTTTCCTCTCTTCAGTTCATCACTGAACAGAGACGTTCTTCCTTTGTAGGATGGATGTTTAGTATGTACGAGGTCCTGACCAGCACGCCACACAAAGACAAATTCAGGGTCCAGGTCAGATCTCGTCCACTCCAACGTCATGGCAGCAACGTCCACTGCAGGTTCCAGGTGACATGGCAAGATGATGTCATCACCAACTGTTGCTACTATTGGCTGAGATGAACCCATCAACGGAGACTGACCTGGAGAGAAATAGATCTGTTTATTGATGGGCAGTAGGAAGTTGTTCAGTCTGCTCATCCTTACATGGCTCAATGGTCACCATGATACTGTGCTAATAGTGACAGACCTTTTATCTGAAAGAGGGAGAGGTTTGCTGACACTGCAGCATCTATGATGTCACAGTTTTTCATTAATATAGCCTCACCATTTCTGTCAATAAATCCTGTCATTAGAAAATATTATCAGGCTTACATTTTAAACAAAGACTTTCACCATTATGAACATACATGCTAAACATCAACATATTAGCATGTTCATTGTGAGTATGTTAGAATATTGGCATTATTAGCTAGCTCAAAGCATCTTTGCCTAGTCATAGCCTCAGAGAGCTGCTAGCATGACTGCAGACTCCTACACGTGGTTTATATTTGGTGTCATGTTCCTTGTGCAAGTTTTGCACCCTCAGCAAAGACGTCATCACCCCTTCTGCGTTGAGCGCTAAGGCTCCGAAAGTTGTCGAGGCACTTAGTCGTCCACTTCTGAATTTGTGTAACTAGGTGTCCAATATGTGTGTGCTGTGTCTCTCAGTTCAACACTGGCCGAGACGGTTCACCTGTACAAACATCTCTACGACTCTTCATTGCGAGAACACAGGGACAAATGGCTTCAGATTCTTGGAGAGCAATAGCCACCACACTGGGTAAAGAAGAGGCTTTTTGGCGCAAGGTATGGAGACACACGAGGGATCAGCAAACAACAAAAAAGAAAAAAAAAAAAAAGGAGAAACAACTTTGTAAGTAAGCGCAAGTAAATGCAATGTTTAGCAGTGTGTCAGTGTGTATACAGTTGTCAGGTCGACTACTTTTTTGGTAATATTCTTCCAATTATCCTCATTGACTTTGTGTTTATCCACAGAATTTTTTGTGTGTGCTCTTCAGAGTATCTAGCATATAATAACACATAATGCTTTAAGCATAAATGCCTCTGTATATGCTCATAGCTCATGTGCCATCAACGGAGGCCCATGTCATGTTGTCTTGCATGAGTAAAGCTTTGATCTTATGATATGATTACATAATATGGAATAAGAAAAGCTTTACACACTTGAATGTGTGTCGCCATCCAACCAAACGTCTCCTAGAAATGACATATAAAGGCTATAAGTTACAAAATACTGACCATATCTGCAAAATAATCACTGCAATGTTTTTCTTTTCTTATTCCTATGATAGTCACTTCAAGTAATTAAAGCTTTAGAGAGCTGCTTTAGAGCAAGAAGTTTCTTTCACTTTGTAATGACTAAAAATATCTCTATACGACAACTTGGGATGTTTTACATATGGTTGTAGATGTCCCTGAAAAGCTTAAACACTTTGCTGTTCAGGCTCTGCCCTTTGTGCCTCAGCTCAGCCGATGACATTATTTTTGCCTTCTGAGGAAAGGTGTTTGCATAACTGAAGTACAAGTGTCTAAAAACACTCAACAGCAGCCTTTAACCTTTAATTTAATGGCATATAGACTACTGGTATGATTTTGTAATTATGTTTGATTCAGGGCCTCACTGTGGCCTTGAGGCTGTATTAGTGTGTGAGTTACCTGTCACAGAGTGTGTCAGAAGAAGATGGAAAACCAACACACTGAGGGGTCTGAGTGGAGACTGAAGGGACAGTCCATTCCTCTGACGAAGCATCTTGAAGTTCTGAAATTCAAATGAAATCAGTGATACATTATGTGGAAAAACTGCTGTGATGTATGCCAGCAAAGTAACTAATGCAGTCAAAAACAAAGTCATTCCTAGAGAGGTTTTGTGGTTTGCGTGACTTGGCTAACTATGTTTTATATCAGGAAGTCCGACCCCTGTGACACTTACACTGACACACAGGTTTTAGGATTGACAAAACAATCTGTTGAAGAGTGTTACTAAGGAGCCAACAACTATGAATGCAGACCCACTTTTACTGTCAGTAATGTAATGCTGTTTCGTAGAATATAAGTTAGTTCTAACATGTAAAAGAGGGAAAATATAAATTCAGAAGACGACGTACCTGCTGCATGCCGTGTCGAATCATCAGGCTGCACAGCCAAAGTCTGTAAATCATTGACAGGCTGCTGACCTTGGACTCACTCTGGATTATCCACGGCAGAGTGCTGCATTATATTTAGTTTAAATTACAGATTATGTCTTAGCAGCTCGTGCATGTTAGGAAAGTCATTCAGTGTTCTCACATGTATTGTTTTTAGTGTAGAATAAAAGCAACAAAGTCATTATCAAAACCAAATTATTAAGAAAGCTTTCAGGTTTTGCACGGCAATCAGTTCAGTTAACAGTTGACTTAAAATGAATTGTGTTTGCATATAAAAACAAATGTCAGATTTAAAAATGGCAATATATGTGTTTAATTAAAGGCTTAAGCTAACAATATATGAATTCACAAGTTGATCTTTAAACACAGGTTGGTGATTGAGTCTGCTTTCCTATGCTTAGTTTCACTTTGAGTATATCTGTGAACATCTGAACTTTGAGCCTGTTGCCAGGTTACTGATTACTGCTATCAAATATTACAGCTGCAATCAAAACCATCAGGAACATAAACAAGGATTCTTTGTTGTCTTAGTAACTTCGGAAAAGGGGAGCAGTAGTTGTTAGGTCTGCTGTTTTACTGCAGAGGGCAGAACAGGACTGACAGGACAGGTCAATACAGACTGTGTTGTCATTTTGTTTCACGTAGTTCATTAGTTACTGTTGTGTATGTAGCCTGTATTTTGTATTTGATATGATGATACAGATATCATTCTACCAGACCATCTTCTGTCCACAAATCGTCACTGCAGTTTCTAATTTCATTAATGAATGATTATTACTGAATGACATAAGGGAGAATTTAATGATCAACCCTAAATGTCTTTTTAAATCGTATCCAATCCAGCCTCTACTGATGCAGGGTTCTGTACAATTTTGGGCGCAGGAAAATTAAATTGTAACTTTTTAATGTTAGAGTACTGCTTCTACTTCCTAAATAAAGGATCTGAATACTTCTTCAGCCGATGCTTTGCACACTGTCAGAGTATGAAGTTTCACCATCATAAATGTTAAGCCCCAGCCTTTGAAATCAACCAGACAAGACCACACACAAACACACACTTTACTCTAAATGTTTTGGGACACTGAGACCAGAGGCCTGTACTACGGAGCCAGTTTGACTTACCCAGGATATAATTTCGTTATCTGACTTGACTTACCCTAACAGTGGCCGTCTGGATAACCGGTACTACAAACAGAGATGGGCAAAAATGCATCAAAATGTATTTTGATACAAAATACAAAATACCCCTCAAATAAATGTATCAAAATAAAATACATGTATTTTGTATTTTCAAATACAGAAAACACAAAATTGGGAAACGTGTCTGCTTGCATACGCGTTCCCCAGGCCCCATGGGCTAGGAAACCTAATAAATATAATAACTCCGGCCACGGCTATTTCCTGCACAGAGGCATGATTATTATATTTTCATAAATTACTGATATATGGAATTTGGCTGTCCTCTAAGTCTTCATTTCAGGATCAGCTCAATGTGGTTACCACATGTAGCCTTTAGGTTTATGTAGGATATTGAGTTTGTTTATTTATTTCGTTAAAAAACCAACAAAAAGTCAATAACATCAACTTGAGCGTTAAAAAAAGTTCAATAGTTGAACTCATTCAAAATATGTTCAGGTGAGCATGGTAGATGACACAGTTTCTTTCTACCTCGCTAAATAGGCGGCACTGTCCGACCCCACTCTCCCCTATAACAGACTAAACAATGACTCAGAATAAAAATCAGCTGATTAATCAGTAATGACAGTAATCATTATTTTTATAGTATTAACACTCACCGTGTCTCAGACGATCTGTATTCCTCTGACTGCTCTGTCCAGTTTAAAATGGAGTCTAAACACACTGACTTTAGACTCTCAGTGTTCCCCCTTGTTGGCACCTCCTCCCTTTTATTCATAGGAATTTTGTTTTGTCACACATAGCTGCCTGAGACTCGTCCGTCCAGTTTATGTCTTCACTATGGATTATTCATGACTTTCATTACACACTTAAAATAACACTAATAAACACAGTCATATAGCCTTTATGAGTCTTTTATTACATGATTTTACCCTCCTGTTGGCACGTAGGACCATTGAGAAATGTAATTGGTGGTAAATAAGCAGGAGCTCATGGATCGCATTTTTGGAAGCCTCCTTTGTATTGTATCAGTGTATTTGCTGAGGAAACGCAGGGCCCGGAGCCGTCGGGCTGTCTGGGTCCATATAGTCCTGCAAACCTGGCAACCCCACTGGGAATTTCACCGGCTGGTACAGCTTCAGGAGAGCCCAGGCCGTGCTGATAAGTTTCTCCTCCATATTCATCTTCTCTTTCAATTTTTCCCGGCCTCGCTGATTGGCTGCTGCTTCAGTGGCGGTGCTGCTCATTCGCATAAAGTTCAGCTTCTCTCAACTTCTACTTGACGCTCTGGTCGCTGACATCGAGCCGCTCACTTCAGCCGACGCCCCTGACGCCCTTCATCGCCAGCGAGCATTGAAAATGAATGGCTGCCGGCCGCTTATGACGCTCATGAAGCTTTTGGTGGGAAAGCACAGTTGGCGCCTGCTTTATCCACCAGTACTCTGTTAACAAGGATTCTGTCGGCTCAAGTTGACATGCGGTCTTGTCAAACTGTTAGGTAAAAGCTGATATTCCCTGAGATCAGCTCTCATTGTTTTCCTTTGTGCAACAAGTCATTTCATTCAGTAGGCTACAACATCAAATGATGACATGACTGACTGTACACATGTGATAAGGCACCCCCGTCTTGTGTGTGCACCCTCTTCTTGTTGCAGTCAGATCACCTGTATCTCACCCGGATACAGCAATGCTATTTTCTGATTGGCTGATAGGTAGCTGTGTCTTATTTTTATTGGCTGGAGCATTACAAGCGCCTGTTGAGCTCTACAGTACCCACAGCGTCTCGCAACACGTCCCACTGCATATACAACAGTGTAACTTGGCGGGCGTTATCATAATATTTTTTTTTTATGCATGAGAAATACCAGGTGTGGCGGGTTAAAGTGTGAAAAGGGTAAATTGCGTGTGTCACACTCTCAAAGAGTGAGACTTGAGAACCCTGCTACATTCTGTCTGTTCACCTCACAGTGGCAGGACTATCATACAGTTTGTAAACTGTGTTGGAGTCACACTATAATCCATCACGCCTTTGTAGTTTCAGCTTTGACTGAAAAATCCTTCCACCAGATTAAAAAGCACACCTCATGTGATGCTTCCTGATGTTTTATATCTAAATGTGTGTGTTTGTTTAACTTGTTATTGGTCTCCAAACAGATCATGGCTCTGTCTCAAGCCCCTGTTTGTCATATATCAGTTCAGGAAGGACCCAAATGCAGAGCAGCAGGCAGGTTGAAGGTTGAAACAGGAAACCAGCTTTAATGCTGATAAAAATAAAACATCCAAAACAGGTAATTAAAAGTCCAAAAGAAAGAAGAACCAAAAACTAAAGTGAAAACCAACCAGGATAACATGATGAACACAGAGACGAACTCAGGAAAGAAATCCAAAACAGAACACAAGAGACCAGAGGCAGGAAACGGAGCAGGGAACAACACCATGAACACGGAGATGAACACGGACGTACTGATGAGGAATAAAGTGAAACACACAGGTATATACACAGAAAAGTAATCACAAGAAGGAGACACAGCTGGAGTAGGTGGACACAGGCAATAGGAGGAGGGAAATGGGGATTGGCTGACAACAAGGGTGTGGTGGGAAACACTAGGGTGGAGCAAGCAAGACTAAAGCCGTTTCTCAATACTAAAGTTCAGCAGTTCAGACTTGTGGACTTGGCAAGTTCGGACTTGGCAAGTCCACGCAAGAGTCCAGACTTCCCAAGAACATGAGGATGGGAGTACAGTCATTTCTGCTTTTGGAACAGCAGCAAACTTGATGATGTCACCACCTCCGCTCGCCTTGGCTGTTGTACTGTGTTGTATACATGCATTTAGAATAAAACAATATAACCACAGCCCAGCCCTGCGGCTTTTCATAGACATTGTAAGAAATTAATATGCATATGTTTTTAACGTTTCAACATATATAATTGACACACAAAAACATATAAATAGCCAAAATATTTTCATAAAATGTCTCATAAAACCTTTTCCCCACAGCTGGCTTTTCATCATATTTAATCTATATCCAATTCCCACACCTGGCTTCTGATTATGTGTCATCAAAAGCCAGGTGCGAGGGGAAAGTTTGTGGTGAGTTGGTGGTTATTAAGCATGAGCATTGGCGAGTTAAATCAACAATTGACATGGATCGGAGAAGGCGTCTTCGTACAGTTATTGCAGCAGGATTGCTGTAACTGCAGGCTGAGGAGGAGGCTGCCCAGCTGAGGGGGCAGATGCAGTGGAGAATGAGGCGGAGGATGAGGATTGTCCAGTTGTGGACAAAGTACCCAGGAAAAGTAGTAATATCACAACAAAGAACAGAAACTCAGTCACAAGTCAAAGTGCTGCATACCAAATCTGACTTGAGTAAAAGTATCTGGGTATTGTCAGCAGAATGTAGGACTACTTCAAATGAAGAGTTCAAAGTACTCATGATGCAGAGTGACCCAATTTCAAGTGTTGTGATCATCATATACATGAATATGTATTGAGTATTATTGATCAGCGTAGGCTACATGTGAGCAGCATTTAAATGTTGTCATGGTAAAACTAATTTTAACACCTGTCACTGGTGCACTAGTCTGATCTATAACAACACACAGCAACTTGTAAATATGAAACAACAACATATAAAACAAACTATCTGAACAGTAACTATAGCTATCAAATAAATGTAGCTGGAGTAGAATGTACAGTATTTCCCTCTAAGTAAATGGAAATACCCAAAATACATCAAATTTGTACTTAAGTACAGTAGCTACTTGAGTAAATATACTTAGTTACTGTCCATCACTGCATTTGTCTCATCATTATGCTTTCATTATGCATTTTTATGGAGACTTGACAGTTTACTTGGTACACCTAGAAAAAACAAAAGCAGTACAACAAAACATTAATACAATTTCTATAGAGCATAAATAAAATGAACAGCATGATCAACATGGTCAAGCATGAATTGAAATGATTGTATAGTGGTTATATATTTTTTTCCTAATCATACCTGTAATGATACAACATGTGACAGCGACTGCATCAGTTCACATCCTTCTCTCCTCTCAGAATACTGTAAAGGATGCATAAAATAACAAAGTAGGACAAATGACAATAATAATTAAAGCTGCAAGCAGCTGTGATCGGGCCCTCGCTCTACCGCGCCATCGTGAGGGGCCAGCAGCATGCTGACTTACACTGTGGAGATTCATCAACTTAATAAATACGTGGCCACAAAATGTAATTGAGTATGAGGTTGGTGTTTATCAATATAAAAATATGGCATTTCCTGTTTCCACAAGGGGGCGATATGAGTTAGAGTGAGTATGAGAATAGGAGGCGTGCAGGGCAGGGCTCTTGTCATTTACAGAAATTTTGAAGCAGTTAGGATGAAGTATGTGGAAGAGAGAGTTGCTCGAATATGCGATGCATCAAATATGGCAGCGCCATAGAGGCCACGCCCCTTGACATACAGAAAAGCTTTTAATAACTTTTGATCAGCATGATCTATACCACATCTGAAGTTGATTGGACAAAATCTCTAGGAGGAGTTCATTAAAATACAAAGTTGTCGAAATCACAAAATCGGTGCCAAAATGAAAGGTTGAAATCAAAATGGCCGACTTCCTGTTTGGAGTAGACCAGTTGTGGCAAAGACTTTTTTGTGTGTCTGGGCAACATACACATGTGTACCAATTTTCATCTTCCTACTCCAAAAAACCCCTCTGGGGAGGGGTTTTTGAAAATTTCAAGGGGGCGCTATAGAGGCATTTTGTACCCCCCATGGGCAACGCCCCTATCAGATGTAAGAGCTCACCATTTTTGACCTGTGTATCAATTTTCATGAGGAGATGAGGTCGTTGAAGCCATCAAAAGCCAAACGTATTTAGTGGCGAGAGATCGATAGTCGCCACGCCGCCACACGGAGGCCATTAGACATAGCTTCACAGCGTTCATAAGGTAGCTTCACCAACTTGTTCTGCATGCATTAGAAGTGGAATGAAGTTGATGGGGTCAGGTTTGTGTCATCAGTACATGTTAAAGTAAAACCTGGTCACTTCCTGTTACCACCGGGGGGCGCTATGAGTAAGGTGGGATATTAATATATCTGGTCGTTCGGGGCAGAGCCATCATCATGTTCAGCAAGTTTGAAGCTGCTGAGATCAAGTATGTGGGCGTGAGAGCCGTTTGAAATACGATGGCGAGAAAACGAAGTTGGCAAAATTTGTTACACCCTAGCGGCCACGCCCTTTGACCTACTGAAATTCTTTTAATAACTTTTGATCAGCATGTTCTCAGGATGATCTGTACCAAATTTGAAGTCGATCGGACAAAATCCCTATGAGGAGTTTGTTCAAACATGTCAAAAATTCAAATCAAAATGCCGACTTCCTGTTGGGTTTACGGCATGGGTCCAAGAGGATTTTTTGTGCGTCTTGGCATGTTCTATTAGCCCACTAATTTTCATGCGTGTAGGTGAAACTCACAGGCGGGGCTCAAGGTACCAAATTTTCTAGGGGGCGCTATATCGCCATTTGGCCCTGTCCACATAGAACACTGCCGAAATATCAAATTTTTTGCCAGACCAAACGCATGTGCCAAATTTGGTGAGTTTTTGACTTTGGGAAAGGGGCCAAATTGGGGATTAAATGTTCGTAATAATAATAACTAGAACTGCAAGCAGTTATGAACGGGGTCCAAGCCTCCCCGCGCAACTCGGCCTCCACGCCCCATGGAGCCCACGATAGTCAGCCCCAAAGGATGACAGGCTCAGGGCGAGCGTCAGGACACAGGCCAAAGTCTGAGCTGCAGTATTCACCGAATTGGGAAGTGCATTGGTAGAACTAAAGGCTGAATGTGTTTGTTGCAATAAGTCACGCCCACTTTGACCAATCATTACCAAATTTTGCAGCTCGCCTCAGGACTGTCCCCACATCACCCTCACCAATTTTTGTCCAAATCCGATTTACTTTTATAAACATGATATTTCTGGGTTTACAGCATCCACTAGTGGCCAATTTGGGCCAAATTTGGCACAGAGCCTCTGAACGACTTCTGTGTGTGTTAACTGTCATGTCGATATAATTTAGTCTGACAAAAATATGCAACAATATGTATATTTTAGCTACCAAATATTTTTTTGGTCGATAATAATTCGCAAATTTTTTGACCAGACAAAATTCTTTTGATAACTTTAGATCAGGCCCATCTCGAGAGTCGACATGCCAAGTTTCATGCAGTTTTGGCAAAATCTGTAGGAGTTTGAAAAAGTAGGTTTTGGATGTGTAGCGACTTAGAGAAGGAAATGTGTGGCAGAAGTGGGCGGGGCCTCTGTCAGAAAGTCCAGCTCAATTTAGGGAACATGTTGATATAAAGCTTATGAATGTGTGATTTAAAATGTGAATTTACAGGAGAAAATGCATTTGCATCTGTTATAGCGCCACCTAGTGGAGTATATGCGCAATTTTTGGTATGGTAGGTCTGTTTCCTATTTTACATGTACTCTATAAATTCACAGCGCTTGTTTTTTATCTTGTAATAAGCCACGCCCACTTCGACCAGTCATGACTTCCTTAGACATATGGCCTCAGGAATGGCCCTACATCATACCCACCAAATTTCCTAAAAATTGGTATAGCCGTTTAGGAGATATAAATTTCCCATGTTTATAGCGCCCCCTATTCACTTCTGGCGGTGCCCCCAGGGAATCGCTGTGTTGTTTACAAATACTTCGGGTAGAAAACCAGTTTAGCTATATATCACATTTTTCACGTCACTATATCACCGTGTAGACTAATCTGATGTTTGTTAAGTCTATAAACACAATGACTGAACAAACATTACTATTTCTGTGTGCACGTTTTGTAATTACCATGGTTATCGTAGATTAGCTGGGCTAACCGTTAGCTGTTACCGTTAGCCATTAGCGGTGTCTGTAATAACCATAGACTGTATAAAAATAAGGTAATAACTCAATAAACGGTCCGTGAAAAAAATATCTTTTCCAGAGGATATCTTAGTTACAACATGATTGAGCTAGCAAAGCAGTTTTGTGTTGCTATGTGTGGTATTTATTCAGTTATGGGAAATCACAATGTCTAGAAAGCATCAGTGGCTGCAGCTGACAGGGACAGCTAATACTAGCAGCAAAGCTAACATCAGGACGTCATCTGTTAAAAGCCTCCTGTTGTCGGATACAACATGAAACTACTCCAGTTAGCTCAATCACGTTGTAACTCAGACATCCGCTGGGAAAAAAAAAAAAAATCACATTGACGAGACGGCGTTTTGGGTGGAGCGGTCGCTATGGTGGCGGAGCTTGCTGTTTCTGTAGGTACACATTTCCTGGGGACACCTGCACGTCTCGGCCACGCCCCCTCCGTTGTGATTGGCTAAAGTGCAGCATCGTTCAAACTCAAGGCCCCGCCATCCCCCCCTCTCTAGTCGTCTTTCACACAGGACTGCCAACAGATTCTACAATGTAAATTGCAGAATCTGTCTTGAGACATTAGGCTAACACTAATGCTCCAAAGAAATTTAGAATAAGTGCATTCAACCATGTGGAGACAACAAGAAAATGTGCAGGAATCATGCAAATACATCATTTTAGTCGAATATGCTGATCTTCTTCAAGTGCTACATTTACAGACCACAAGAGACAGAGGTATGGTTCAGAAACAAACTGAACAGGAAGAGGAAGTTCTCGCTGACATGCTTAAGGGGTATTTCAGTCTGGTGCTCAGTCAGTCCGCAGCAAGACACCATGGAGGTCACAGCTCTCTGCTTCAGACTGTGTGAGTACTGAACCTCAGGCTTCTGTCTTTTTTCTAAGTCTTAAATGCTGTACATAAAGCCATCTATGTCTGATAATTGACTTAGCTCCTTTGTTTATCTAGTGATGCTTGGATTTATTCTGCTAAATGGTGACACTGAGAAAAGTGGTGAGTGACCCATATAAAATCTTAAAGACACTTGCAACATTTACATAATTTTTTCGGTCTGAAGGACGTCTAAAATATGTCTTTGTGTCTGTGATTTAAGTTCCCACATGTTTATTGTTGTATTTGTGAAAAGTTCAGTTTAATTAATCATTGTCCATGTCGCTTGCAAATATCAAAATACATCTTGCAAAAAGCCCCAGATTAATCTGTCACAAGGTGAAGGAAGCTACAAAGATTTTGTTAATGTTGTAATGTCACGGACATCATATTTGTCCAGTTCTGAATGTTTCTTCAGTGACACTACAATTTCTGTCTTGGTTTCAGATGCAGCTTTTCTTCGTATCACTCCAGACAGACTGCAGCACTTTAAATATGAGTCTGTGTCTTTTGACTGTGAAGGGCCTGGTGGCTCGACTAAATTGAGAATGATCAGGAACACTGAGGAGTTTGATCCAGCATGTCATATTTCGCAGACATCATCAGGGTCCTTCTGCACTATTAGAAGAGTCTATCCATCAGACAGTGGAGAATACTGGTGTGAGACTGAAGGAGGAGAGAGAAGCAACAGTGTCAACATCTCTGTCACTGGTACGTTTACTGGGTTTCTAAAGCCACTATCTATTTTGAATTTGTAATTATCTGAGGTTTCTAATCCAGGTCATCCAGTAAGAGACGCAACTGACTGATTTCAATTTATTGTTCTACAATCAACAGATTCCAGATGAGCAAGTTTATATTTTTTTCAGAACAATGCAAGACATAAAAGCACTGGTTATATCTGAAATGTTTTTAAGCATAAAATAACTGCTGAACTTTGGTACTGATGCTTGTAAATCTTTGGCTGGGAGGCCTTTTCACTCTTCCTGTAAATACTTCAAAGCATACTACGCTTGTAAAATATCAGTATTGACTGATTTAACAAATTTTAGTTTTTGTAGCCAGATATTGTTCTTGTATGTGTCAGGAAGTTGATATATCTGTCACAGTATTAAATTATTCTTTGTTTGGGGTGACCTCTAGCTCAGTGAGTAGAGTGTGCACCCCATGTGGGCTGAGTCCTCAGCAGGAGCTGAAAGGTGATAAGCCCCCCAAAAAATCTTAAAAAAAAGAAATAATAATATTCCTTGTTTGATTTTATCAGTTTACTATTGTGAGTAACTCCAGGTGTGTACATGAAACATATGGCTAACATTTACGGACATGTTCCTCAGCTGGTTCAGTGATCCTGGAGAGTCCTGTTCTTCCTGTGATGAAGGGGGATGCTGTGACTCTGCACTGCAAAAACAAGAAGATGTCCACCAACCCCTCAGCTGGTTTCTACAAAGATGGCCTCCTCATCAGGAGCAGCTCTACAGGAGAGATGACCATCCACAACGTCTCCAAGTCTGATGAAGGACTCTACAAGTGTCACATCTCTGGAGCTGGAGAATCACCAGAGAGCTGGATGGCTGTCAGAGGTGAGACATGACAGTAAAAATAAAAAACAACATAAAGATAAAATGTTCGCAAATAATATGTATGGGTAGGATGTGTGCGGATTATATATTTTGATGGCACTGGGAACAAGGAATGGGACAAGGAATGTGCTTGCAAGTGTTGTAAAAACTGAAAATATCAGCTGCTAAAGCTAAAAACTCTAGATTCATCTGGGCTAACATGTAACAGCTCCCTGTTGCAAATCTTTCATATTTCCAGATGTTAATGCATGTTTAGATATGAATGTTTTGCAGCTTTGCATGTTTAAAATTTCTTTTTGAAATTAAAGTCCCATAAGTAGTGTAATTTGTAATGTTACAGCACCTCATCAAGGTACTCTCTCAGATGACTCCAACGTCCCTCACGTCCCCATCCTGCTGTGGATTGCTATCACCATTTTAATATTGGCCCTGGTGCTGGTGGTGGTGGGATTCCTTTATATTAGGAAACACAGAGGTAAAGAAAATAAACTACTTTTATGTAAAATAACTCCAAAGATGTTTATCTAGTAATCTCTATACTTAGGATTTTAATATCAAGGAGCATCAAAGTCATACAAGAGGAATAAAATGCTGAACTGTCCTGAATAAAGCCTCTGAGACAGTTACCTGGTGGACAATTACTCAATATTGATGTTCCCTTTGTAAGCACTGCTCCCTCCTTTACTCTCCATCTTAATGCAGTTGTATGTTGTATTTTTTGATTGGCTATGGCATTTGTCCAAAGCTAAGGAAACAGTCATCAGAGTTGTTAAGGAATATTGTCAGTGTTTTCAAAAGACGAAATTTTAAATGTCTTCTTTTCCTTGTCTCTAGTTTTGCTTTTCTGTCCATCAGTTTCCTCAAAGACACCAACAGCAGCATCACGCGCAGTTAAGGACAATCAAAAATGTGAGTGCAACTTTGACATTGTAGTTATTGTTTACTATGCCTCAGATTTTATTGCTTTGTGCAAGTTTTGATTTTCTTTTTTTAACTAAGTGACTGAAGAATGGAGATGAAATATCACCCTAAAGGTGTTTTATGTTTCAGTCAATGGAGAGGACGCTGCAGACGATCTAGACGGTGTGACGTATGCAGTCGTTTTCACAAAATCGAGACAACACAAAGGTTTACTTTACTTTTTATTTATATATCTATGTTATTTTTGTTTAACATGATGTGAGGAATACAAGAGGACTGTAGCAGACAACTGATGTCTTCATTAGTGGTACTTTGAGAGATAAAGTGGAACTTTAAAAACTTTAATGAGGTTAACCGAGGAGAAAATAAGAACAACAATAAGGGCTCTTGTTTGTTGCTGTCCTTCATGTTGAAAGTGGCAGTTGACATGTTGGTTGAGACGTGCTGAACCACAAGACTGATGTGTGAATTATTTTTGTGTCCTCTCAGTGTGTCACACATGGTGTTTTGTTTTAGACGCTGCAGACGCTGCTGATAATTTGAGCCTCGGGTCAAACCACACCAGAAAACCACGGGCTGAAAAACGTGAGTGGCTCTGACTTCTTCAATCTGTCAGTATTAGTATTTATAACGTGCTCTTTTAAGGTTATCTGACTGTGTGTCCGTTACTAACTGATGTTTGTTCCCATCAGATAAGGATGAGTCTTCATTTCAATCTGTTTATTCTACTTTGACTATAAGTCAGACTCCAAAAGCTCTCCAACATGGTGCGTATGTTATTACAATGTATTTGGACAATTTTCTAAGAAAATGTCCATACACTTATTGATGCTTGCAAAATCCTCATGTACTGAAACACAGCTACAGACATTTCAACATTATCTTTATCTGGAGAAAGATCAACATGTAGACTTAAATAATGATTTATGGTTATTTTGACCCCAACAGAGAGACCTCTGCTGTCACTTACCCCACTGATGGTCACATACATTTGCAATACAGTCAAAGTATATGCAATAATTGTAATAAACACATGAAAGATTTAAAAACAATGCACATCACACTGTGATAAATGCAGATTTTTGAAGCAATACCTCTATATTAGATCACCTTCAGGGTGAATTTTAATCTATTCATGGAAAAAAAAACACCCACAGAAGTTAATGACCCTACACCCACTAATATCATGTACTGTAGAGGTTTTTCTTACACCTCATAATATCAACATGCTGTACAAAAGAAAACATAAATAAAAAAAAAACCCTGAATATTTTAGTATTCTTTATAAGAGGGAGGCGGTGGAGCTGAAAATGGAAAGTTTGACTTGAAGGTGTTTGTCCAGATGAAAGATCAGGACAGTTTTTACAGAAACAAGGGATTGCCCTGAAAATTACATGAGTTTTTAGGCAATTTCATTAAAATTGTTGTTGAGATGATCAGATTTCTTGTGTCTTTCCCTGTCTGTAAAGCAGAATCCACAGTGAGCAGGCATCCCACAGCAGCCAAAGACTCCAATTCAAACAAGGAAGAACTTCTCTATGCACCTGTCCAGAAGGTAAGACTTACAGCAACAATGTCCTCTTAAGGCCCTGTCACACCAGGTCAACTGTTAGTTGGCCATTGGTGGGCCGTTGGTCGCCCTTGTTTTGCGGTGTGTCCCCCACTGTTGGCACTAGTCGGCCCTGTGGCAACTTTCTGGGCATTTGAGCATGTTGAATCAGAGTCAGACCCCATTGGTAAATGAAATCACTCTGATTAGCAGTTCAACTCAGTGCATAAGAAGAGAAACAGAGGTGAGGAAAGCAAATAAACAGCTCAAGACTTGTCAGATAACTTGTTAGATAAGGTAAGGTTATTAGTGCCTACCTACCAATGTCAACAAAAGCACCTGGTTGGGTTCAGAAAAAAACATCATGGTTTGGCTTTACATTCAGGAAGTGGTTTGTTGGACCCATCCACCACACCTCCTGCCAACCCTACAGGGACATTCCAGCTCCTTATATTATGTCGTTCCCGGCAGCGTTTCAACCTGACACCATCCTATGTCATATCATAACACCATGAAACTGTTGCCACCCACATGTCATACTGCAATGACAGGTGCTGTCCAACTAACTGGCACCGTGTCATAACACCACAAAAGGTTTCATCTTGTCTTGGCTTTTGGTGTTGGTGTCCGACACCAAAATCGCTGACAAAGCAGTGGTATTTGACGACTTCTTATTTCTTCTTATGCAGGCTCAGAATGTATGTGGGTAACTGGCTCTCGGCTGAAGTCTTTGCAAAGTGTTCAAGTGTAACATTGTGGCCAAGACACAGATAACATGAGGCGACACAACTGTCAGCCTCCTTTGCAACTAGTTCATTGATGTCCGTTTGGTGTTTCTGGGCCTTAATCTGACTAAATACTCTCTCTAAGTGATCTTGATTCCCCACATGATAGCTGCATTGATTGTGTGCTCCTCTAAATGTGAATTCAATTGGTCAACACAGAATATCATATATATTAGGTTTCATTTGAAAATGTAAGCCATGATGTCATGAATCTAACAATAGCCACCCCTCCTCCATAGATGGATGATAAGATAATGGTTTGCTGAACACAGATGCCCTGATGAGCCCCTCCTGTGTTGCAAAGTCAAACTGCCTGGTGACAGAGCTCCAGACTTTAGCATTACCAGCTTCAAAGTAACCTTGAGGCACCACCTTTAGTTTAACTGACTGACGTGAGACTCATACATACATACGAACTTAAGAACAGAACTTAGGTCAGGTGATCACACCTAGTTGGGTTTGTTTAAAGCTTCTGAAAAACCTGAGTGAGTGGCCCTTGAGTTAGAAATATTTTTACCACAGATATATCTTTGTGTGTTCTGTCTTACAGGCCACAAAGACCAGAGACACCTGACTAAATGAAGACTTCCTGCTAATGTGCGCAACGGAAGAAGTAAAAATTCAGTCATCTCCTTTGAGTATTGTTGTGGAATTCAATGGCTAACAAAACAAACAAACAAAAAAACAGCTTCAGCAAGCCTTTCATGTTTCAAGATGTTGCATCTGTATTTTCTTTTTACTCCGTAACAAAGCAAATATGAGGAACATATATGCACTTAAATAAATGATATAGTCATGCACTTTTCCACTTTGTGAATTATGATTTAAGGCAATACTGTTTATGTTTATTTATTAATGCAATTAACTTGTTTTTTTTTTTTTTTTTTTTTTTAACTTTTTTTCACAAATAATTAAAGTCCAGCTGGATGAACTGATCGGACAGTTTTGAGGAGACGTCACTCACAGCATTGTGTTTATTTTCATCAGAGTGTAACAGTTAAAGAAGATGCTGCTGCAGCTTTTAATACACTTGTGTTCAACCACCAACATGATACTGTGACATCAGTTTGACCTGCCTCAATCAACTTGAAGCCATATTGATGCATTTATTTCGTTTTCATAAGGTCACAGGTTCAGGGGGAAAAATGTCAAATCTCTGTCTGACTAAATGATAGCTAATGATATATTGATATTTAACACTGACTGTCAATTTCTTGATGAGTAGCCTGATGTAATGTGTATGTGCAAACGTGTATATGTAGAAATATTTTCCTGTCAAAGGGTTTTAAACACAATACTGATATAATTCTGTATTGATCAATAAATCTTTATTATGCTTGTGTGGATTCTTTTTTTCCACAAAAATGAAGGCATATATTGTGTTTATTCATCACACACTAAGGTTTATGTTATGATGCTATAGGAAATAACTTTAGACCATGTAACATGTCAGCGCAGACCAAAAATGAGGGCACTGTCAATCAGTTCACCACTTTGATTTAGACTGAAAAATCCCAACAGCTTTTTGCTTTCCATAAGACCTGAGGGTTCTTCTTTTCTAAACCCATCACCTTTTTGAAAATAGTTCATGCATCAGTCAGACCCTTTGTGGTTTTTAAGTGTAACCTTTTCTGCTAGTCTAACAACAGTCACTGAAGGCGTAAACAAGTCCTTACATGTTATATCACACTTCAACAGCAGTGAAAGTTGCACAACAGAAAACTTATAGTAAATTGGAATAAAATAAGCAATGACCCACTAATGTAGCTCTGACAATGTGACCAAAAAGGAACTCTACAAGTGTGGAGAGTTAGAAAAAATGTTTTTTTAAACTTCCCATCCAGCTGAGTCATTAAAATTCTCACAATTAAAAGAGACAGACTCATATTCAAAGAGCTGCAGTCTTTATGGAACAATATGAGAAAAAGTTGTATCTCAGATAAAGACGGAAGAAAGATTATGCACAAAATGTGGCTTTTGACATCATTTTTGTTAAAAGGCTGTTAATCTGAAAGAAAAATATTGTATGGCTACAATAAGGCTAATTAGCAGGTGTCAAAGAAATTTCTCTTAATTCTAATTTTGTGAGACTTATTTAGATAAACATCAATAAATAAATAAATATTAAAATATAAAAAAAACAGGAAACTACTTACCATGCCCCCCCATTCCCTCCACCTCCAGATGACAAACTCAGCTCATACTTTACATTACTTTAGAAACACTGACATGATACATATGAACGTACCAGTTTAACAATGTTCATGGTTTGAATAAATGTATAATGCAAACATTTTCTTCTGGCAACTGGGCTGAACAGAGTCATGATGATCTTTAATCTGTGATGAAAAGTTGTAGAGGAAAGGTGTTGCTGAATGTCCACACATTATACTTAATACTAAATGTTACTGCAATTATTTGGTTGTTTTTCGTATCTTATTGCCTTCATTGGTTGGATTGGTCTTCTTGGGTGTCCAAAGAAGATGGCACACCAAGAAGACCATTTCCTCATACTGTCAGCACTTAGGAACCGTAGGCAGTCTTCTACAGATTTGCAGTCAAGGTTTGTTGGACAATATGGCCGACGGCTCTCTGCCCAGACAATCCAGAACAGACTGCATGCAGCCAATCTCCAGTCTCATAGGGCTGCCAGGAGGCCTGTCATGACTGCCCTTCACCGTCAGGCCCGTTTGCACTGGTGTCAGCAACAGGTGCACTGGAACCTGAACATGTGGAGGAACGTTATGTCCAGCGATGAGTCCAGATTCAATCCACCAAACAACACCAAACAAGAGTCAACATCAAAAAAAAAAAAAGCTGTTTGGCATTGGCAGAGAAGATTTGGCAAATTTTTCATTGGCGCAACCCACATACTCAGCTCTGCTGCTCATCCCACAAATGCATGTTCCTTACAAATGTGGCGCCATTTAAAAGGGAAATAAACAGGCTTTCCAATGGCATAAGAGTTATTGCTAAGAAGCATTGTTACAACAAAGAAATAATCTACCAAACACAAATGTCCTTACTTTTTGTGCTTAGTTTAGTTAAACAGTAAGCTAAAATATTTTACTGCAAATATTTGAGGTGAGAAATAAGCAACACAGTCACAGAATCTTGGTTTGTATTTGATCAGCACTGCTTAGTTTTACTGTTTGATCTCAGTTTTTTTGAGCCTCCATCTTCACTATGCAGGAAGCTGTATGCCGCCCACTTGCTGTTCACAAACTCTCGCTATTACAGCTAAACACGGCACTGAAGTATGTTTCTGAAAACATGTCAGGCGAGAAATAGGCAATGCAATCTTGATTTATATTTAATCGATACCATCTAGGTTTACCGAGTTTGGACCGAGTTTCAAAGAGAGGGGAGGGTCTGTCTGTCTTTATGTGTCTGTGGTCTGTGCATGGGAGGCAGGCAGTACAAAAATGTGACCAGCCATGGAAAAACCAGGACAAGTCTCCCGAGAGGCATTTTGAGTTATTTACAGATTCTGAAAGTGTAGTTTCTAAGCTTTCCAACAATGTCTAACACATGGAAATCTGAAAATATTCGGAGAAGTTGTGGCCATTTGAATGCAGGCACTCCTCAAACTACTTTACTGAGAAATCCAGCCTGAACGATTTTGAATTCTCAAGTGCCAGGTAACACAATGCTGCTCATTTGCATCTCATGTAGATAAGCCCTACCCCCTACTGGTCTAGCTCTCAGTGACATCTGGTATCTGTTAGCCTGCAGGGCAGAAACTATTGTAGTAGTTTGAACAATGTAGTTAATGTTGGTGTAGTGTTATTTTCCTTAATCACTTAAGTGGACTGATCAGAATCAGAATGTACTTTATTGAAATGGGAATGCTTTTGTTACAAAAAGCCCCTGAATAAAGTTGATCATTGGGGGTGTACTATTCTGTATACAAACGTGTGTTTTGTGTTCCTCTGTTTGTGCGTACGTACGTTTAATCCACAGTAAATGCCCTAAAACTCAAAAATACACGATCGGCCATCCGGTCAAAGTACACACATTAAACAGTTAGAATTTTAAATGTAGGTCTTGGGTCAGGGTGGTTTGGATCCAGTAGAAAGTGGGACTTACCGGCGCGGGCCCAAGCACTGGGCCCGTTGAGATGAATGGGTGTCCACTGTCCACAGCTGCAGTCAGTCTGGTGTCCAGAAAACAGCACAGAAGGTGTAAAAATGGGTTCTGGGGTGGCCGAAGTGTTCACAGGGTCTTTCCCTCTCAGGCGGGCAGTATCGTTGTGGTCGATCCGGTTGTAGAATGGAGAAAAAACTAGTATATTGCTAAAAGTTAGCGAAATGCTAAAGTAGTTTGGTGTGGCTGTGTCAGCACCAGTCACACAGGTGTCCCAAAAAGCTGAAAATCCGCCGGTCAAAGACACAAAATCAGCCATCCACCATCCGGCCAACGTACAGACTTTAAGGCAAATAAAATCTTCAGAAGTAGCAGTTCCTTATGCAGGAGCGGCTGGCTGCATAAGCACTGGGCCCGTTGAGATGAATGGGTGTCTGCTGTCCACAGCTGCAGTCAGTCCAGTGTCCAGAAAACAGCACAGGTCATTCATCCATTACTTTGAAATGTCTAAAAGTGGAAAATCAGTCTGAGCTGGACAAAGGTTTTCGAGTGACATGTTACTTTTTGTTTTAGGACTAAGAGTAAAAGCTTTTTATTAACTTTCCTAAATTGTGAAGTGACTGGTATCTCAGCTGAAATGTCTTCGAGCTGCAGAGGAGTTTGAACCTCTCAGCAGCTGCTGATGGAACTCATTGATGTTCTGGGAATGCTTAATTAAATGTATTCAATGATCTTTTAGACTAAACACAACTTTGGGCTGAATCCTGCACAGAATTTTTTGTTTCGTTTTTAAGTATAGGGTCATTTTACATGGTCACCATGATTTCTGAGCTTGAATCTTCCTTCTGCATTTAATTCACTGATATTCATTGAGCTATATGACCAACTTTTGTTGACTCAATTTAGAACAGTGATTAATGTTCACAAACAGCAGCTACAGTTTTAAACAGTTTTACGTCCCATTTAAACCAGCTATGTACTTGAGCCAACCAGAGTGGCGGAGATGGCCGACCTTCTGGTGCTTAAAACTCAAGACTGACAAACTGTATGTTGAACCAATGTGACTCTGGCTCCACTTTTTGCATCAACATCCAAAACAAACTGAACAGGAAGAGGAAGTTGTCGCCTGCGTACTTGAGCTGTATTTCAGTCTGATGCTCAGTCAGTCCGCAGCAAGACACCATGGAGGTCACAGCTCTCTGCTTCAGACTGTGTGAGTACTGAACCTCAGGTTTCCTCCTTTTATCTGTTTTATATGCTAACAGTCTAACATTCAACTTTGCTCCTTTGTTCATCCAGTGATGCTTAAATTGACCCTGCTAAATACTCAGAGAAGTGGTGAGTGACAAATATAAATTTCTAAGGAACTCTTCAATATTTTTTCCTCCTCATTCTCTCCACTGAAAGTACCACAATTTTACATTGACTAAAACCTTTTAAATCTGTCTCTGTTTTATTTTTATTTTAATATAATTTAGGTTTGTACAGTTTTCGTAAACACTGTAGTTCCTGACAGGTTGAGTTTAAAAGAAATATCAAGTTTTGCAAATGATACCAATCTTGCAAAATAAAGTCCAAGTTGAATCTGTCACCGGGTAGAGGCACTGACAGTGATTTGGTGATTTTGTTATATCATAGAAATCTTTTTTTTCCCAGTTGTGAATGTTTCTTTTGTTACACTACTATTTATTTCTTGGTTTCAGATGCAGCCTTTCTTCATATCACCCCAAACAGACTGCAACATTTTGAATATGAGTCTGTGTCCTTTAATTGTGAGGGGATTGCTGGTCCCACTCGCTTAAGAGGGGTAAGGAATACTCAGGAATTTAATCCGGTATGTGATATTAAGAGGACGCCAACAGGGTCCTCCTGCACCGTTGACAAAATCTATCCAGCAGACAGTGGAGAATACTGGTGTGAGACCGAAGGAGGAGAGAGAAGCAACAGTGTCAACATCTCTGTCACTGGTATGTTTAAGTTTCTCAAAAAAAAAAAAAAAATCATCATGTGACGTTAAAAAAGATGTCAGAAGAGAGCTAATAAAAAGAGATTGAACTGATACCAACTTTTCCATGTTACTCAGGTAAACAAGTGTATTTCATTAAATTTCAGTGTAGGAAAACCTTTGTTTTTCAGATGGTTCTGTGCTCCTGGACAGTCCTGTACTGCCTGTGATGGAGGGAAACAATGTGACACTGACCTGCAGAAACAAGACAAATTTTCCCCACCTCACAGCTGGTTTCTATAAAGATGGCCTCCTCATCAGGAGCAGCTCTACAGGAGAGATGACCATCCACAGTGTTTCCAAGTCTGATGAAGGACTCTACAAGTGTCACATCTCTGGAGCTGGAGAATCACCAGAGAGCTGGATGGCTGTCAGAGGTAAAATAAAGAATTGGATAAAATAAAACTTGCTAAAATTAGAATAGATTATTTATCTTCAGTGTTATTTATTGTTGTAGTTTTCTTATAATAAGATCTACTGATGGTAAAGCATAACAAAAAATAACACTAAAGCAAGCGCCTAGAGACAACGTGTAACATGCTGTTTACAATGCTGTATTGTTAGAGCAAATATATTCTCATCTTTGAAACACTTCCTCTTGATGACTGTTTTTTTCTATTTTTATGGTGGCTCTGTTGCTGACTAAGATGTAAGGTGTCAAACCTCTCTGTGTTCATTTTTGTCCAGACTGTCAGACTTTCTCATGTACACAAATGGTCAAAAACCACAGAGACACTGATGCATGAACTATTTTCAAAAGACCAGTTTTCAGAGTTGATAGTGTGTGTTGGTCTGTGTTTGAGACTCTTTAGATGCTGGTGATAATTTATGCTTCTCAGACACAAATATAAGAAAATATATGGATTCTATATGGACCTTCTACCTATGCCAATCCTCAATGCCTATGTGCAGTTTCACATAGATTGACCACGTCAGTGAGTAGAAAAACGTGGGACAGACAGAATGACTGACTGACAGAATGACACACTGACAGTTTCCGTGATTATGTACAGCATACCATACCATGACTTAGTCATACCAAACATTAGAAAACACCAACATTGGTCCACAGGGGGAGCCACAGCGATCGGTCGCATTTTAGCCATTTTGAAGCATTTTTCTGTTGTTATAGCGCCACCCAGTTGCCAATTAGAGTTAAATTTCTCCAGTCACCTTGAGGCGTCCTGTTCTACATATCTACCAAGTTTAGTAAAAATCCATATGGCGGTTAGGCCTAGATAAGAAATGAGCTCTCTAGCGCCCCCATTTTGTTTGATGGGGTCAATAATGGAGGCGTTCCCTCAGATTATGTGTGGTCATATGCCTACAAAGTTGCGTGGTGATGGATGAAACCCTTGAGATGTTATACACCTTTATGTGATGAGCCACGCCCTCCGCAATATTCATTGCCTTATAGAAGCTCAGTTTTAGTAAGTTTTCCAACTTTTGCCAAGAGGGAACTTTAGATATTGGTCCCTAGATTATGTTCACCCAGTTTCATGCAGATCGCTCAAACTTCCTAGGAAGAGATCCATTTGAAGTGTTTTTCAAAAAATTCAAAATGGCGGAAAATCTATATAAGCGGAAGTTATGGGTTCTTGAGGCAAATGTGTTCCTCATGAGGAGAGGCATCTCTGTGCAAAGTTTCATGTCTCTACGCCATACGGGGCATGAGATATGCCCATTCAAAGTTTGACATTTCAATCGGTTGCTATAGCGCCCCCCTTTGGCCAATTGATGTAATATTGCTTCATTGGCATCCTCCCATGACCCTCTACCACTGTACCAAATTTCACATGGATTGACCAAGTCAGTGAGGAGAAAAACGTGGAACAGACACACAGACAGAGTTTTTGTCATTTTATAGTGAGATAAAAGAGGTGTTAAGAAAGCTTTGTAGAAACAACAATAGCTCGCACAAATGGGTAATTTAAAATTAAAGGAATATTTCACCCACAAATTATTATTTTTTGTATATGAATTTGTATTGCTGTGTTACCTTCAATGTATTCACAAGAGTTGTTTTTCTCAGCATGCCTTCATGGAAAACAGTAAACATATTGATTTATTGATTGACTGGGAGCCGCATTTAGCAACAGCAAAACTATATCAAAACATCTGTTTACAAACTCTCACACAACTCATGCAGTATAATACAAGTCTCATTTATCCAGTTGTATGCTCAGTACCTCACAAAATCATGCATGTTTACTAAAATCTTACTCTTCAAAACTCTTACTAATCAAACGTATCTGTGCTCTCATCAAAACCAGACTCAAATACATTTTCTTTTTCTTTTCTTTTCTTGAGTGTGAATTCACATGTTTTGGAAGTACTGATCATATGACTCGATGAATAAGACTTGGATTATACTGCATGAGTATTTTGAGAGTTTTTAAAATGGATGTTTTGATATAGTTTTGCTGTTGTTAAAGCTGAACCCCTATGACTTCAATTCATTTCTCCATTTTTGATTTCTTGGCTCACCATGAAGGCATGCAAGAAAAACAAAAAATCCTTAAGGTGAGACACTACAGGTGAATAGGGTAACATTTTAAAATAATAGATATCATCATGAAACTTCCTCAGTAGATTACTTACAATAATGTGAAAAAAAAATGTATTACAAGTTTTTTTTTTTAAATTTTAATGTTTAATTATAGCTGCTGCGCAGCGATGGGTCGGATCCGGGCTATTTTTGGCAAATTCTGAGCAACAAACAGGAGAATAGGAAGACAAGACAGTTGACAACAATGTTCATTTTGGACCACTTGAGGCTTGAACCCACAACTTCTGGAACCAAAGACGGTCATCTATCGCTCTGAGCTAATTGGCAAGTGGCAATACAACAGTGGCTTCACAAATTGAGTAAGCCATTCACTGTTGTGCAGGCCAATTTGAAACCACTGTAAAAAATTCAGTTATCAAGACAAAAATCTGAAAATACACATATTGCAGCATGGAGATGTTGGTAATTTGTTTTTAAAAGTGATTGATTTGCTCCATAAGTGAAAAACTGATGTTTAGCTATGTCATTATTGCATTGACTCCAATTGTTCACATGAAAGAAAAATTTAAAATGCTGTGAAAAATTCAGTTTTCGAGGCTCAATTTTTGATAAATCAAAGGAGGAGAGAGGACATAGGTTTAAGAAGTTTTACAGTTTTTGAAAAAAAAACTGAGTGATGTACTTCATAATTTTTAATAGGTTTAAATGTACAAAAGTTTCTTCAGTATTGGGGCTACAGTTTGATGAAAGTTGTGAAGTTGTAGCACGTATGGTTGATTTGTTATGAATTTTCAAAGTTTTGAACTTTAGACGCTTGCTGTAGCGCCACCATCAGGACTGTTGGCTTGAGTTTACAGCTGAGGATATCTGGCATGAGACTGGACCTTTGTGCAAAATTTGGTTAGCTTTTGCCCATGGTCCGGTCCAAGCTATTTGTTTTTATTTAATTTAGAGGCTTGCTGTGATGCCCAGTCAGGACAATTGTCTTGTGTTTCATGTTGAGGACATCTGACATTTTGATCTGTCATCATCATCATCACCCTTGTTGGGTCTTGAACCCACAACCCCTGACACCGGGAACCAGCTCCTAACTCACTGAGCTAATTGGCTGGAAGCGAAACCTGCTGTGTAGCTTAATTTGTCGACTCAGGGAGTCACTGTCCGGGCAGCTGTTGTCAAGGCAGATTTCAAAAATGTTCAAAATGTCAGAAATTCTGTTACCTGAACAAAAATCTGATAATACATAAATTGCATCTTGACAGCATGGAAATGTTGGTGATTTGTTTTTAACTCTAAGTGTTTTGCTTCATAAGAGAAAATCTGATGTTTAAAAATGCCACTCTTACATTGACTCCAGTTGTTCCCATGAGAGCAGAATTCAAAATGTTCTCAAAAATTCAGTTTTTGAGATAAAATTCTGATATTTGCCAAACTTCATCAACCATGACTCCAAAATATTCTCAGTTTTTTTCAGGAAGATTGAAAATGTATTTAGCAAGAATTTGATAGTATATGTTTACAGTCAAACATTTTGATGCACTGTAGGCTTAATTTTTGATAAATCAAAAATCCGAGAAACAAGTTTTGTGGAGGACGGTCTGAAGATGCTCTCTAGCAAGTTTGGTGTCAATTGAGCAAAAATTGTGGGAGGAGATAGGTTTTATAAGTTTTACAGTTTTTGAAAAAAACTGAGTGATGGACTTGATAATTTGTAATGAGTTTAAGTGGACTAAAGTTTCAGCAGTATTGGGGCTACAGTTTGGTAAAAGTTTCAAAACTGTAGCATGTACTGTTGATTTTGTAGGTATTTTTAAAGATTTTTAAATTTAAACGCTTATTGTGCCCCCCCCAGGAGGAATATTGACATGTCCTTGGAATTAAGTAAATCTGGCATGGGGCCGGACATTTCTGTAAAGTTTGGTGAGTTTTCGCCCTTGGGAAGTATGACTTCCTCGGAAGAAAGAAAGAAAGAATCCCTAGGAATACAATAGTGTCCTGGCAGTTTAGCTGCCCGGACCCTAATAATGAAAATTAGGCATAACATAAATCAGGCTAGGAATGATTTATTAACAAATCCCTCTGTAAATACCTTCAGAATATAGCTAGGTGTATAACTGGAAAGTTCATAGTACATAGGTGCTACAGAGGCTGAGATGTTTGACTTGGAGTATGACAAAAAACTCATTTTGAGAAAAGGGCATCCAAAGATAACATAACATTTACATGTAGACAAAATGTAATAAAATAAATGTCTAAATGTATAATTTGAATGTTTTCTTCATAGCAGTTTGAAAGAATACATATTCAAGGAGTAAACTAGCCCAAAATCTCAAAATTGACCCCTGCATGAAAAATCGATGTTTTTGCCTGCCATGTCTCACCTTAAGGAATTGAAGGTAACACTGAGTGACTAATCAATACACCAATGATCATTTTGCAATTGATGTATTCCTTTAAAGAAGATAAAACTGACATCAAAGTCCCACAAAGTGAGCAAACAAGTGTATTTCATCTTATTCAGAAAAAAACCTTATAAAACCTTTGTTGTTCAGCTGGTTCAGTGATCCTGGAGAGTCCTGTCCTCCCTGTGGAAGAAGGCAACAACGTGACTCTGACCTGCAGGAAGAAGATGTCTTCTTTACACCTGACAGCTGGTTTCTACAAAGATGGCCTCCTCATCAGGAGCAGCTCTACAGGAAGGATGACCATCCACAGTGTGTCCAAGTCTGATGAAGGACTCTACAAGTGTCACATCTCTGGAGCTGGAGGATCACCAGAGAGCTGGATGGCTGTCAGAGGTGAGACATGACACTGTTTAAAATGTCAGTGTTCAACTTGTGCTCCAGCAGCTCTCAGAGACAACCTGTTACATACTGTTAATACTGTCATGATGTTACAGCAGATATGTTCTCTTGTCTCTGCAGCTCATCACAGAGAGACTTGTCCCTGGTCAGACCTCTTCATACATGTCGTCCTCGTCTTAAGGACGGTGTTCACCATAGTGATGGTGCCTCTGCTGCTGCTGCTGGTGGGACTGCTGCACTGTGGGAAACTCAGAGTTACAGTTGCACAAACATAACTGATACTCATGTATAAAGGTAAAAGGTCAAGGTAATGAAGCAGAGAACCTCCCATCATGCTTTGGGTCTGGAAAACTTGTCAGGACAGAAACAAAAAACAATTTAAAAGTGATCACTGAGATTGTTTAACATTTTATTTCCATCTGTTTTTACCTCCTCTGTTTAAGAAGTCATGTTTAACTGTGAGGTGTCAAACTTCTCTTCATCACATGTTGATACTTGCAGCAGCTGTGAGACTTTCTCACACAGAAAAAGGTTCAAAACCACAGACAGCCTTTTGAAAAGCTGAAAGGTTTCTCAGTATGTTTTATTTTAGACTCAACAGATGCTGGTGATAATTTCAGCTTCTTAGACACAAACCACACAAGAACATGTAAATATTGTCACAACCCAGGTCATTATCTTTTGGTATTGATGTGTTGTATAAGGGGCTGTTCACACCAACGCGGGTATTTATAAAACCGTGACTCTTTGCTCACGGTTTGGCCTTTCATCCACACGTCACCGCAGTTTTGGGCCCCTGTAACCGGAGTTATTTGTAACCGGAGTCCAGGGTGAACTTTTTGTAAAAGTCCGGTGTCAGTAGTCATGTGTGGACAGGATAACTGCAGTTATTTTTTCTTGTCTCCATTGTATGACAGCTGTGTTATTACCCGATCCAGTGTGTGCGAGAGACGATTTGAGGATGGACCTAAACAAAATACTGCTGCTATTTAGCAGCATATCAGCACTTTGTAGCTGTATCATACAACTTACGCCAGGGCCACACTGCCAATGAAGTGCTGCGAAGTGCAGTGCACTGAAATTCTTGCACGAGCCCGTTCACATCAGACGCGCATTTCTCCACGCCGGTCGACAAGTGCTTCTGCTCCCAGCTGTTGTCTCTGTCACATTTGGGGCTGTTTTTCCATCTTGGTTATCTCTCTCTGTTTGCGTGTGTGCCCCAGCCCCCACCCCCTATAGCCGGCCCACACTCTCTCTCTCTCTCTCTCTCTCTCTCTCTCTTTCTTGTGTGTGTGTGTGTGTGTGTGTGTGTGTGTGTGTGTGTGTGTTCATCTCTCTCGCACTCTGTTTAGATACCACTGATTAATATGTATATAAACACACACACATATATACATCGCATTTGTCAAACGGGGTGTTTTATTTTGAAATTTGTTTTATTCTGAAAATTGACGGGATGCTGTTGTTGTTCCTTTGTTTGACTTACTGCCCGGCTTGACACATTCGCTCGCGTCTCGCACAGAAAATAGACCAGACGCCGAAACGATCGCTGCAGCACCGGCCGCGGAGCTGGAGGAAACTGGCTTCGCTTCGAGGCTATTCGCAGTGCTTCTGCGTCCGGTGTGGCCCTGGCGTAGATTTTTTAAAAACTGGAGGCCAAAAAAGTTCGGTTTTAAAAATACCCATGCTCGTGTGGACTAGGCCTTAGTCTGCAGTGATCTGTCAGATGTTATCTCTCCTCCCCTCAGAGTGGGTGCATGTGGTGGTTTGTGATTGTATGTTGCAAGGCAGGTGTGTGCTGATTGGGCTGTTGGAGAAGCTTGCTGTCACTGGATCGGTCCACTGCAAGACAGAAGATTTTTAAACCACCAGCTGACAGAAGCTCTTCCCTCCTTTTCACTCTTCCACCTCCAACAGAGCCAGAACTAAGACTGTGATTGTGAAATTGTTTGTGAGTACCTGCAGGTAGTGATGGTGAAATTGAAGCTTCATGAAGCAGTGAACCACTTTGACACACCTGCTTCAAGAATGACACACTGCTTCGAAGCATTTCATACAGTCAGAAGAGTGACATCTGCTGGCTGTGTGTCAGAACTGCATCTAAGTGGAAGACTGGAAAAGCGTCAAAGACTGCCTGTAACGAGTCCTCGCTCCCGGTGGTCACTTGATTGTGGGCGTTCCGAAGCAGGGATTGAAACGCTGCCTTGGAACACTTGCGCTTCAAAAGATCGACACTGTGCCGAGCAAACTGGCTCGAGCGTAACATCACTACCTGCAGGCAAAAACTTCTCATTCTGATAAGCTAGTGTGTATAGTCTGATAACCTTGTCATTTAGTAAAGTTATTTGGTCAGTTTTGAGTAGAGTTAAGTTTTGTCCAACTGTTAGTTATTAGTAGATTTTCTTGTATTCTTTTGTTGAACACTGTAAATAGAGCACTTTGAGCAGTTTTACTAAGAGTAAGAAGCCCTTTTTGTCTGGCATTGCCATGATTTTCTTTCTTGTTCTGAATGGTAGGAGTGTAGCTTAGCAATTTGCCTTTTGTTTTACATTTGTTTTGCCAGGTAACTTGAGGGACCATGAGTATATTTTTGTTTGTTGTTTTGGGCACTGCTCACTAGTGATGGTTAAATGAAGCCTCATGAACCATTTTCTTTATTTTCTCACTCCACCAGATAGCACTCTTGGTTTAAAGAAAAGGCTGAAGGAATGGCAATGAAATGTGCTTTCAAACCTTTGTTGAACAGACAGCGCCATCTAGTGGCTTCAGAAAATGAAGACAGTGGTTCATGAGGCCTCATTTGGCCATCACTACCTCACCTCTGAAGCCAAATAAACTGTTTGCTTTGTTTAAAAGGCTGTGTAACAGGCCTATCTTGGGAGTGGGAAGAGTGGGGAGCCGCAGTTACAATATGTATGTAGAGGAAGTGGTCAGGAGGCTGTGTGGAACCAGTATACACAAACACTGTAATCTATCTATCTAATCAAACATACAGTTATGCTCATAAGTACCTTAAACATAGCAATAAAGAAAATACTTTCATGATCCCCGTTCAAAAGTTCACATAATGTAGTTTTATAAACTAGGATCAGGAACAAAGACCACACCTGAAACAAATCCCATTTCTACCCAAAAGAATTTATGCACAACTGATGCATTCTCTTTCTCTTCAATACATTTTTCACACCAACAGACCGTGTGCGTCACATGTAATCACAGGCTTACCTCAATCTAAAAGTAAGACAAACGCTAGCTTTGATTGTGTCAAATAATCAATTCACCATGAATCCAGATCTGCAGATCAATCTTTCTGATCCAGACAAAATCCACCCAAAAACAATTATCCTCGAGTTATTATATTCCCGCGGCAGAGCCACAAGCATTCCACAGCTCCCATTACTCGGTCTCACCAGCTCCTCCATTGCATCTGCCCTACAAAGTCTCTCCAACTCCGGATCGACCCCCTCCTCCATCCACGAGGGCAAAGAATTGTGGTTGCCATTGGTATGGCTGCGCCTGCATGTTCTCCAATTGCTCCTGACAGTTGATCGCTGCGCACTTGCGGCGCGGCCTCCATGCAACAGCATTCTTCACATCACAATCACAACCAGACATCAGAGACCAGACAGTGGACAAGGAATTCCCTTCAACTGCAGCCACAAGCCAGACTGTAACTTCATGCCTACGGAACTTCCAGCATCTAGGGACCCCCGCCAAAGACATCCACATCTAGGATTACCGTCTGTGATGTCACAGTGACTCCACCCCCTCAAGGAGAGCAGCCAGTACAGTTAGTTCCCACAAGCAAGGAGCCAGGTTGTATGGTTTGTTGTTTGGCAAACAGTGATTTCAAATCTCAGGTTCCTTCTACAAATGCTCATTTAGTACGTATTAAAGGAAAGTAGCCATTGTCAGCTTCAAAGAAAGCTATCTGTAACGATCTTGTCCAAAGCACACCCTCAGCCCATCTTACTCGTCAGTGTCAGCTCCCCTTTTCCTCTCTAGATGTCCATTCGCAGTTTCACCATCTATTGTATCCATATAATAATAATACTAAAGAAAATTTCATTTTCTACCCATAACTACTTATTGGGAACCAGCTTTCCATTAATCTAGCTACTGGCAGTTACAAACTGCTACATACATTCTCACGTTAACCAGCACTTGCAAAAAGGTTTCTGCTCTTATGGCAAATGCTTGTCACCCACTTCTGACCCTCTCTGCACTGTGTCCATTCTCGTTCAGGCTACTCATCCCCCCAGTCAACCTCTCTGTAGCATCTGTGGTCCTGCATATTTTTTGGCTTCCTGCAGTGCTCCAAATATGCCTGAATTAAGTAAATCAAAACTAGGGTTGTCAAAAGTATCAATACTCTGAAAAGTATCGATACTCAAACGCTGTATCCGGACACAATACTAATTTACAAAAGTATCAATACTAACAGTGCACGCCACCTCAGCGCCTGTCGGGTGCATGCGACGGGTCCGACGGACACACGCTGTGTAGGCAGTGTCTGGCAGGCACAGAGCCCTCGCTGCAACCCAGCTTGTTGTCATCGCTGTGCATGCATGCACACATTTCTGTTGCTGTAACATGGCCAGCACGGCTGCAGGAGGATCAGAGCAGCCAGTTTTGGTCAAAAATGATAAAGGAAAAAGCGCTCTTTGGAAATATTTAGTGAAGTGATCACAGCACACTGCAGACGGCAGGTACAGCCTCTCCCCTCACTAGCAGCTGAGCAGCTGGTGTCGCCAGCATCAAACTAAAATATAACTTCTAACGTTAATGTGGGAGCTAAGCAGAAAACTTTATCAGCCATGCCCGTCTGTAACATTAATAGACAATGTACAGGACAACACAATTATGTATGTCTGAAAGGTTATGTTAACTGTATAGCACAGATTGAAGCTGAAAAAACGTTTGGTTTCTCCCGTGACCCCTGGTTCTCTGATCACATAGTGAGGTAGAAACAGGAGCGTCCTGAGCCTAAACTACCAACTCTATTTGATCAGCAATGAAAATATGGTGCCAATTCACCAGAAACACAGAAAATAAACAGGGCTGTAGATAAATACATTTGTATGGACAGATCTTGTTTCTGGTTGTTATTTATTTTGGGGGGATTTTTTGTTGTTATCATTGATGTTACTGTTCTGATCTTTATTTAAAAATGACATGCCTCTTAATTTTTTGCTGCTGTATCAAAAATGGTATCGAGTATTTAATATTTTCCTGGGTATCGATATCGAGTTTGAAATTTTAGTATCGTGACAACCCGGCGACCTTCTTTCGACTGTTTTACCTGGGTTCTCTCTTCACATGGAGCCACCTTAACCACTTATAGGCAGAAAATTCTAGACCACCTTTAACTTTCAGGGCACTGTTTTCTTTAGTCAACATTACACATGTATTACAATCCAAATGACATCCAAACATCACATCTCAAAGCTCTCTTGTGGGCTCTATCCGAAGCTGAGTTCATGAGGAAACAACTCCCCCACTCAGTCTCACTCCCGGGATCCCTCCTGCGTCCCATCCTTTGACCAACACATCCATCCCCAGACACCCAGCCTTCATCCCTTAACCCACAATCTGCCATCTCTTCATCCCTCACTCTTCATCCCTTGATCCTCATCCTCTCATCCCTAACCTTTCATCCATTCATCCCTTGACCCTCATCCCTTCATCCCTCAGCCCTTCGACCCTCATCCCTCATCCATTTGACCCTCAACCTTCATCCATTCATCTCTCAACCCTTCATTCCTCAACCCTTTGACACTCATCCATTCATCCTTATCCTTTCATTCTCTAATCCCTCGATCCTCACCCCTTCACAATTCCCCTGAACCCATAATCCATCATATGCAGTACACCATTCGAAATCTATATCTTATTGGTGTGGTCTTTGTTAGTGAATCCTTAGTTGTCAATACTATGTATTACACCCTTCAGCATCAGTGACAGCTTGCAGTCTGGTTTGTGGATAGGACCCTTTATATGACCTTCTTACCCCTTATACCCTCTCAGCTCTGCTATCAGCTATTTTTTTAGTCCCCCAGGCAAGATTTAAGACAGAGGGTGGTAGGACATTTGCCAAATTTTTTGTGTGTCTTTCTTTCTTTGTTTTATGCTTTCATTAATTTTCTTATCCTATAATTTTTTTCGTCTCTTTCATTTGTTTCCGTTTTTAGCCGCATTGAACTTACTCCAATCTTGTAATTGCACTTTGTATTATGTTTTTATGCCTGTAAAGCACTTTGTAAACTTTTTGAAAAGTGCTATATAAATAAAGTTTATCATTATTATTATTATTAATTCATTAATTTATTCATTTATTTCTGTATTTATTTTCTCAGGTGGTAAAGCTGTCCATTCTTCTTTGCAAAAAGCCTCCAGGTCCTGTAAATTCTTGTCTTGTCTTGCATGAATTGCACGTCACAGGTCCTTCAACAGTTCTTTGGCTTTCCCCATTGCTCAGTATCCTGCAAAGTCAGCGAAGCCCTTGCTGAAATGAACAGGGGTCTTTTAAAAGCTAAGCAACTCTGACTATTTATACACAGACACTTATTACAATCAAACAAGTCACAGTCGTGGACACTTCCCCTTGAAAGCCTTTTGGTTGATTTCAGTTATTGTTATGATTGAAAGTGGACACACATAATTGTGTGATGGCTTCCCCTGACCACTATCCTCAAATAAAAGAATAGTTTTCTGCATGATAATTAATGATCATAGTTCTGAACAAATGGACAATTTTCAAAACTTTTGCCTAAGGTTTGTACATTTATGAGCACGATGTACATAAAACAAGACAATGGAACTGTTAACAGTAAGACAATAGTGTTGTGGAGCAGAGTGCAGAGGGTTCTGGAATAAAGTTAAGAGAAGTTTGATGGGATTACCAATTCTGCAAATCATCAAACAGTGTACAAATATCACGATGTAAATACTCACTGAACAAACAAAATAAACACAGTTGAATGTTGATATTTGTTAAAGAAAATGTTATAAATGTACATCAGCATCAGGACTCTTGAAAATAAACATATATATATATATATATATATATACAGTACAGGCCAAAAGTTTGGACACGCCTTCTCATTCAATGCGTTTTCTTTATTTTCATGACTATTTACATTGTAGATTCTCACTGAAGGCATCAAAACTATGAATGAACACATGTGGAGTTTTGTACTTAACAAAAAAAGGTGAAATAACTGAAAACATGTTTTATATTCTAGTTTCTTCAAAATAGCCACCCTTTGCTCTGATTACTGCTTTGCACACTCTTGGCATTCTCTCCATGAGCTTCAAGAGGTAGTCACCTGAAATGGTTTCCACTTCACAGGTGTGCCTTATCAGGGTTAATTAGTGGAATTTCTTGCTTTATCAATGGGGTTGGGACCATCAGTTGTGTTGTGCAGAAGTCAGGTTAATACACAGCCGACAGCCCTATTGGACAACTGTTAAAATTCATATTATGGCAAGAACCAATCAGCTAACTAAAGAAAAACCAGTGGCCATCATTACTTTAAGAAATGAAGGTCAGTCAGTCCGGAAAATTGCAAAAACTTTAAATGTGTCCCCAAGTGGAGTCGCAAAAACCATCAAGCGCTACAACGAAACTGGCACACATGAGGACCGACCCAGGAAAGGAAGACCAAGAGTCACCTCTGCTTCTGAGGATAAGTTCATCCGAGTCACCAGCCTCAGAAATCGCAAGTTAACAGCAGCTCAGATCAGAGACCAGATGAATGCCACACAGAGTTCTAGCAGCAGACCCATCTCTAGAACAACTGTTAAGAGGAGACTGCGCCAATCAGGCCTTCATGGTCAAATAGCTGCTAGGAAACCACTGCTAAGGAGAGGCAACAAGCAGAAGAGATTTGTTTGGGCCAAGAAACACAAGGAATGGACATTAGACCAGTGGAAATCTGTGCTTTGGTCTGATGAGTCCAAATTTGAGATCTTTGGTTCCAACCGCCGTGTCTTTGTGAGACGCAGAAAAGGTGAACGGATGGATTCCACATGCCTGGTTCCCACTGTGAAGCATGGAGGAGGAGGTGTGATGGTGTGGGGGTGTTTTGCTGGTGACACTGTTGGGAATTTATTCAAAATTGAAGGCACACTGAACCAGCATGGCTACCACAGCATCCTGCAGCGACATGCCATCCCATCCGGTTTGCGTTTAGTTGGACGATCATTTATTTTTCAACAGGACAATGACCCCAAACACACCTCCAGGCTGTGTAAGGGCTATTTGACCAAGAAGGAGAGTGATAGAGTGCTGCGGCAGATGACCTGGCCTCCACAGTCACCGGACCTGAACCCAATTGAGATGGTTTGGGGTGAGCTGGACCGCAGAGTGAAGGCAAAGGGGCCAACAAGTGCTAAACACCTCTGGGAACTCCTTCAAGACTGTTGTAAAACCATTTCAGGTGACTACCTCTTGAAGCTCATGGAGAGAATGCCAAGAGTGTGCAAAGCAGTAATCAGAGCAAAGGGTGGCTATTTTGAAGAAACTAGAATATAAAACATGTTTTCAGTTATTTCACCTTTTTTTGTTAAGTACATAACTCCACATGTGTTCATTCATAGTTTTGATGCCTTCAGTGAGAATCTACAATGTAAATAGTCATGAAAATAAAGAAAACGCATTGAATGAGAAGGTGTGTCCAAACTTTTGGCCTGTACTGTATATATATCAGATTATATCAGACTTTTATTTTTTGACTTTTTAGCACTTTATTATAAAAACATGACATATAAAATTCTACATGGAATTACCAATGATACAAAAGGTAGAATAGTTAAACACTTTGAAGAAGATCCAGAAGTCAGCTATGACATGAATACTCTGCTGTAAATGTACATCTGTGTTCCACTTTAAAGAAATCAGAGAGATATTTAAATATACATTTACTGTGAATATACTGATCAAAGGTATATTGGCAGCCTGTTTTAATTTTAGTTTTAGTCTATTCTTTGTGTCAAACAGTCATTTTAGTTTTTATTAGTTTTAGTCACGTTCATACTCTTTTTGTCTAGTTCAGTCAACTAATAGTCTGAGCATTTTAGTCTTATTTTAGTCAGAATAATCCATGACTATTTTTGTCTCGTTTTAGTCGACGAAAACTGATGACATTTTAGTCTAGTTTTAGTCAATGAAAATTGTATTTTAGTTTCTTTTTAGTAATGCAATTCTGTTACCCAGTCAATATAGTATAAGTACCTAGTATAGTATAACCAAACCAAAATTTTCTTTTCTAAATTAACTCCCAGTTAGAGCTAAATATATATTTAATTATACAACAGTTAGTTCCGACCGAGTAATTTGATTGGACGAGAGGCATTCCGTGAGTGCTGATATAGAGTATAACATCACTGGGACTTGTAGCAGTAAAATCACTCCGCTCACAGGTGTTATAAATATAAATACAACCGTTAATTAACCAACTATCACACTCGCTACATTGACACAAACTGACACTATAGCGTTACACCAAGAAGATGGATATTTTCCCCAAAATTACATTTGAATTAAATTATGAGTGGTCGTCAGGAGAGGACGAGGAAAAGGAAAGCCAGGACTCTTCTGTGCAGACCTCCAGGTGTGTTTGTGTAACATCAGCCGACCTCGACAAACTGGAGAGGAGCAAAAATGAAGTGAACACGGTCAGGAATGATCAATGATCATCTGATGAGGTACTGATGAGGATGAGGGAGACAGGAAGCTGAATCTGGCCGTGCCAACATCCAGGTTTGCCAACGTCTCATCAGCCGAACTGGACGAAGTTACACAGTTGCAGATCAATGTAAATACAAAGTAGCTTGTGAGTTCCTGGCGTGTGTGCTGCGTTGCCGGGCAACAGACTGGGGGAACTGTTTTTTTTTTTTTTTTTCGCGGAGCTACATAACATACTTAAATAATTTATTTTATCACCTTTTGTTAACATTTCCTTCCTCAGCATTGCTGTTTAAGCTGTTGTTGAACTGTTGTATAAAAGCAATATCACATGAGAGCGAGTGATGTTGTACTGTATATCGTCACGGCTGTAATCTGTCTGCGCAGTGCAATGCACAGCCTAGGAAACAGAAATACTGCAAAATAATAATAATAACGCGACTAAACATTATAACGTTATTTCATCTCATCTCGTTTTGGTCAACAAAAATGAAGAGACATTTTAGCAGAGGTTTTATTTTGTAAACCACGTTTAGTCTCGTTTTTATTCGTCAACAACGTTGCATTATATATTTAATTATAGTTATGGTCACATGACCACCATTTACGTTGCGTCTTGTTTTCGTCATGTGATAAAGGTTCGTTGACGACAATATTTAGTCATACTTTTCGTTGACGAAAGCAACACTAATAAAAGGTTCTGAGTTATATTAACTAAATTTTGACTTTTTTTTTTTTTTTTTTTACTTTTTTTTAGCCTGTATCTTTATAACAGTTTCATATATCACATGTCAGAATGCTATGTTGCCTAAAAATGAATAAAATAAAACTGAGCTACAGCACTTTAGGTGATTACAAATTTTGAACAAAACATTTTGCAAACTGTTAAATGCACCACAAAAACAAAAAAGTGTAAATGCTGGATTTCATATTCACAGGATAGGTGTGACTCATTTGATTCCAAATCAGATCCAAGAGACAGAATACATTTTCAGCGATTTTAGATAAACACTGGAAGATTACTTGGTGTTTTAAAATTGCCTGGATTACACAGGAGTAATATTTTCTGTCTTCAACTTCATGGCTATTTCCTGTTAATGAAAAAAATGGTGTTAATGTTGTTTTACTGTCGTTAAAAGATAGAGAGAGAAGTTATCACTTGCAAATTATGGCCAAATGTATGTGGACAACAGAACAGAGTGTGTGGACACAGGGACATTATGCAATGATGTGCTGCTCTAACAGTCTCTACTCTTTTGGTTTCGGTCTTTCCACTAGATGTTAAACCTGCTGCAGGGAATTACTTGCACTCAGACACAAATGGTGAGGATGGCAACTAATGTTGGTGACAAGTCCTGGCTCACAGCCTGCACTAGAGGTCTTAACAGGTCAGACCTGTGACGCAAATCATACCCAGTTAAAATCATACTCAGTCTAACCAGGTCTGTTGGAGTCTTTTTTTCCTGCCTCAGTTCTTAGGTCTGTGTGTAAACCTCTTTTTTTAGTAAAGCGGATTGAAATGATCTGTGTGTACTTAATATCATCTGTGATCATGTGGAATAACATAATAGAAATCATTAACTTCTACCTGTTGCCCATTTGGCTGTAAAATATTTTGTTGATGTAAAATGTAGAATGTTTTTGTTAATAAATACAGTATATGGCCAGAAGCATGTGGACATACACATCTGTCCACAAACTTTTGGCCATATACTGTATTTATTAGTGTTTTAAATGTGAGATAATGTGAGACCTCTCCAGTGTTGCTGTAGACGGTGATCAGCAGTTCTTTTCCAGTGCCCCAGGATTTCTGTTTCTGCCACACCAGGTCAGTGGGAGGATTGTTTCTGCCAGGATCATCTGAAGACCAGATCTGCAAAAAGGGTCACAGATTTAGATGACATACTCCACTCTAATATATATATATATGTATATATATATATAGCCTGCATGGAATTTCAGTCACAGTTTTTTCAGTTAGAGGTAGAGTTAAATAAATGACAAAGAACACAATCATGAAACACTCACAGTCACAGTGTTTCCAGCCTCGAGTTTGAATGAGGAGAAAAATTTGTACACGATGGGTTTTCTGTCGTTGACCTGCATATGTAATTCCCAGCCTTTGAATGGTTGGTCCTGACAAAGGAGCATGGAGCGGGAGAGAAAGGATGAGACAAAGAGATACTAGGTACATTTACATCTTCTCCATCTTCACAAAACATCTTGAATGTAACATACAGTAGTTTTTACAGTGTGTGACTCAGCTTGTTCAAAGTGTTTGTGGTTTACTGAGTCATGGCAGCATCACTGTCTGGGTTTAAATGACCCTGAATGCACTTGGTTTTTCACTTACTGTACGTGCTTATATAGAACTCACACCGTGTTCATCCACACATAACAAACTGACCTTGTTAGATACATTGATGAGACAAACATAATTGTCCTTTAGGTCAGCCTCATCCACTTGCACTTGATGACATCAGTAATTTGAGTTTGAGCACTCTAGTTTTTGAATTTGGAAGAGAGTTGTTTATCTTTCCTAATATTTATGTAATAACATGTATGAATTTTGAAAATGGGTGTAGTTCCCCTTTAAGTTTAACATACAGTAGTTTGTACAGTGTGTGACTCAGTTTCCTGGGAGTCATTTTGTTTTAATTGGCTGTGGTAGAATCACTATGTAGGTTTGAATGACCCACTGGAATATCCCTGGATACACTTTCCTAATGTACAGCTATGAATCTTACTGCACATGCTCATATAGAACTCACACAGTGTTCATTCACACACAGCATTACCTTATTGGACGTGTTGCTGAGACGAACATAACTGCCCTTCAGGTCGATGTCACTCACAGTGATGTTTCCCATGGCTGAATCCTGACTGACCAGGTGAGTCTGCTGCGCCTGGAGATTACTCTGAGAGTTCAGAAGCGCTAGCATTCGCCTTACTTCTAGCTGAGAGAGAGGCAACACACACACACACACACACACACACACACACAGATGGGTGTTAAGTGTTAAGCAATGGATACAATCAAATAACAGGAACAAAACAGAAGTGACAGTAGAGGTCAGAGGTCATAGGCCTTTACAGTGGACCCACCCTAATTTAAATGTAAGTCTAAAATCATGATCACTAATCTGCTGCTGCTCAAACAGTCTCAACTCTTCTGGTGTCAGCCTTTCCATCAGATGTTGAACCTGCTGCAGGGATCTGCTCTCATTCAGACCAAAGAACATGACTGAGGTCCAACACTGATGCTGAGCTCGCAGTTGGCGGTTGAGGTCAGAGCTCTGTGCAGATCAGTAGATTTCCTCCACATCAAACTGGTGAAACTCATTTCTTCATTGACCTGGCTTTGTGCATGGGGACAGTGTAAAGTTCAAACAGGAAAGGCTCTTTCCATGAGTGTTGCTACAAACATGAAGAATGTCATTATCTCCAGTATCATTGTATGCTATGGCATTAAGGTGTCTCTGAAATGGAACTAAGGGGCCTTGACAAACCCCACAAAACAGACCTACATACACTATGTAGGTGGACAGGTGTGTGTGTCCACATGCTGTTGGTCATATAATGTGTTAGTCAACAAATGTGATGGGATGTGATGTGATGTCAGACCTCTCCAGTGTTGCTGTAGATGGTGACCAGCAGTTGTTCTCCAGTGCCCCAGGGTTGCTGGCCATACCACACCAGGTCAGTAGAGGTCTCAATCCATACTTTATAACCTGTAGCCCATATCTGAAAAGAGGAAACTTCACAGATTTACCATACTAGAAGATAATGTGCTAGATATCGACATGTATTAGAGTTTGACAGTGTAAGAACAACTTATACCTTATGTTAGAGATGCTTGGAACTATTTTATTGTGAAGTAACTTGAGTTATTGATAAACATGCCCTGATCTGATTACTGTCTTTAAACAACCGGAAAAAAATTTGAAGATTTACAGGAAAACTCACGATCCCACTGCCTGGGAGAAATATTGATCTTTAAGGAATTAATGTAAGACAAAATAATGCTCAGACTTTCATACATATATATATATATATATATATATATATATATATATATATATATATATATATATATATATAGTACCAGTCAAAAGTTTGGACACACCTTCTCATTCAATGCTTTTTCTTTATTTTCATGACTATTTACATTGTAGATTTTCACTGAAGGCATCAAAACTATGAATGAACACATGTGGAGTTATGTACTTAACAAAAAAAGGTGAAATAACTGAAAACATGTTTTATATTCTAGTTTCTTCGAAATAGCCACCCTTTGCTCTGATTACTGCTTTGCACACTCTTGGCATTCTCTCCATGAGCTTCAAGAGGTAGTCACCTGAAATGGTTTCCACTTCACAGGTGTGCCTTATCAGGGTTAATTAGTGGAATTTCTTGCTTTATCAATGGGGTCGGGACCATCAGTTGTGTTGTGCAGAAGTCAGGTTAATACACAGCCGACAGCCCTATTGGACAACTGTTAAAATTCATATTATGGCAAGAACCAATCAGCTAACTAAAGAAAAACCAGTGGCCATCATTACTTTAAGAAATGAAGGTCAGTCAGTCCGGAAAGTTGCAAAAACTTTAAATGTGTCCCCAAGTGGAGTCGCAAAAACCATCAAGCGCTACAACGAAACTGGCACACGAGGACTGACCCAGGAAAGGAAGACCAAGAGTCACCTCTGCTTCTGAGGATAAGTTCATCCGAGTCACCAGCCTCAGAAATCGCAAGTTAACAGCAGCTCAGATCAGAGACCAGATGAATGCCACACAGAGTTCTAGCAGCAGACCCATCTCTAGAACAACTGTTAAGAGGAGACTGCGCCAATCAGGCCTTCATGGTCAAATAGCTGCTAGGAAACCACTGCTAAGGAGAGGCAACAAGCAGAAGAGATTTGTTTGGGCCAAGAAACACAAGGAATGGACATTAGACCAGTGGAAATCTGTGCTTTGGTCTGATGAGTCCAAATTTGAGATCTTTGGTTCCAACCGCCGTGTCTTTGTGAGACGCAGAAAAGGTGAACGGATGGATTCCACATGCCTGGTTCCCACTGTGAAGCATGGAGGAGGAGGTGTGATGGTGTGGGGGTGTTTTGCTGGTGACACTGTTGGGGATTTATTCAAAATTGAAGGCACACTGAACCAGCATGGCTACCACAGCATCCTGCAGCGACATGCCATCCCATCCGGTTTGCGTTTAGTTGGACGATCATTTATTTTTCAACAGGACAATGACCCCAAACACACCTCCAGGCTGTGTAAGGGCTATTTGACCAAGAAGGAGAGTGATGGAGTGCTGCGGCAGATGACCTGGCCTCCACAGTCACCGGACCTGAACCCAATCGAGATGGTTTGGGGTGAGCTGGACCGCAGAGTGAAGGCAAAGGGGCCAACAAGTGCTAAACACCTCTGGGAACTCCTTCAAGACTGTTGGAAAACCATTTCAGGTGACTACCTCTTGAAGCTCATGGAGAGAATGCCAAGAGTGTGCAAAGCAGTAATCAGAGCAAAGGGTGGCTATTTTGAAGAAACTAGAATATAAAACATGTTTTCAGTTATTTCACCTTTTTTTGTTAAGTACATAACTCCACATGTGTTCATTCATAGTTTTGATGCCTTCAGTGAGAATCTACAATGTAAATAGTCATGAAAATAAAGAAAAAGCATTGAATGAGAAGGTGTGTCCAAACTTTTGGCCTGTACTGTATATATATATATATATATATATATATATATATATATATGATATGCATAGTCTAAAAAAGTTGTGGAAAAATATTAATACTATTCTAAACAAGTAAAAAAAAAAAAAAACAGTATACAGATATTACTCAAATTTGGTCACAGTAATCTTCATGTAGGATTAGAGTGAGTTGAAAAAATAACAAAAAACAAAATTAAACTAAGCCAACCAAAAAAAAAAAAATCAACAAACAGTCATGAAACTCACAGTGACAGTGTTTCCAGCCTTCAGTATGAATGAGGGCTTAAAATGGTACACAATGGGTTTTCTTTTATTGATCCGTATATGTAATTCCCAGTCTCTCATTGGTTGGTCCTGCAGGAGGGAAATTAGTCTTCACAAAGCATGATGATTGTAACATTCTGTAGTTTGTACACTATGTGACTCAGTTTGCCAGAAGTCTTTGTGGTTTTATGAAGTCATGGAAGCATCACTGTCTGGGTTTGAATGACCCCCTTTGAAATATCTGTAGTTACACTTGGTTATTCTGCAGCACTAAAACATTTTGTACATGCTCATATAGAACTCACTACATGTTTATTCACACACACCAAAGTTACCTCTTCAGAGTTGTTGCTGAGACGAACAAATTTGCCATCCACGTCAACCTCATCCACAGTGATGTCTTTCTTAGGTGAGTCTTGATTGACTGGACTGGTCAGGTTGTGATCCTGGAACAACACAACATAGACACATTTACTTCATGTGCTTCTGAATGAGTGTGTACATGTTTGTGATGCAGGTTGTGCTCACTGTAAACCTGGTTATATACAATGTATTTCATATGCTTTGTATCTGTAAATGGTGTTGACAGGTCTTTTTACACAGTGCTGAACAACATCCCAGATCCCAAATTAGTTTATTTGGATTTCTCTTATTGTGGTTTTAAAAGAGTCTGTTCATATGAGCTCCAAAAGGAAGTCAGACCTCACATGAACAAACAAGACTTGTCTACATTAAACATCCCAATCTAGCCGTGGAGTTAGCAGGCCGGTCCCTCCACTACACAGACTGCACAGCAGACTCTGCTAAGACAAGAGGAGGAGGTGTGTGTGCATCAGTGTTGGCTGCTGGTCTTTCAAACAGGGGAAGCTCACTTTAAGTTTACATCATATAATTTGTCATATTATAGCGAGGCAGTAACTTATAAAAGGAACATTTAGTTGAAGCCATTTTTCAACCACACTCATGCCATAGAAGCACAGCAACACACACCTCAAAGATTTTAAGATGGGTTTAAAATGGTGAAAATGAGCTATATGGCTTATGGAAATAAGGAACTCTGGACGGCACTCTGTCAGGAGACTCAACTCGCAAATATCCGCATGGGACTGAGCTCGAAATGCAACAATGCTGGTGTGTATTTCCAAAGTGCTGTCAATCACAAAGGGGTTCAGCCTTTTAGACAGTTCCTCCAATCATCATGCAGACACCGAGCGTCCTCTAATGCCTACCGCTCCATTAGGTCCCAGTGAAGCTGAGCCTCCCTGGAAGTGACGATTTTGTCGCATTTAGCCAATGACCGTCTCGCTTTGCTGCATGAAAAAACCTGCTCAGCGCTGTCTCATAGGAATGCTTGAAGGCTCCGCGTCCACCGTGCTGACACGAGAATGTATGACAGGGAGGTCGCGTTTGAAAACTGGTGATAAACAGCTGACGTTTGAACATCATAGTCATGATATGAAACGCATCCTAGCGCACGTTTAATGCAATGTAAATTCTTATTTTAATGTAAATTCAATAGTGCATATTTGACCATTTCTTCTATGAAATTTTAGGGGAAGTTCAGCCTCCCTTGTTGTCTCAGAGCAATCGTCCCTGGTGTGCATACATTCACAATAGTTGGTGCACAGACAATACTGTCATCGAGAGACATTGTTATCAGGATGTGGAGTTTTTAATACTGAAATGACCTTTTTATCGGTCCTGAGAAATCTCAGCAGTCTTTATTACTGCTGTCTATGTCCACCATGATGCCATCTGCAAACAACAAAACAGACGCCCGATCTGCACTGCAGAAGCCTCTTCAGCCCTCCGGGATTGTTCTGAGGACACCAGATGGGAGCTATTTGAACACCCAGACATTACGCACTATACCACCATAGTCCTTTTTTTTTTGTACCAACCTCCACAGAGTCATTACATTTGCAAAGCCGGAATACAAACAACACATTGAGGACAGAAAACAACCCCTGTACCATGTGGCAAGGTGTAAGGAAAGTTACTGAGTACAAAGAGAGCAACAGCAACCCCACCTCAAATGTCCCCTCCTTCCCAGACCAGCTAAACACATTCTTTGCTCCCTTTGAGGACAGCTCCAGCTCCAACAGTGGACCAGACCCACTCTCATCAGGCTTCCCAGGTTCTCCAACTGCTGACGCGGACCTTGTTAACCCATGCAAAAAATAAAGCATTTACTGTGATTGGCTCTGCTCTTTCTGAGCGATGATACCAGTGATGTGACTGGCTCAGAGTGTATTTATCATTCATCACCCCCCCCCCTTCTATGTTCCACTTTATCCAACCCTTTGCACTTTGCACTGCTGCACCTACATGAACAAAATAGCAGGTGCACATAGAGACACCTGGACAGTTTATACTCCTAAGACCTACTGCTTTATACATGTGGTAGTGCTTTTGTGATTAAAATAGAGCCCCATGGGTGGTAAAAGGCTTGAAGAGCTCGGCTTCAACACAAAATCAGTGCAGCCAGTATCTGTTTTTATTTATCTTTTTATTAAACTGTACATTTCCTGTGAAAACAGAAGTGTACGTTGAAAACAGATAATACATGTAACAGGCTGAAGTTGAATCAGCAACCCAGACTGTCAACAACCAACACACCCAGGGTACCTTGCACGTCATATGTGGATGTGAAAACTCCATGACCAAACATCAGCATGTGATGGTAATGGAGTGAAAATGTGTTGGACATTCATGCAAGTTAAAAATCTGTAGTTTTCTTGTTTGATGCTTAAGTGTAAAACTTGTGTCATTATTTGATCTGTTTCACGATCACCTACTGGAGGGTTTATGTGAATGTTCAAACACATATCGCCATCCTGATACACAAATGGTTACAGTAAAATAATAGTATTACTTTGCTATGCTGAGTTTTTGCTTTGAACAGGACACATCCGAGCACATTATGTGATTTATGCTATGATTACTTACCAAAGACTTGGACAGGGCAGCTTTGCTTTCTTCCAACTGGTATGAAGGAGACAGAGAGATATGGTCTTTATCAAGGCATGTGAGTACATATACAACATTAAAACACATAAATCAGACTCAAAAATACTTGAGATCTGGGTCCTGCTTTACTTCAACAAACAATTTTAGAGGTCAAAATTGATGTCTAAGAGCTTTGCATTGAACCCTCTCAGAGTTTTACACATTTCCCTGAAGAACACTGCATTAGGAAACACATGCCTTAGGAAATGTGGGTGAACTGGATGTTAAAACTAAGGTAAAGTAAAATAGATTAGGATTAATTTAAAGTGTCGAACCTCCCTGTTCTTGGTCTCCAGCTCCTCCCTCAGGCTCTGCAGTTGTTGCTGGACTTCAGCTAGTTTACTTTCAAACTGGGAGGAGAAAGAAGAGGAAGGGGGAAAAAGAGAATCATGAAGATTTAGTATTGTGTATTTTTACTACAAGTACAGGCAGCAGTTACAGCTTCTGTAGTAAAGTGATTAACAGGAATTCATCAGCATTGTCTTGTCGTCATATTTGTAAATGTGGCATTGAGTTTGCTTTTGATGTCCAGACAGACTTTAATCAACCTGGACTCAGTCTGGACTTGGTTTAATCCTCTCGGCCTAGTCTTGGAATGACTTCATTTTGTACATTTATCTCCTTAAAGTTTTATTGTTTTTACACTATAGATGACATAAAGAATGTGACTTCAAACTGAAATCAGTGTATAAAATATAAAGATGAACCTCAGTCCTCTTGGTCTCCAGCTCCTCTTTCAGGGTCTGAACCTCCCTCTCTGCCTCCTCCCTCCTCTGCTGCTCCTCCTGAATGTCAGAGAGATGAGAGACGAACAGAGACATGATGTGATTTTTATCAGGGCAGGCTCATGAAGACACCAAACAATGACGTAAAAAATAAGCTTGCCTCAAGTCTGATGTCAACAGTACTTGAATGTCACTGCAAAAGACCCTCTGCTAAGTCCCGCCCCTGGACACAGACCAGCCAGTCATAGCATAGCACTGGGCCGGCTCAGATCAAAACACTGTTCATCTGCACACACTGTGATGCCACACAGCTGGTTCAATATCAGCAAAGTTTCCCTTTATATTCATTGTCTTGTGTGGCGATCAGCAGTGATGTGGTGGTTCACTTTTACACTGTGATCTGTAGCCTATAGTTGGGCTTTAGCTTCTAACTATCTTTGTCTTTTTAACCTGTTGTTGCTGCTGAGTCAGTCTGACATCCTGGATATATCCTTCAAACACAGACTGTAGACCCCTCTGTCTGCTTCTCTCTGGAATCACTGTTTAATTTTGCCAAAAATATGATCATATTTCTTCAAGGGAGTGCAGTTAGTTACAGTGTGGGCTCCATGCTTACTCTGGCAGCTTGTTGGACCACCACAAAGGGACGGGGCTTAGCAAGATGTCAACTGAGAAATTTCAGCTACCGTAAGAAACCTCAGAGTAATATTTAACCAAGATTTGTCTTTTAATTCTCATTTAAAACAAACCTCACAGACTGCATTTTTTCATCTGTGTAATATTGCGAAAATTAGGCCTATCCTGACCCGAAAAGATGCAGAAAAATTGGTCCACGCTTTTGTTACCTCAAGGCTGGATTACTGTAACTCTCTATTATCAGGTAGCTCTAGTAAGTCCTTAAAAACTCTCCAGCTAATTCAGAATGCAGCAGCACATGTACTAACAGGAACTAAGAAACAAGATCATATTTCTCCTGTTTTAGCTTCTCTGCACTGGCTCCCTGTAAAATCTAGAATTGAATTTAAAATCCTACTGTTAACTTATAAAGCTCTAAATGGTCAAGCTCCGTCATATCTTAGAGAGCTCATAGTGCCATATTATCCCACCAGAACTCTGCGCTCTGAGAACGCAGGGTTACTCGTGGTCCCTAAAGTCTCCAAAAGTAGATCAGGAGCCAGAGCCTTCAGCTATCAGGCTCCTCTCCTGTGGAATCATCTTCCTGTTATGGTCTGGGAGGCAGACACCGTCTCCACATTTAAGACTAGACTTAAGACTTTCCTCTTTGATAAAGCTTATAGTTAGGGCTGGCTCAGGCTTGCCCTGTACCAGCCCCTAGTTAGGCTGACTTAGGCCTAGTCTGCCGGAGGACCCCCCTATAATACACCGGGCACCTTCTCTCCTTCTCTCTCTCTCTCCTGTTACTGCATCTTGCTAACTCGGCCATACTCTATGTCACTAACTCGGCTTCTTCTCCGGAGCCTTTGTGCTCCACTGTCTCTCAGATTAACTCATATTGCAGCGGTGCCTGGACAGCGTGACGTGTGTGGTTGTGCTGCTGCTGTGGTCCTGCCAGATGCCTCCTGCTGCTGCTGTTATCATTAGTCATACTTCTACTGTTATTATACACATATGATTATTGTCACATATGTATACTATCAGATATTAATATTTACTTTCAACATATTGTACCACAATGGCCTGTAATGTTAATTATAATATTATTAATTTCATTAATGTTGTTGTAAGCTACTGTCATTACTGTCTGTCCTGCATCTCTCTCTCTCTCTCTCTTTCTGTCTCTCCTTCTGTCTCATTGTGTCATATGGATTACTGTTAATTTATCATGCTGATCTGTTCTGTACGACATCTATTGCACGTCTGTCCGTCCTGGAAGAGGGATCCCTCCTCAGTTGCTCTTCCTGAGGTTTCTTCCATTTTTTCCCCGTTAAAGGTTTTTTTGGGGGAGTTTTTCCTGATCAGCTGTGAGGGTCCAAAGGACAGAGGGATGTTGTATGCTGTAAAGCCCTGTGAGGCAAATTGTGATTTGTGATTTATATACTTTATTAATCCCCGAGGGGAAATTCAATTTTTTCACACAGGTCCGAACACACACATGCACAAACTGGACCTATACATGCACTAAGTGGAGAGATGTCAGAGTGGGCTGCCCATGACAGGCGCTCCGAGCGGTTGGGGGGTTCGGTGCCTTGCTCAGGGGCACCTCGGCAGTGCCCAGGAGGTGAACTGGCACCTCTCCAGCTACCAGTCCATTTAGGTCTGCAGTGGTTTATACTGGTTTTAGTGAATCAGTCCTCCCATTGCTGTCATTTCAAGACTTCTCAACACCAAAAGCTCTCTATCATAGCTGCTCTTTTAGTCCTTCGAATTTCTTGTCTCTTGATGTAACATTTTCTTTCCTTCTTGCTCAGATCAGACTTCACTTTTCCTGCTCTTGTTTCCATCTCTACACTGAAAGTAATGCCCTGTTTCTCCCCTTACATGTTTGCTCCTTTTTTGCCTCTTTCCCTTCAAAGGCTTCAGTTCTTTTTTAGTGCCAAACTGATCTTCTGTTCTGTTAGTTTCAAGGTGGTTCTTCCTTTCTCCTGTATTGGTTTCATCCCTATGGCTTTTCTTGGTCTCTGTATAAAAAACAAAAAAGTACAATGAAAATACAAAAGACATTTGATGTTATTTTAGGAAATTATTTCAGCATATCCAACATTTTAGTAAAACAATGTATAAAATGGTTTATAAAATTAAGACAAAAAAATAATAATTTCAGTGAAAATTAAAGTAAACATTCCACCACATTTTTATCAATACCATAACCTGTGAAATACTAACATTTTGATCAAATCAGATTCAATCCTCAAAACACAATTTTAATCATTACTTCCCCTAAAAAAGTCAGAATAACTTGACATTTACAAAGCTCTGAAATTAATTTGTGACTTACTGATTTTGTTTAGTTTCCCTTTACACACAACTGCAAACAGAAGCAGGATGCAAACAGCCAAACTAAAAGCCAAACCAGTAACAACTGGAGCAGCAGAACTGGACTGAATCTGAAAGAAATCATCTGAAATAACAGAGAGTTTAGATAAAATTGGAGCCTAGCTATTGAAAACTAAAACAACGATTTCACCATAAAACCTTAACATTTTTACCTGAGATATAGATATATGTCTCTCTGGTCTGGTTGATGTTCCTCTGCTGGACTCTACAGGTGAAGCTGTTGCTGTATCTCTTCTCCACAGTCACTCTGCTGCTGACAGTATAGAGGTCATCAGGACCTCTGACTGTCTCTGTAGGTCCAGCAGAGAGGAGCTTTCCCTCACCGTCCAGCCACAACACCTCAGGCTCTGGATACCAGCCTGCAGACTCACACTGTAACACCACTCCACTGGTGGCTTTATCAGTCCCTGCTAAAGTGAGTATGGGCAAGGATACAGCATCTGATGCTGAGCAAAAGGGGAAAAAAGTATTCAGTAAAACAATCTATATCATTAATTTTTTTAAAAAAAGTAAATGTACAACATCGTGTTTATGACCAAATGCCTTCAAAACTACTAACATTGCCCTGAGCCTCAGCTGTGCTTTGCGTTGCTAATTAGCAAATGTTAGCATGCTAACAACTTTGATGATGACAGCATGGAAAATGTACCTGCTGAACATCAGCATGTTGTGATTAACATTGCAAGTATGTTAGACTTTTAGTATATCCACTGACCATTTTCTAAACCCCTTCCCAAGCAGAGATTGTCCAGTCATAGCTTAGCAACTATAACTAGTCCTAGGATTCCCTATCGAGGATTTTTTTTTTTTTGTTATTTCTGGCAATTGTGTTGTTTTGCCAAGCTTGAGATATCAGTGTCTTGAGTCAAGAACACTGTCTTATCCTCAAATTTGAGGGTGTAGGATTAGTATAACACCAATGGGCTTTTAGCTGTTCGGTGGGTTATTTTCTATAATTTTTTATGGGTGATTTTTTTTTGTGAGTTACATGGGAACATGTAGCACAAAACAAGTGATCAACACATAGGGCCGGATCTACTAATATCCCAATTTGCGTGTACTAATTTGCCTGCGCAATCTAGAATTCTGCGTGTGGGGCTGAACCGCGCTTTGCGGTTGATTTACTTGCTTGCGCAAATGACACCAGGTGCAAACGTGTTGGAGACAACCTATTTATATGAGGGTTTTGCGTGTTTTATGGTTTGCAGCATGGCAAGTTTGGAGAGAAAGCTCAAAGTGAAATTCGACCCTATGGAATTAGAGGTGTTGGTAGATGAGGCCAATAAACACTTAAATGAGCTACAGCAAAGAAACATGACTGTCTCACAAAGGAACGCTATATCACTAGGACCGCCAAGACTACAGCGCCCCTCCAAGCGCAGCAATGGTCTGCCAGACCGTTATGTTACTTCAATGTTTATGCTGCCCATGTGCTTAGAGGCACATAAAAATGCATTTTTGAGTAGGCCTAATTTCTGAGAAGTTATGATAAAATAAAAAAATATTATAGACTATAGAATAGGACTGACAACCTCTCCGATGTCTCATGTCAATTAATTAACACTATTTGTCGGCTTTTTATGATGCCTTTTTTTTTTTTTTTTTGCTGCTGCGCTGTGTCTCCAGTTGAAAGTGGTGATTTGCTAAATACATTCTACAATAATAAATTAGATTAACTTTTGGTCTTTTTTAATTGATGCTCCTCCTCTGTAACGTACTAACACACACACACACACACACACTGAACACGCGATTGAATGAATGAATCAACATTGGAAGCGCCGGCCCATTAGGGATAGTGGGAGTTTATTCCATCGGTTCAGGTCCTCTTTGATGTTATGTAGTAGTGGCGTGAAGTTAAATTTGAATATGTCCTTTGGGTTTGTTGAGATATGAATTCCGAGGTATTTCATGGGTTGAGTCGCCCGTTTATAGGGTAAGTCCCCAACCTCAGCATCCCAGTCAATATGAGTAAGAAGCAGAATCTCAGATTTAGTCCAGTTTATGGAGTAGCCTGAAACCTTGCCAAAACTGTCGATAAGCTTATGGACTGATGGAAGGGAGGTGGCAGGAGCTGTTAGATATAGTAGGATATCATCTGCATATAAACTGATTTTGTGGCAATGTGAAATGGTTTGAATACCTGAAATGCTATTGTTCTGTCAAATGGCGGAGGCGAGTGGTTCTATAAACAATGCAAAAAGTAGTGGTGATAATGGGCATCCTTGTCTGGCACCTCTGTTTAGGGTGAAAGATTTGGATATTATTCCGTTGGTGTCATCTTTGATCAAACCCTCTCTTTTCACCAACACATCAAACACATCACCAAAGCAGCCCTCTTCCATCTCACATGCGTCGCCCTGCTTCATCCATCCCTCTTTTCAGCTGCACAGACCCTCATCCACGCATTAATCACTTCCAGACTAGACTCCTGCAACAGTCACCTGCAGGGCCTTTTCCATTGCTGCTCCCACCCTCTGGAACTCACTGCCTAAAAACATTAGAGACTCCCCCTCACGCTCCACCTTCAAGAAAACCCTCAAAACGCATCTGTTAAGAACTGCTTACAACCTCTAAATTCAGTGTACTTTGCCCACCCTACCTCCGTGTGGATTTTTTTTTTTTTTTTATTACTGTTGTTGCTCTTTGTAAAGTGTCTGTGAGTATCCTCAAAAGCCCTATGTGAATCCAATGTATTATTATTATTGTTATTATTAAAGAATAACCAACTGGTAGAATGTTTCCTCCCAGAACATCTCCAACCAAACAGTTTTCCTAAAAAGCTTTTGTCCCACATTTGCATCAATGTTTGAAGACCCTGCTTATATTCCTCAGCTACCAACATCATTGGCTAAAGATTTTGTTAATAAAAATCTTCACTGGATGCAGACCAAAGTGCACTATGTACACATACAATATGTATCTACTTACCAACGACAAGCTCAACAAAAGAGTCTGTTTTCAGATCTGGAATGAAGCATCTGTATCTTCCTGCATCAGAAGGTCTCACATCAGAGAGTTTCAGTGAAATGTTTCCTCGCTTCAGTTTATCAGTGAACAGAGATGTTCTTCCTTTGTAGGATGGATGTTTAGTATCTATGAAGTCCTGACCAGCACGCCGCACAAAGACAAATCTGGGGTTCAGGTCAGGTCTCGTCCACTCCAAAGTCTTGGCAGCAACATCCACTGCAGGTTCCAGGTGACATGGTAAAATGATGTCTTTGCCAACCGTTACCACTATTGGCTGAGGTGAGCCGATTAACTGAGACTGACCTGGAAGGGGGAAAAAAAATGTGTTTAATAGCTGTCCTTGCAATGAGAACTAGCTACGTTAATTCAGCTGCATAAAGCAGAGGAACACATGAATGTCTTTGCGAACCTATGTAGACAATGGTGTCATGGGCAACCCAACATATACACCTCCCAAATCTCAACAAGGCAAAGTACAGACCTAGTTTTTAAGCAATCTGATTGCTTCATCCATTAAGTTATCAGCTAAATCCACAATCTTTTACGTTTCCTCGGAGTGTGTACAGATTTGTTTACCATTTCTGATTCAATTGTGCTTTGCTTAATATGACACTGCTTACCAGTGACCATGTACTGTAGGCAGTACAAGTATATAGAAATACACACACAAAAGTGTCCTGAACACCACCCATGTGTGGTTTTTTATGTGCAGTACAGAGAAGTGTGATTCCAACTTAAAGATCTATTCGCAATGAAAGCTGATGTTTTGTTTTAAGTGTGATAGCTGCCTCTCTTATAAGGTTTATCAAGCGTATATGCTTTTTTTGGCTATGACCAATGTGCTTTAACCTTTAACCTATTAATTATTTTTTTCACTGTTTTATTAACTAAAAAGACCAAAGCCCCAAAACCTCTTTCTTTCTTTCTTTCTTTCTTTCTTTCTTTTTCTTTCTTTCTTTCTTTCTGTATTCATTTAGTCCTTTTTTTCTTTGACATTTGGAAAGGGCAACAGAAGCAAGCCCCCTAGGGTCAACCCCTACGACTCTGCAAGGGTTCCCACCCACACAGGGTTTAAAGCCTGCAACTTCATATCAGTCATTTAGAACTGAAGAAGCTTCTTGGATGAGAGGCAAAATGTCTTCAAGAAACCCAAGCAAGTCCACTTGCCTACAATTAGCACTTATGATTACCATGACCTAGATGACTAATTTTCACTGACAAAATATGAAAGAGAAGTTGTTATGTTATTTGTTATTTCATCCAAAGCCTTACTGTGACCTTATATAATTATGTTTGTGTGTAAGTTACCTCCACCAGAGTGTGCTAGGGAAAGAAGGACAGCCAAAACACTTAAGGTACTGAGCGGAGACTGATGGGCTGGTACAGCCACCTGGGGAAGCATCCTGCAGCTCTGAAAATGAAGAGACCATGATACATGGAAACCATTACTATAAGATACTTTTGAACAGGTGTTAAAGCAAAATGGGTAGTCCAGTCAAATATAAACTCATTACTGAACAGACATCAAATTTGAATATATTTTCCTTATCTAGTGGCTAATTTTACCATGTGATTCTCCATTGGAATTTATGAAGTAGGCACATTTGTGGACTTATGTCATTTATACATGCTATATTATATATGATATATATGATATAGTATCAAATCATATTATTTTCTTTGTGTTAATTTAAACAATGTCATACAGCTATGGGAACACCTCACTTACAGTGTCCTCTTTTTAACTAAAACATGTTCATGTAGTTATACTTTCTATTTTGTCAAAATTGACTGAAAGAGAGTTTTGGAATTGTATAAGCCTGTATGTTCACTTTTGGTAAGGCATAGATCATTCCTTAATGAAGCTAAAACATGTTCTCATGCTGTCAAAATCATTACATATTTTACCCTACACTAGAACAGTTAGAACAAAGTCCACGTCTGTAATAATTCATGTACAATGATAAAGACTCAGTATCTGACAGTCTGGTGTCAACCTAGCAGGCTTGTTTTTCAAATAAATAATAACTTAAAATGTAATTAACTTTGAAATGACTGATAATAATTCTTTTAAAAATGCATTCTATGTAAAGATACATTTCCACGTATAAACTCTATTATAAAAATAAAGTTGTCAAAATGCAGACCTAGTTTTATTCCATAATGTGATAGTGTCTTTTGAAATAGAAGTGAAAACATGTTAAATAGGCAAAAATACTTTTTTAAGACAACGTACCTGATGCATGGTGTCAACTGGTTCTTCAGAATGCAGGTCTGTGAAGTCTGCAAATCATTGATAGGCTGTGACCTTAACACACTGCTTATCAATGCAGGGTGCTGCTAAGCTTAGATTTAGTTTGCAATGAATAACGTAAAACTTCTAAATTTCTACTCATACCAATGCAGTGTTTGGCCTCTGTTTTTTAATTGTTTTAAGTGTGGATATATAACAACAAAGCCAACATTAAAACACTGTTATAAAACAAGATCAGATCAGATAACAGTGGCCCTCATTTATCAATCTTGCATGGAAACGGGTGCAGATCTGAGCGCAGGATTCATCTTACAATAGGACAAACGTGTGATTTATGAAACGTTCGTATCTGTCCAGTCCCAGCGTATGAATGATCAGGCCTTGATAAATGCGGCAGGCTGAAATCGATCGTCATTAGCATATTACGCCCTTAAATATTCGTGGTTCAGAGGCCTCGCCCTTTGAGGTCACAACATGGAGAGGAGAAATATGGCTAAGAAGAGAAACTTTTCTGGGCTGGAAATCGACACCCTCATGTCTGAGGTGGAGGTAAATAAAGATGTGTTTTTTGGAAGTTTAAAAACTGGCATTAAAGGAGCCCATAAAAACGCTGTCTGGAAGAAGATCATGGAGGCAGTCAACAGTGTCGCCGTTGACAAACGTACTCTGGCTGGGGTTTGAATAAAATTCTCAATAGGTAGCCTATGCCAAATGATGATGATAATAAAAAATTTTTATCTTTTATTCATCCATAGCCTAATAGCCTATGCCTGGTAGTTGATCAAGTCACAGTTCTTTACGTTTAGGTCAAGAAAAAGTGGTCAGACTTAAAGCTGGCAACAAAAAAGTGTGTTGCTGCCCTTAGCCACAGCAGCACGCAGACTGGAGGAGGCCAACTAGACCCCAGCCTGACCCTGATGGGGACCAAGGAAAGAATACCCTCACTAATTGGGTCAGAATCTATCTCTGGCATAAGTGGTGGTGGTGGAGACACAGACACACTTGCGTCGGAGCCGGAGCAGAATGGTAAATAACAGCCCTCCTTTTGCTTGCATTACAGTTAATTTAACCCTGACAGTACACTGTTGTCCAAATAAATAGGCTTACACATGTTACACTGGTACGCATTTTTATTGTTTCATTTAAATGCTGTTTCAGAGCCAGGCACCAGCGGCATGGCGCCCAGTTCTCCTCCCCAGAGCAGTCCCAACGAGCCAGGCAGGCGAGGGCGAGCGCAAGCCCTCCGCCTCCCATGCTGGGCCAAGACCAGCAATCATCACGGCAGAGGTCCTGGAAAGGCGGACAGAAATATGCCGTTTATTGGCTTAAAGGGAAATTTCGGTTTATTTCAACCCGTCTCCTATCGTCCTAAATTTGTTTCAAGTGACTAGTGACATAGAAATAATAGTTAGCATTTTAGCTGTTAGCCTAGATAAAGCCGTAGCGTCAGACCTGTTAAAACGTAAGTGAACGGGCATCCTTTCAAGTACAAAGTTAGTCCACTAAACAAGCTTTTTTTCCACAAAGACCGCCTCATATCGTTAGGATAAATGTCAGAGAACATATAGAAAATGACATGTAAACGTGTTGTCTTACCTTACCGGTGTGCTGCCATGTTTGTTGTTTACCATTTAGCTAAGGCTGCAACCGGTCCCATTCCTTGCAACAGAGGTATTCCTCTTCTGTGGGCACTGGGGTACAGCATTCACAGGTAACGTTACATCACCAATCTCCAGAGCTAAAGCCTTCCAGCAGCCATTCCTCCTCTCTCGTCCTCTAACGTTACCTGTTGCGCCTCTCTCTCTCTCCTCCTCCGTTCTTCAATTTCACAAAGCTCTTTGTCAGTGTATTCTGGCTCAAATAAATAAGGGCGGCCATCAAACTCTGCAAAATCAAATTCCTCCTCCACAAAGTCGAAGTCTGGCAAAAAGTCAGCCATTATTCTATAAATCTTTCATAAAATAAATGAATGAACTTTTCAGGCTACTGTCCGGTTCTGCCTTCCAGCTGTTGCTGCTTGTTCTCGTGAGATTTCAGGCACGGTATGAGATCACTGCTTGTTCTCGCGATATTTCGACCGCGCTTTGGGAAGCAGTGGTAAATGGTAAACACACAGGTAAGGTAAGACAACAACTCTGAAGACCACCTAAATGTGGAATGTTAGTATATAGGCTTTCCATATCAAGAGGCGATGGCCGCCCTTATTTATTTGAGCCAGATTACACTGACGAAGAGCTTTGTGAAATTGAAGAATGGAGGAGGAGAGAGAGAGAGGCACAACAGGTAACGTTAGGGGACGACAGAGGAGGAATGGCTGCTGCAAGGCTTAAGCTCTGGAGATTGGTGATGTAATGTTACCTGTGAATGCTGTACCCCAGTGCCCACAGAAGAGGAATACCTCTGTTGCAAGGAATGGACCGGTTGCAGCCTCAGCTAAATGGTAAACAAACATGGCAGCATACCGGTAAGGTAAGACAACACGTTTACATGTCGTTTTCTATATGTTCTCTGACATTTATCCTAACGATATGAGGCGGTCTTTGTGGAGAAAAAGCTTGTTTAGTGGACTAACTTTGCACTTGAAAGGATGCCCGTTCAATTAAGTTTTAACAGGTCTGAAGCTACAGCTGTATCTAGGCTAACAGCTAACATGCTAACTATTATTTCTATGTCACTAGTCACTTGAAACAAATTTAGGACGATAGGAGACGGGTTGAAATAAACCGAAATTTCCCTTTAAGTTGTTAGCACACTTGAGGCAGTTAATAACACGCTAAAAGAAATGAACGAGAATCTAAAACAAAGACCTGAATAAAATGTTTAAATGACTAAATGTTGTCCATTGTCTGTATTAGCTAATAGCCCCTAGGCTATACTTGCATTACATTACTGATTAAATACTGTAGAACACTTACACAGCTTTAAGGTATACTTTACATTTTAAAAGCGATGAATGAGGTCCTGTCTCTTCCGTATAGCCGTTTGATGTGGCTGTCCCGGCACATCAAACGGCACAGATTTCTGTTTGTATTATGTCAAATTTTAGAGTATAATAATGTATAGATCTATCTATTACATGTATAGTTGTCATGTTTAGGCTGTTTAGCCTATCATATTATTTTCCAAAAAAATTAGTAGGGCCTATCAGTAACAATGTAGAGGTCTACTGAATATGTGGCTGCTTGTGCTTAGATGACAAGTTTGAGGTTTGTTTAATAATTATTTTCAGACTCAGCCAGGTTTTGCTGTGCTGCACTGCAAATCCACACTGACTCAAACTTGCGTACACGAGCTGAGACCTGACGTGAGATTTGATCGTAGCGTCCGCCCATGTCCAAATTGATAAATGCCGAGCTTTGAGTGGAAATGGTCGTGTGCAGAGTTTTCTGCCGTACGTTCATTTGATAAATGAGGGCCAATGTGTCTTAGTGGTTGTTTACCCTTGTGTTTAGCGTTGTCCACTTGTGATCTGATCACCCAAAACAAATGTTAATACCAGGTCTAAATAGGCTCTTTGAGTATCTGTGAACATTTGAACTTTGAGCCTGTTGCCAGGTAATTGATCCCCAGTAAAAAACAATAAAGCTGCAATCAAAGCCATCAGTGATAATAACAATGTTTCTTTTGTCTTTCTCATGTGTACATGAGATATTTGTTAGGTCTGCTATCTTGCTGCAAGGGGCATGACAGGACTTTTTTGCATTTCCTATAAACATTTGTCTAAAATGTGGAACAGGTGGCAGTGTACTGTGTATTATGTCCAGCCTCCTGGAGGTGTCATTGTTGTGAGGGCTCGTCCTGGGGAGGTAGACTGTACAGCCTAACCCGGCGGGGGAGTGTAATAGCCTAACAAGGCTTCCTTCCCTGGGTCTACCTCCTCTGTGGTAGTATAGGTAAGGTAAAGGAGGTTGTTCGGTTAGTGTGGGGAGCAGTGAGACCTGGCATTAGGGGAGTGTCTCTGGGACGCCAGAGATCACTGTCTAGCCTCCTGGAGGTGTCGTGGGACTAACTAGACGAAACACCGGTGAAAGGAGGTTCCCACCCGATGACCCCAAAGACATGTTAGTTATCACTGCTCACGGGTCTATATAGTTAAGCCTTGCCATAATAGCTTATCGTAGGGCTTAGGAGGATTATTCACTGAGTGCTGATCCCTTTTTTTTTTTGTTTTTTATTAGAGCACAAACTTCTTGTGTTTATTTGAATTCAGAACTAGCCCAGCTAGTGACTGCTGTGAATAGGGCAGCTGACAACAAGGGAAAGACCATGTGACCGCTTGGAAAGACAGCTGACAAGGAGGGAAAAGACCCCAGCGGTGCTGGCATGGGTTAGCAACCCATGGTAGCAGTGGTGAGGCCTAGCAGCCTTATTACAACCAAAATTAGCTACAGCCAACATAGGGAAAATACCCCAAGAGTCAGCGAGAGCAGGGGTGGAAGATGACTCACAGGTGGATTACACGGTAACAGACATTGGAAAGGACACGACTATGACTTGGACTGGTGACTCAGTGAAGGATAGGGGCACGGACCTATCCACCAGTGCTAGAATTAGCAGCACTCAGGGCAAGGTGAGCGCATCTGTAGAGGGCAAAAGTAGCATAGTTGAGAACAAGATGCTTCAGGTTTGTCCTTGCGGCTGGCAGAAAGTAACATCAGTGAAAGGCCTCAGAACTCATCAGGGAAAGAAGAAGTGTGTGGCAAAGAAAGGGCAGAGTAGCCGCATTGATCAGTACTTCCTAAGAAGTCAGTCGAGTCAGTCGGATGAAGTCCAGCGGCAGGTAGAAAACCACAGTTCGCAGGATATCAGTAACGCTGCCACTGAGGAGGAGGGGGTAGTAAGAGAGGATGCAGGTGACACTGAGGCCAGTATGCTAGCCAGAGAAAGAACTATGGAGCAAAAGGTTAGAGTTAGATGGCCTAGAGCAAATGACAGTAAAGAATGGGAGATAGTTAATAGAGACTTGTCAGTAATCTTGAGTAGGCTTAGAGGAAATGCAATACAAAGGTTAGAAAAGATGGGAGATATAATGTATTCATATGGTGTAGAGAGGTTTGGTGTGCATGAGAGAAAGAGGAGTGAGAGGGTACAGTCAGGTAAGTCTAGGCGGCAGAGAGAAATAGAGAAGTTAGTCAAGAAAAGGAGACAGTTAAGAAAGCAGTGGAAAAAGGCTACAGAAGAAGAAAGGGAGGGAATTAAGGTGTTGCAAGAGGAGTTGAGAAGCAGGCTAGCAGTTCTTAGAAGGGCGGAGCATCTCAGGAAAAAGAGGAGGAAGAAGGAATATGCTAGGACAGGTTTTTTCAGGGACCCTTTTAAGTTTGTTAAAGGATTGTTCAGCCAGGAAAAGGGAGGGCAGCTTAAAGCAGAAAGGTTAGAGGTTGAAGAATATTTGAGAAACATGTATTCAGATTTGGAGAAGAATAGGATAGTAGGTTTCCCACCTGATATCCCTCCATTAGGAGGGATAGAGCATGAGATGGATGTCAGGCCACCTAGGTGGAAGGAAGTTCAGGAGGTGGTCAGGCGTGCAAAGGCTTCTTCGGCCCCAGGGCCTAATGGAGTCCCCTACCAGGTTTATAAAAGTGCGCCTGATACCCTTAAATTTTTGTGGAAACAGCTAAGAATAGTTTGGGAAAAACAAATTATACCAAGAGCATGGCGTAGGGCAGGGGGTGTCCTCATTCCTAAGGAGAAGGAGTCTGTGGACCTTAGCCAGTTCCGGATGATTTCTCTCTTGAATGTGGAGGGGAAGATTTTCTTTAGTGTAGTAGCGCAGAGACTAGCTAGCTACTTAGAAAGGAATAGCTTAATAGATCCCATGGTGCAGAAGGCAGGAATACCAGGTTTTTCAGGGTGTTTAGAGCATACTAGAATGATCTGGCACCAGATTCAGGCAGCGAAGATTAACAAAAGGGACCTACATGTAATATTTTTAGATCTTGCAAATGCGTTTGGTTCAGTACCGCACAGCCTCATTTGGAGTGCGTTTGACTACTTCAGAGTGCCACAGGTAGTTGTTAACTTAGTGAAAGCATATTTTCGGGATATTAGGTTGTGTCTAAGTACAGCAGGTTTCACAACAGGTTGGCAGAGGCTAGAAATAGGCATCATGGCAGGGTGTACAATTTCTCCATTAGCATTTACTATGGCAATGGAAGTAATCATCAGGGCTTCTAAGTGGGTGGTAGGTGGGGAGAGACGGCAGAATGGGTTGCATCTTCCACCAGTTAGGGCTTACATGGATGACATGACACTGGTGACCACAACAATGCCATGTACAAAGAAGCTACTAGAGAAGGTAAATAAGAACCTCAAGTGGGCCAGCATGAAAATCAAGCCTAGTAAATCTAGAAGCATCTCGATATGTAGAGGGAAGTTAAGTGATAGGAAGTTTGTCATAGATGATGAGGAAATCCCAACAATTAGGGAAAAGTCAGTAAAGAGCTTAGGTAGGTGGTACAATGTAGAGTTGAATGATAAGGAACAGGTGGTGAAATTTAGAAAAGATGTGGCTGAAGGACTGGATAGAATAGATAAATCAGAACTTCCAGGAAAGTTGAAGTTGTGGTGTTTGCAATTTGGGCTATATCCTAGGTTAATGTGGCCATTGTCAGTTTATGAAATTCCAATATCTGTTGTGGAGAGAATGGAAAGGTCGGTTAGCTCCTACATTAGGAAGTGGTTGGGCGCTCCTAGGTGCCTAAGTAGTGTTGCATTGTATGGAAAAGGGATACTTCAGCTGCCAGTATCTAGTTTAACAGAGGAATTTAAATGTACCAAGGTCAGGACAGAGCTCTTGTTATCTGGGAGTAAGGACGTGGTAGTTAGGAGTGTGGTTCCAAATCCAACCAAGGGGAGGAAGTGGAACCCAAGATCGGCAGTTCAGGAGGCAGAGGCAGCTCTTAGACATGCAGAGATTGTAGGTAATGTTCAGTTTGGCCGGGGAGGCCTGGGGCTTGGCTCAGGTAAACCGGTATGGAATACAGCAGGCCTCAAAGATAAAAGAAAGTTGGTTGCAGAACAGATACGCAGACAGGAAGAGATAGTAAGGGGTGCAAAGGTAGTGGCCCAGGCTAAACAGGGACAGTGGTTGAATTGGGAAAGTGTAGAGAAGAGGAAGCTTAGTTGGAGGGACCTGTGGAGTATGGAGGAGAATCGTATTAGATTCCTGGTAGGGGCTACATACGATGTGTTACCAACCCCCCAGAACCTAAAACTGTGGGTAAATGAGGACCCATCATGCCCATTGTGTTCACGTACCGCAACTTTAAAGCATATTTTGTCAGGCTGTAAAGTTGGCTTGTCACAAGGCCGATATACATGGCGACATAATCAGGTGTTGAAATGTTTAGCTGCAGGCATCGAAGGGAAACGAAGACAGGTGAATTCAGAAGGTGTTAAGGATAGGGGCTTAGTAATTCAGTTTGTCCGTGAGGGAGAGAAATACAGAAGGGATAAGTTAGTGAGGAGGCAAGGGTGTGGCCGCCTAGAAGGTGCTTGTGATTGGGAAATGCAAGTAGATTTAGGGGGAAAGCCTGTTGTTCCTCAGGAAATAGTCTGTACCAGGCAGAGGCCTGACTTAGTGTTGTGGTCAGTGAGTCAACAGATAGTTTATTTCATTGAGCTGACAGTTCCTTGGGAAGACTCAGTGGAAGAAGCCTATGAAAGAAAAAAGCTTAGATATGCAGACTTAGGAGCAGAAGCTGAGCAGCGAGGATGGAAGACTAGGATTTGTCCAGTGGAAGTGGGATGTAGGGGATTCATAGCAAGATCAACTGTCTCACTCCTGGGGGAACTCGGAGTGCGGGGACAGAATTTGAGGAAGACAGTGAGGGAAATGTCAGATGAAGCAATTAAATGCAGCCAGTTTATCTATTACAGAAGAAATAATGTCAGCTGGGGGCCAGCAGGGGGAACTACTAAGCAGGGCACATAACTCCTTGAGATCAGGTGGAGAGATCCACTTCCTGTCAGGAGAAATCCAGGAAGAGGAAGTATTTAAGTGTGGGAGTGGCCTATTGGAATCCATTTTGTTTGAGGCCATGCGGCAAGGTGAGTGTGCTTGCTGATCCTGTAAGTCCAGTTAGCTCCTTTAACTTTAGCTTATATTGTAGTTATGCTATGTAGTGTGTGAAATAGAGTATGGTGAATGTGACAGGAAAGCTAGTATCAGCATTGCTTCTGCCTGGAGCTCGCATGTATGGAGCCTGGGTTTGGTTGAAGATGGCAGTGCTGTTTGGGCTGAGAAAGCCATGTGTAAGTAAGAAGGAAACCCAGGAAGAGGAAGGTTATTTAAGTGTGGGAGTGGCCTATTTGAATCCATTTTGTTTGAGACCATGCTGCAAAGTGAGTGTGTTTGCTGATCCTGTGAGTTCATTTATCTCCTTTAACTTTAGCTTACATTGTAGTTATGCTATGTAGCGTGTGAAATAGAGTATGGTGAATGTGCTAGTAAAGGTAGTATCAGCATTGCTTCTGCCTGGAGCTCGCATAAACGGAGCCTGGGCTTGGTTGAAGTTGGCAGTGCTGTTTGGGCTGAGATCACTGTCCAGCCTCCTGGAGGTGTCATTGTTGTGAGGGCTCGTCCTGGGGAGGTAGACTGTACAGCCTAACCCGGCGGGGGAGTGTGATAGCCTAACAAGGCTTCCTTCCCTGGGTCTACCTCCTCTGTGGTAGTATAGGTAAGGTAAAGGAGGTTGTTCGGTTAGTGTGGGGAGCAGTGAGACCTGGCATTAGGGGAGTGTCTCTGGGACGCCAGAGATCACTGTCTAGCCTCCTGGAGGTGTCGTGGGACTAACTAGACGAAACACCGGTGAAAGGAGGTTCCCACCCGATGACCCCAAAGACATGTTAGTTATCACTGCTCACGGGTCTATATAGTTAAGCCTTGCCATAATAGCTTATCGTAGGGCTTAGGAGGATTATTCACTGAGTGCTGATCCCTTTTTTTTTTTGTTTTTTATTAGAGCACAAACTTCTTGTGTTTATTTGAATTGAAGTTTGTCCTTCTTCACAATGTCTTCTTCTCTGCTATGTATGATTAATTTAAAACTGTTATGTTTTATCTAAATCACGTTATTTAAAAAAAAAACCTCATTATTCGGCAGTGGACACATTAGAAAGTGTAAATTATGAAGTTTCTGTCAATATTTTTTTCATGCTTGGATGATAAAAACTCGTGGAGACATTAATCCAAATAAATGACATATTAATCTAAATCCTGCCGAGCTCCGCTGGCTCAGGTTTCATTGAAGAGGCCCCGTCCTCACTTCCAGCAAATCGTGTACTGTGCAAAGCATTGTGGGGATTTTATATCCGCGGAGGATCCACACATGCATCCTTCGAATTTCTCTGAAAGAAGGACTTTGTGAAACTCAGAAGGTTCCTTGACACTGGAACAGTCCTTTGGCGGGGGTCGATGACATAGTATCCTCCAAATTCGGCCATTTGAGGATCCTTCCTTGACACTGACAAACACTTTATGACTTGCTACACGGTCATCCACCACCTTCACCTCCACAACCTCACATCCTGCATTTGAATTGTACCAATATTTGTGTGATAAAATAGAATTGTCAAACCAAATCTGTCTTAGACAGTGTTTCCAGAGACACAGGAGCCAAACAATCAGGTCTACAGACTTTCTCCCCATCTCTAACATTAAAAATGCAGTGTTAGAAAATGATTTTTTTTCTTTGGCTAGTATAAAAAAATAAATAAATAAATGACTGAATAACTGAATAATATCAAATACCTAAGTGAAAGCTGTTTCAGTGTAAAGGAGATATGAGCAATGCATCAATACAAACTTGAGAAATTGTGAGCCTGTCATATGGCTCCAGCTTTTGCATCAGCATCTGAAAGTAACTGCACAGGAAGGGGAAGTTCTCGCCCACATACAAGTTGTATTTCAGTCTGATGCTCAGACAGTCAGCAGCGAGACAACATGGAGGTCACAGCTCTCTGCTTCAGACTGTGTGAGTACTGAGTCTCCGATTATTATTTTTTTTCTGAGTTTTATATCTTGTACAACAAATCGTATATGGATCTGATATTCAGTTTTGCTCCTTTGTTTATCTAGTGATGCTGGAATTCATTCAAATTGGTGAGTCAACCTGGGAGACCTCAACCTGATAATTATACCTCTATGTCTATGATATCTTTATTTGGTGTCTTTCTCTTTTTGTCATAAATGGGCCTGATCTCAAATTCAACTTGATGCCCAATTGCTAGTAAATACCAGAATGTATCTAAAGCAAACAAACAAAAACAAACAAAAAATCACTGATTTATTTTTATATGTCACAGTCATAGTGCATTTAGGACAGTTTTTTTTTAAACAATACATTTCTCACTTTCAGATGCATCTTTTCTTCATATCACTCCAGACAGACTGCAACACTTTGAATATGAGTCTGTCTCTTTTAACTGTGTGGAGATTTCTGGTCCCACTCACTTAAGAGGAGTAAGTAATACTCAGGAATTTAATCCGGTATGTCATATTAAGAGGACACCATCAGGGTCCTCCTGCACCATTGACAAAATCTATCCAGCAGACAGTGGAGAATACTGGTGTGAGACTGAAGGAGGAGAGAGAAGCAACAGTGTCAACATCTCTGTCACTGGTATGTTTTTGTTCTATTCTTTTCTAAAACAACTTTTTTTTGTTTTTAATTATTAAAACATTACATTTATGAATAACACAAGCCACAGCGAGTGGGTCAGGGTGCATGATACAAGGAGCAAGACTTTGATACCAGAGACACAGGTTAGCATCCTGAGTCCTGTGTGTGGTTACTTTTGGATAAGAACTTTTGTCAGGGTTAGGGGACTTTTTTCTGTTTAAACACATGACCATGATTTTTCCCTTAATTCGAGTCACTTGAGTCTTAATTCTCAAGAGTTGTAAATGTCAAACATTCAGTCACTAAAAGTGGATACTGTGTTGCGATATCAGATATTTTGGTGGAAAACAGATGAAATACATTTCTTGATATTTTCAGCATCAACGTTTTTGCAACTAACCAGATAAATACATAAATCATTTCCTCATTACATAAATAGAAAATACAATCCAGCTGGCATTACGTTACCATTAAACCTTCAAAAAGACATTGCTGTGTAATTTTACCTGGGGAAAAAAAACTCAAAACTATGGTACAGATGTGTGTTAACACCTGCTCGTAATGCCATTTTCTCAATAAAGGCAACACTCTTAATACTTAACAGTCTCGACCAACTTTGAATATTTATTTAAAATTGTAGATCAGTTAAAAGCAGTTATAAAATGGTTAGTCTTAAATCAATTTTAACCATATTTATGTTTAATATTTTTTTTTTAAAAAAATCATCTAGCTTTTATTGTTAGCTGATGTACATTTGCATACACTTAAGATAATTGCTGATGTATTTGTTACAGTGTTCAGTTACTTACTTACATTTACATCTGGTTGAAAGTGATTAATATTCACATATTAAAGATAAAGATAATAAAGATCCCTTCTAACAAACAATGCATGTGAGTTAACTTTTAATAATGCCATTGGGATATATTGGGGGACATTTAGTAAATATCTGTCACTTTGCATATGATACACTGTTATATATCAGTATTTTATATCTGCTTTATTCGTGGCGTGTCTCTTTTTATATTTCAATTTTTGTTTAATTGACTGCATTATCATTCAGACCATAGGCTACATTCTTATGTGTGCCTATGGTTATGTCTGTATTTTTTCCTTGCCTATTAAAACTATCCTCAATTTTATCTATTGTATGTAACTGCAGTATTGTACATAAAATAAATGTCTAATGGTTCATATTTACAACTTGTTGTTTAGTTGATGGTGTGATCCTGGAGAGTCCTGCTCTTCCTGTGATGGAGGGAAAAGCTGTGACTCTGCGCTGCAAAAACAAGACAACTTCCCGCAACCCCTCAGCTAATTTCTACAAAGATGGCCTCCTCATGGGGAATAGTTCTACAGCAGAGCTGACCATCAACAGTGTTTCCAAGTCTGATGAAGGACTTTACAAGTGTCACATCTCTGGTGTTGGAGAATCACCAGACAGCTGGCTGGCTGTCAGAGGTGAGAAATAACAGTGATACAAAACAATATACAGCTAATATGTAGCTATAGGATATGTATGGGCATGCTAGATGCAGATTACCACTTATAATGACACTGCTATGTTTGAGATGAAAGGTGTTTTGCCAGGGCCAAATAAGTTGAAACCATCAGCTGCTAAAATAATTGCTAAAAACTCTACATCCATCTGGGCTAACATGTGACAGCTTCCTATTGCAAATCTTTCATATTCACATCTGTTTATGCATGTTTAGATATGAATATTTTGCAGCTTTGCAAGTTTATTTTTTATTTTTTTATCTAAAATTATAGTTCCATACATAGTGTGATTTGTAATGTTACAGCCAATACCAGGTCTACCATCTCATCACCACCTCATAAAGACCATCTGTCCAATAACTCCGACATCCCTCACGTCCCCATCCTGCTGTGGATTGCTATCACCATTTTAATATTGGCCCTGGTGCTGGTGGTGGTGGGCTTCCTTTATATTAGGAAACACAGAGGTAAAGATAATACTCTACTTTTAACATAATGAATGTAAAATAACTCCCAAAGAAACACTAAAGTGAGAAAAATAACTCTAGCCATTTAAGTTAAACAGCACATAGCATCCTTTTAGACACTGGGTTTGGTGTTTATCTAATAATTCCTATACTTAGTATACTAACATGAAAGTCATACAAGAGGAATGCTGGTTGCTTTGTTAAGAGGAAGGTCCTCCTTTTCTCTGCAAGACTCAGCTCAGAGCAAAAATGTTTTTATTGTTTTACCTGGTGGACAATTACTTAATATTGATGTTTCATTTGTAAGCACTGCTCCCTCCTTTACTATCCATCTTTATGCAGTTGTATGTTGTATTGTCTGATTGGCTATGGTGCTTTTCTGTCCCATAGCAGCATCACATGCAGTTAAGGACAATCAAAGAGGTGAGTGCAAGCTTGTCATTGTAGTTTTTCTTTTAATTTTTTTTTAACTATGCTTCAGATTTGCATTACTTCGTGCAATTTTTGATCTTTTTTCTTCTTGTTCTTCTCTGTAAAAAAAAGTGCCTAAAGAATGGAGATCAAATATCATTCTAAATGTGTTTTATGTTTCTGGGAAGACAATGCTTCAGATGATGCCGACGATGTGACATATACAGTCGTTTTCACAAAACCAAGAGAAGACAAAGGTATACATATATTTATATATGTATATATATATGTAAAGAAAAACTTTTGTGTGAGGAACACAAGACTATAGCAGATAACTTATATCGTCATCATTGGTACATTTCATAAGCCCACATATACAGTACTCCTTACTCTGAGAGATAAAGTGGAACTTTAAAAACTTTAATGAGGTTAGCCGAGGAGAAAATAAGAGTAACAATAAGAGCACCTATTTGTTGCTGTCCCTCATGTTGCAAGTGGCAGTTGACATGTTGGTTGAGACGTGCTGAACCACAGGACTTATATGTGAATTATTTTTGCATCCTGTCAGCGTGTCACACATGGTGTTTTGTTTTAGACGCTGTAGACACTGCTGATAATTTGAGCCTCAGGTCAAACCACACCAGAAAACCACGGGCTGAAAAACGTGAGTGGCTCTGACCGCTTCAGTCTGTCAGTATTAGTAGTCAGTATTATAATTTATAATGTGCTCTTTTTAAGTCATCTGTCTGTGTGTCCGTTGCCAGAGTTCGTATGTTATTAAAATGTTTTTGGACAATTTTTATGCATTTTCTAAAAAAAAAAAAAAATGCTCACATACTTATTGATGCTTCCAAAATATTCTCAGAGCTACAAACATTTCAACAGTATCTTGATCTGGTATAAGATCATCATGTAGACTAAAATAATGATTTATGGGTTTGACCCCAACAGAGACCTCTGCTGTCACTTACTCCACTAATGGTCATATACATTTTCAAAAAAAAAAAATCAAAGTATTTTCAGTATTTAAAAAAAAAAAGAATAAATAAATAAATGGAGGATTTAAAAACTATCCACATAGCACTGTGGAAAAAAGCATGACCTTTTCTAGAGTACATTATCAAACTTTATGCTTAGAAAAAGCAATAAAAAAAGAAAAACAAAAGTTAATGACCCTTCACTAACCAACATCACAAAAAAAGCAAAGAAAAAGATACATTTTTAGTATTCTCTAAAATAAGGAGGTGGTGGAGCTGAAAATGGAAAGTTTGACTGAAGGTGTTTGTCCAGATGAAAGATCAGGATGTTTTTTACAGAAACAAGGGATTGCCCTGACAATTACATGAGTGTTTAGGTAATTTAATTATTATTGCTGTTTAGATGATCAGATTTCTTGTGTCCTTCCCTGTCTGTAAAGCAGAATCAGGATTATCCGGCTCCACAGTGAGCCTGAGTCCCAAAGCAGCCAAGGACTCAAGTACAACAGAGCAGAAACCTATCTATACAACTGTCCAGAAGGTAAGACTTACAGCAACTACTTCCTCTTAAGGCCCTGACACACCAGGTCATCTGTCTGCCATCAGTCAATGTCAGTTTGTTAGTGAGCATCTGTTGCCCTATAGTTGTTGCCCTGTGTCCCGCACCGCTGGCACTTGTCGGCTCTTGTCAGCAACGTTTCGGTGAATATTGAACATGTTAAATCAGCGCCAGAGCCCGTAGGTGAGTGAAATCATTCTGATTGGTATTTCAACTCAGTGGATGTGAAGAGAAACCCAAGTACAGAAGGCAAACACAGGACTGAGGTCAAACTGGTGTTAGATCAAAACAAGTTTGAAGCAAAAATTGATTGATTAATTTGAAACCTTTTTTTTTTTTTTAATGCCGTTAAGCACTTCACTTGAGCACATAACAGTTTGTGTTATTGTTTCTTGGCACACAGTAAATATCATTTGTTCTTTCAACAGTTTGTGTTGTGAATGTACTAACTGGCCAAGTAATGTCTTGAATCTGCCGTGCTAGTTTTCAAGTTTCCCTTTTTGAATGATAAATACAGACTGTAGCCACCTGCTGCTATGGAGAGCTTTCTTCCTCTCATGTAGGTGCAGAATGTATGTGCTAACTGACTGTTGGCTGTCGTCTTTGCGATGTGTTCAAGTGCAACTTTTTGACTGAGACACAGGCAACGTGAGGCAACAAAACAGTCTTCGTCTCCTCCAGTTCTTTGATGTTGGTTTGATGTATTTGGGCCTTTAATTTGCCTAATTACTCTTCATAAGTGATCTTGAACTCCTCACACTAAAGCTGTATGGCATGTGTCTTCCTTTAAATGTGAAACCAAGTGGCCACAAGTCAGTCAAGAACACAAAATATAATGTATATTAGGCTTCATGTCTAAATGCTGAAGTGAATCTGAAAATAGCCATCCCTTTTCCACTTATTTTAGTTTAACCGTTTTGTTTTGTGACCCTTGAGTTTAGGATATTTACCACACATTTATCTTTGTGTATTCTGTCTTACAGGTCAAGAGCAGAGATGCCTGACTGAGGAAGACTCCATGTGCAAGAGAAGAAGAAATAAATCACAAATACTGTCATTTCATTTGAGTATACTATGTATCAATCAAATTTCACTTTCACTGAAAATAGCAAGCAACAAAAAGTCGCTTACCAACAAAACAGCTAAAGTTGTAAAACAAAAAATGACAGCTTTTGTATGCTGGATTTAAATGCATTACCAATACAGTATCAATACATTCTCACTCCAACCTTGTCACATGTTGATGTTCGGTCACGGACTTTCCATGTCAACATATGACATGCGAGGTACACTGGGTATGTTGGTTGTTGGCTTTGTCAACCTCTGTGACATACATTGTCTGTTTACAAAATACACTTCCTCTTTCACAGTAAATTTACAGTTTGCATACAGTCTCTTTCAAAATTAACACACTGGGCTCTAGTTTTGCAGACCGGGCGAGGCGGGGGTGCAGCGCACCTGCGCTTCGTCAACTGGGTGTGGCCAGGCGGATTTTGCAAGTTTGGCACACCGTGCGCCCTGCCGCAGCTACTCCTCTTTCCCACCTCCGTCCCTCCTACCGGCGCAAGTCGGAAAGAGGGAGGAGAGAAGGCGTGGAGTGGGTTTTACACACATCACACCAATCAAATGAGCCCCTCTCCTCGCCCTTAAATGCGCCACGTGAAGGCGTAATGAGAGTTTACTCAATTCGCCATGGCAGAAGAGAGCAGCAGCGTCAGACGGCCAAACTTCTCCCAGGAGGAAACTGATGTTTTGGTCCGGGAGGTCCAAGCTTGCAGTGTCCGAATATACGGAACTGCGAGCAGACCTCCACGGGCTGATGATGCAAAGGTAGCCTGGGAGGAGGTCACCACAATTGTAAATCAATGTTGCGTTTCTCTCATGCGCGCGCTCTCTCTTTCTCTCTCACAGTCTCGCTCTGTTTCTTTTCTTTTGACTTTTCTAAGATGACAGATGCTGAATATATACTCCCTATCTGATGCTGTGGCTGTTTGTGGTTGGCTGAGAGGGATGTGAACTCATTAGTTTGCAGCTGTGTTAATCAAATCAGGTTGGGTTTCCATTACGCGTGCCAAACGTGCCAAACGGTGCCAATCCCCTTTGATCTGACATCAGATGTGACGGGACAGTCGATATAGAGATACATTTATGTGCTGATTGCAGATAGTTGCATTGAATAGTGGTTTTCTGGGTATTTATTGCATTGTTAATGTGCCTGATATTCTGGAAACCTGCCTGTGAGGTTTTGGTGACGTGTGCGCACTGTCCGCCGGTCAGCCAAACTTTGGCTTACACCGGCTGCGCTCCGCCTGCGCTGACAGTAGACGTGGTTTCAGCTGGCGAGCTTTTAGCGCACCTTCGGCGAAGCCTTTTGGCACGAAACTGTCACTGCGCCAAGCTAGATCTGTCGACACCTCCCCCTGCTGCGCCGCCACACCCATCTCAGCGCACCTCGGTCTGCCAAACTACCAAACTGAGCGCGCCTCGGGTTGCGCTGCTCGAAACTAGCTCTGCGCGGGGTTTGCCACCCTGCACTACCCTGCACTGCGCCGGGAAACTAGAGCCCACTATGTTGGTACAACGCCGCAAATTGATGTTTTTTTTCCCTTTAACAACAAAAACGTGGTTGCGTTCAGCCATCAAAAACACGTTTGGGTTTAGAATTTTTAAAAAAGAACACGGTTTGAAGCAAACACCAGCCTCCCGCGTGAAAGTCAGTTGTTGACCTATCCACCACCACTCCTGCCCTCCCTACTCGGACTTTCGCCCTTTAACTTACATTGTTGTCCTGCTGCATTTTCCCTGACGCTGACGCATTAAACAAAAAATGGCGACCGGCAACGTATCATGCCGACGTCAAAGGATGGCTTTTTTTGTTGATGTCCAACGCCAGAGGTCATTGCCCGACTTTGGAGTGTGACTGGATTGACAGTTAACGTGCATTTCTTAATCTAACCTTTCGAATAGTGGAAGTTTGGCTGGATGATCTAGTCACACTGACAGTTGTAAGGAGACTTAAAGCATCAGCGTCTATTTTTATTAGAGTGGAACAGTTAAGCCACATTGTTCTCTCTGCTTTAGTCACATGCTTCAAGATACGATATATAAAGAGGTAAAAAAAGAGCTGCTGCAGCGTATACACTCACTGTGGTCAACCACCAACATGATGCAGTTACATCAGTTTGACCCTGAGCAACCAGAATGAGCTTGAAGCCACACGCATGCATTAATTTGGTTTCAATGATAAGGCCAGGGGTTCAGGGGGAAGGAACAGTGAACTCCTTTTCAAACTAAATGACAGCTTATATTACATTTGTATTCTAACATATACTGTTATTTTCTCCCTGGGTGGTGTAATGTAGACGATGATGTGCATGTGCATACATGTAGTCTTTTGTCCCCCAGGCTATAAGGCTATTCAATATATCTTAGCAATGGCAGGTTGGAATGGACTGAACTGAACTGACTGAATACTCACCTGCTCACCTGTCTTCAGGCTGCTGGACTGTTGCTGGTTATGTTGGCTTCAGTTGCTGGTTATGTTAACCTTGCAAAATTTGCATTTACATTTTCTTTGGATATTTACACCCTATTTGCATTTACATTTATTTAGATACCCACCTTCTGCTATGTCATGGTCCTCCTAGGTTTTATGTTTTCTATTGTGTAACTTCTACTGCTGTTGAAGTGTGGTATAACATGTAAGGACTTGTTTATGCTTTCAGTGACTTATATCGCAGGCAACTGGACTTGCTTGAGTTTCTTCAAGCCCTTCAACTCTCATTCAAGAGGCTTCTTCAGCGCTAAAGAAACGTAAGTTAAGAGGTGAAACATCTCCAAAAAACTCAAGCAAGTCCAGTTGCCCATGTTATAGCACTTCATTGCTGTGATGTCATTGCTGCTCCATTTGCAGGGCTACTGTCTGCTGTCACAGCAAAGACAGAAATCTTTTGGGAGCAGATCAGCTGAATGGACACTGGATGTTGCTCGTGACTGCTGTGCTTTCATTACAGTTGACTTTGTAGGCTTGAATGTGACTGTGTAGTCAACCCTATGTTAATGTTGTGTTGCATTAGCTCCCTAGCTAACATCAGTGTCAACTGGACACAAACTCTTTCAGACTCTCCCCTCTGGCAGGAGGCTGCGGTCCATCACGACCAAAACCTCACGCCACAAAAACAGTTTCTTTCCATCTGCAGCTGGCCTCATCAACAAGACCAGAGACCCCCACCTACTCTGCCCCCAACCCCCTCTGTAACACACAGTCGGACATCTCTTCATCATCTTGGTCATTCACCTGTCACACACTGCATTCTTTTGATTTTGCATATCTGTACTTTGCACAACTCTATTCATGTTTACAGTGTACATATGTTTTATATTTTTTTATATTACTATTATTGTTATTTGCATTCAGATTTTATATTTAATTGTTTATAGTATTTGCTTTTTATACGTATGCTTCTAATTACTCTATATTTTTATATATTTTATATTCTTTGTTATGCACCAATACACCAAGCCAAATTCCTTGTATGTGAAAACCTGCTTGGCAATAAATCCGATTCTGATTCTGATTCTCTTAAATAAATGAAATCATCCAGGCAATGGGAAACTTAACACAATAAATCTTTAATGATTAGATGACAGAGAGCAACATGTCACTACCAAAGTAAGACACACTGTTTATACAAAACTTTTTGTTTCTTTAACAAAAAAATATTGTAATGTTTTTAAAAAAAAAAAAAAAAAAAAAACCTGCTCTTGTGAAACAGTTGATGATGAATATGTCTTCAGAAAAAGTCTTCATATTGCAACAAATTTTGAAAAAGAATATTAGGGGATGGGTAATGAACCAGATGACATGGTCTCCTTCATCACAACTTCCTGTCTCTCCAGCAGACCTGCAGGAACACACATTCAATCCTTCACGATGCATTGTGTTTACACCCAGTGGCCACATTATTGGGTCTCCAAGTGAATGAAATACAGTATAACAGTCCAAACGTATATTAAACATATCTTAACCAAGTTTATAATGTTTACTTTTTGGAATAGTTAAAAGGTGACGTTGAGCCTGCACTATATTGATAATTGTTTCTAATTAGTGGAAACACCTCTGAATATAAAGCAAACCAGTAAAACACAATCACTTACTATGACCTCTGTGCTAAAATATAAATTTTGATTAAGACCGACAGTGTCAACAGTAGCTGAAAGGAAGACATTGTGTTAACCAGAAATGACTACATTAATAGATTTTCGTAGATTTTTGTTGTCCTCAAGTCTTGTATACATCAATTTTGTTTTACACATTTTTATATTTTTATAGTTCATAGTTCATATTCAGTGCTTCTAATTGTATTGAATAAAGTACTTTGAATTTATTTGCTTTGCCTTTCTTTGGTTAAAGAGATTTGTTTAATAGATGATGGGGAGTTCTGCTGCATATGTGGAAAAGTAGTAATAAGTCTACAGTTGCCTTAAGTGATGTCACTTGAGTCAGCACCAGTTGGGGCTGAAGTCTACCATCTTGAAAAAAATCTGGGCATGTGGAGTTTAGTATAGTAAGTCATTTTATTAGACCTCTGCAGTACATTTCTCATCTCTGCTTGAGCCTAGCGGTTTGAGGCTTCCTTAGCTGTTACCAGCAAAACACATTTAAATCTCAAACTGGTCAAATTACACTGCGAGTTATGCATGCTTTGCCAATAGAGAACAATGTAGAATAAAAAGTCAATACCTGTAATTCATTTATTTTAATCCCTGATCCTGTTTTTACTGTTGTTAAAACAACCCTGTTGTGCTAAATAAGTAAACTTCTCTTAAATTGCCTGTAGATTCCTGATACATAAGGTGAGCTGTAAGTCTCTCTGTCAAACTGTACAGAAAACCAGCTTTTTTTTTGTTTACTTGATACTTGAGCTTCATGACACATGCTTTTTTACCTGTTACTTACTCTTGTGGTTTGCGTTTGACAAGCTCAAATTCACCAGTGCAAGTTGTGTCTAAATAAAATACAAAACACGACGGACCGCCTTTTTGAAAATAGTTCATGCGTCAGTCAGTACCTCTGTGGTTTTAACTGTAACCTTTTCTGCTGGTGACACAGTCTAACAGTGGCTGAAAGAATAAACAAGTCCTTACATGTTATATCACACTGCAACAGCAGTAGAAGTTACACAATATTAAACTTATATTAAAATATAAAATAAGTGACTCCCCACTACTGTAGCTCTGACAATGTGACCAAAAAGGAACTCTCCACGGGCAGAGGGTTGGAGAAAAAATAACATAAAATTAGAAAAAAAAGACAGCTTTAATTCTCCATGAGATCAACTGTAAAGTGATCTCTTTACATTTAAGTTTGTGTGTATTATTTGTATGTGCTTCCAGGGTTCCAACAGTGAAGCAGTCCCAGCAGCAGTAGTAACAGAGCCACCACCACAATGGTGAACACCATCCTTGAGAAGAGGTAACTGTGACAGGAGTCATCTGAGGAGGGACGAGGCTCTCTGTCAAGTTCTGCAAAGACAACAGAGTATGTGCCATAAAACTAGGGTGACCATATTTTGATTTCCAAAAAAGAGGACACTCGGCCGGCCACGACATAGCCTACTTAAATGATACTTGCAGTTTACTCAAAGATGACTTATAATTTTAATATATTTAAAATTTATATGTATGGATAGAAAATTCAGTTATATTATAAAATAATATCTCTCAAAGACAGAAATTCAGATAGGCCCCTATAGATAGGGGACACATACACACACACTAGAGTGTGGCTACCCGATCCGAGCCCGACGGGTCCCGACGGTAGGCCTACCTGACGGGTCGGCCGGGTTTGGTCAAAAATGTATTGTATTCGGGCTCGGGTCGGATTCGGTCAGCTTTCAGAGAAAATGTAGTGTAAAAATAAATAAAATCCTATTGTCTGTCCTGGTTATTGCTTGGGCACTGTTATTTACGTGACAACACCTGAACATAACACACACACACATTGGCTGTTTGTTTCTACCTCTTGCCTCGCTGGAAGTCTCGGACCTCCAGCCGCCCGCCTCCGCCTTGATTAAACGCTGAAAATAAAAGAGGGAGATGGGTTTTTCCTATTTTATCTTATTTTGTTTTATTTCTCCCTCTCCTCTCGCTAGAACCATTGGACCTCCCGCCTCCCGCTCCCGTCTCAAACACGGAGGTCTCCCTCTCTGTGGAGCACCCACAGCGCACGGCCGGCCTGTTAAATAGCCTGTAACCATGACAACTGTGTGACACAAACTCAGTGCTTTAGTAATTAAATAATGTCGGGCTCGGTTCGGTTTTGGACATAACAAAACATAATGACTGTTGGGTTCAGACAGAAATATGCGGCCCATGCCGCGCACACACACACACACACACACACACACACACACACATAAGGAAAACCGGACATTATCATCAATTTATAAACACCCCCCGGATGCCCCGGACAGAACGTGAAAAGTGGACATGTCCGGGCAAAAGAGGACGTTTGGTCAGCCTACATAAAACTATTAATACATATGCAATGTTTGTCAATGTGTCCCTGATGGATTGTACAAAGGAAAAATTACTTGTGCCCCCAAATATTCTGCAACTAATCATCATCCAGAGCTTTGTAATTGCAAAACCAAAACAATAGCTTTTACGTAGAAAACTGTAGGGTGTCTTATGAGTATGTGCCCTTGTTTAAAACTGGCTACGTTTCTGTTTAAGGTCTGCTCTCATATGAAGGTTATTTTAAAAAAAATAGATAAAGAGACAAGCAAGACATACAACACCATATTCCAGCTGGGCAGATGTCAGGCTGTGGGGAGAAAATAAATAAACATATGTATGTCTCACCTCTGACAGCCATCCAGCTGACTGGTGATTCTCCGACATCAAAGATATTACACTTGTAGAGTCCTTCATCAGACTTGGAGACACTGTGGATGGTCATCTCTCCTGTAGAGCTGCTCTCTGTGAGGCTACCATCTTTATAGAAATCAGCTGTGAGATTGGAGGAAGCTTCTTTGGTTCTGCAGTGCAGAGTGACAGCGTCTCCCTCCACCACAGGAAGGACAGGACTCTCCAGGATCACTGAACCAGCTGAACAACAAAGGCATGCTATCATTTACTGAAAGAATACTGTGTGAAGATCAATATAAGTCTTATCTCTCTGGTAAGACTTTATTGAAAGATAATCTGATAGATTTAGACATTTTACAGAGACTTAAACTTACCAGTGACAGTGATGTTGACACTGTTACTTCTCCCTCCTTCTTTAGTCTGACACCAGTACTCTCCACTATCTGATGGATAGGCATTTCTAATGGCACAGAGGGATCCTGAGTACATCCTCCACTTGGCAGCACATGTGGTAAATTCTCCCTTCACCTTTCTTACAACTTCCCATCCAGCTGAGCCATTAACACTCTCACAATTAAAAGAGACGGACTCATATTCAAAGAGCTGCAGTCTGGATGGAACAATACGAGAAAAAGCTGCATCTGAAACAGAAACAGAAGAAACAAAGATTTTGAAAGGTGTTTGTATTTTGAAATTATATTTGTTAGTGGGCTGTTGTTCTGAAATTAATATTTTTAATGAGGCTACAACAAGGCTAGATAGCAAATCTCAAAGAAATCTTTCTGAATTTGATTTTGTAGGAAAGATCCAGAAAAAAACATACCACGTTTCCAAGCATTACTTGCATGAAGTTGCGCCACCAGCAGCATCAACACATTTGTTGCTGAAGAGGAAAAGGAAGACAGCAAAAAATACTTCCGTTAGAGCTGTTATTATGGCTGGTAGATCGAGTTTCTAATTTCCAACTACTTTCTGGAAAATTACAGAAAACAGAGTGACACTCAGTACTTACACAGTCTGAAGCAGAGAGCTGTGACCTCCATGTTGCCTTGCTGCTGACTGTCTGAGAAGCACGTAGACTTACGATGTAAGTTAGAACTTCCTCTTCCTGTGTAGTGTATTCTGGTGCTAATATAAGAGTTGGTTTGACCTTTAATGTTAGAAACAGAGGCAAAAGTGATCTGAGGCTAAACAAAAAGGTCATAGGTATGTGAGGGAGGGAAATTCTGTTGGCTTCCTACCATAAAGCATGGTCATAATAATGCTGCTAGTGGAGTTGTTGCGTGATGGAAAGTGTACAGAATAACAAAATGTGAAGATTACCTCACAGTTCTGAAGGACAATATCAAGCTATCAGTCTTACTGCTTGCTACAACAGAACAATGACCTTGAAAGATTGGGTTTGGGGTGGCTGTATCTACGTTGAATGTTGGTACTATGAAGCACACAGTCAGATAATGATGTCTGGGTAGCAGTTGATGAGCTAAATTCAGAATAAATCTTGTGAACAGTCTATGTGAGTGTTCATACTGCAATACATACATACATTATAAGATATACAAAAAAATTCTCCGCACACTGACATAGACTTTACTATCGAAATTTAATGAAGGGAACAACGTGTTTCGTGTTTAGCGTCATCAGGTTCACCTCATCAGGTCTGACCTAAGCATTCTCAGGTGTGTTTAAATGCTTGCTGGTCACATGACCAATTTCGTTTTTTTCGTTTTTTCTCTGTTTGTCTAAGCAAGACTCAAAAAAATATACAAAAACAATACAATTACATACATCATGAAGTTGAAAAAGTATGCATCAACCATGGTATAAGTTAAAAACATAAGAATTTCAATGCATGAATAGCAAAGTCTACTTACATAATCAATATTACACAAAGCGAGGATAAGAGGTAGAATTACTACAAAGTACTCTATCCTAGCTTGAGACCACCAGTACCTATATACAAATACCTTTATGCAGAGGAACCATATAACAGGACATGAATAATATACATTAATAATATACATCCTGCAAGTCTATCCTTTACTCACTACTCCGCAGATAGTGCAGGCTCGACTTTCCCTACATAGGACAGTACAGCTTTGCTGAGCTTTCCCTTTATGTATCCTACAGGGCAAAAAAGAAGAAAAAACAGGTTAAAGAAAACAACTCAAATCCTGTGAATCATTCATTCCAAAAGGTTCAGCAGTAGACAGTTCATTAACCAGCACCTGACGATCTGTGGCTGTGCAAGGAGATTCCATTGATTTCTTTGCACACCCCTCATACCACTATGGATGAACAAAGTGAGCATGAGATTCAAGCGTCTTGCTTCTCCTTCGATGATGCGGAGGCACAACATATTATTTCTCAACTATCCCTCTTTGATGACGGCCAGAAGGATATTCCGACAGTAAGTCTGACAAATGAGAAGTCGAAGATGACGTACCTGGAGAAAAAAGAGATTCGCCTTAAATGGCACGGCATAGCACTGTCTGAATATTGGTGCAACAAACAAATCCCCAGAGGACTGAGAATTAATAAGAAATTCATAAAGAAATGGGACCAGATCCTTAATAAGTGCTCACTTGATCTGACTTTACTTATTATTGAACAAACTAAGCAAGACTCAGAAAGTGAAAATTGATTTGCAAGAAACAAAAACTACTCTGAAGAACAACATGAGCCTAGCTGACTACTCAACTATGGAAACTGACCTAAAAGAGGAATTGACTAAGTTTGAGAATGAACTGAAAGCCTACAAAATAAAGAAGTACCAGCGAGACGCGGAGGATTATAAAAGAGGGATAGTCTACAACTGGACAACCAGCGCACAGCGCAACTGGAGACCCTGCACGCATGGAGGTACACGCGCACCAGGCACATGCGCACCAAGACGACAGGAAGGCAGCCGTCAGACCCAACGTCCTAATCTTCTCCTCACCAGTGAGGAGGGGACAAGTGATCAGGACCGCACCAGCGCATCCTCCACTGATGAAGCTTTTTTAGACCCCATACCCAGAAGAAAACCAGGAGGGGACAGAGGACGAGGAGCGCACCCGTCATCCAGCAGGGAGTGGAATATGGTAACACGGAATCGCAGCCGGAGGTAGAACTCTCAGTAATTAACATCTCTGATTATCCACTCACTACCCTCCAAAGTAATGTTTTGAGTCGTGGGCTATCTTTTGTTCCCACTAATAAAGTTAATGCTTTCAAATTGAAAGTTGACTCTTACAAATTTTTCAGACAGCTCCATTTGAAACATTTTTTTCACAAAAGAGTGAATGAGACTGACGTGGGACTCCGTGACCCTTTGAGTAAGTTTAAGAAAAAATCTACCTTTATGCCCCCGGGTGTCCCCAATCCTACTCTGGTCACATTTAGTAAACTTGTGGAAAGAGACATTGAAGCTGCTGTTAAATCTAAAAACAGGGTCATGAATCATCACATCAGCATATTAGAGAGAAAGACCCTCAATGAACTACAGAACAATCCTAAAATTTTGATAAAAGCAGCCGATAAGGGAGGGGCTGTAGTTGTACAAAATACTAAGGATTATACAACTGAGGCCTTTAGACAACTTGGTGATGCCTCTTTTTACAGAGAGTTACCACATAACCCGGTGGAGATCTTTGTAGAAGAGAGGGATTCTATTCTGAACAGAGCCTTGGAGAACCAGTGGATCACTAAAAAACAATTTCTGAAAGTGGAATACCCAATGACTCCTGTGTTCTACTTATTGCCCAAAATACACAAGAGATTGGTGAACCCTCCGGGCAGACCCATTGTAGCAAGTAAGAACTCATTGTCTGAGCCTTTAAGCCAATTTGTGGACTTTTTCATTAAAGACATTGTGAAGACTTTACCATCATATGTGGCGGACACCACTGATGTCTTAAAATTACTGACTCACATTACTATGCCTGAAAACTCTTTTCTGGTTACTTTTGATGTTGAAGCCCTTTATACCAACATCCCACATGAAGGTGGCCTAGAAGCCATGGACTTTTACTTGGAACCTAGAAAAGATGCTCTCCCTGCCGAACTGCTGATGATATTGACAAAGTTTATTCTGAAGTCTAATTACTTCATGTTTGATAAAAAATATTATTTGCAATCTCAAGGCATGAGTATGGGGTCACCTTTTGCCCCTAACTATGCAAATTTGTATATGGGACTGTGGGAAGAAAAGCATATATTTAATAACAATCCATTTTCTGGTAACATTTTGTTTTTTTCACAGATTTATTGATGACATTGTGATGGGATTTGTAGGCAGTGAAGATGACCTGAAGGCATTCAATGTTTACATTAATGGGACATATCCTAACTTGAAATTCACTATGGAATATAGTCAAAAAGAGACTCATTTTTTAGATCTACTTATTTCTGTGAATGACAACAGGAGATTGGAGACATCTATCTATCGTAAAAACACTGATAGAAACACTATTTTACATTCTACTAGTTTCCATCCTGACGACCTCATTAAAAATATCCCATACGGGCAGTTCATAAGGTTGAGAAGAATATGCAGTAATGAAGAGGATTACATCATTAAGACTAAAGAAACGGCTGAACGGTTCAAACAAAGGGGATATGACAAATCCCTTATTGACAGGGCTATTGAGAAGGCTAACAAGAGGGAGAGGGATAAATTATTATATCCTCCACTTTCTCAGCGTGAAAATGTAAACAGAACCACCTATGTGTCAGAATATTCTACAGCTTCGAGGCAAGTCAAACAAATTATTAATAGACATTGGAAAGTACTAGAATGTGACCCAAGCCTAAACCATCTATCTGCCTCCAGACCTCTATTTTGTTTCAAGAGAGGCAGAAATGTGAGAGTCACTGTTGTCAGTTCCATGTATAGTGAACCAAAACAAACCAACTGGCTTTCTCAGCAAGTTTATGGGAATTATAGATGTGGAAAATGTGCACATTGTGCCAACACATTTGATACAAAAACATTTAATCATCCCCATTCCGGAAAGAAATATAATGTAAAAGAATTTATCATTTGTCTTTCCACTCATGTAATTTATGTGCTTATTTGCCCATGTGGCTTGATGTATGTTGGCCAAACAAAGCGTAATCTGAAGTTGAGGATTGCTGAGCACAAAGCGGCTATCAGAAATAATAATTTTGATTACGCCATCGCAAGACATTATAAAGATAAAAATCATGGTTCTACAGCTTCCCTTAGATTCATTGGAATTGAAAGAGTGTTGCCTAATCCGAGAGGGGGGAACATCATTAAGCAGCTCCTGAGAAGGGAAGCGTTTTGGATTAATGAACTGTCTACTGTTGAACCTTTTGGAATGAATGATTCACAGGATTTGAGTTGTTTTCTTTAACCTGTTTTTTCTTCTTTTTTGCCCCGTAGGATACATAAAGGGAAAGCTCAGCAAAGCTGTACTGTCCTACGTAGGGAAAGTCGAGCCTGCACTATCTGCGGAGTAGTGAGTAAAGGATAGACTTGCAGGATGTATATTATTAATGTATATTATTCATGTCCTGTTATATGGTTCCTCTGAATAAAGGTATTTGTATATAGGTACTGGTGGTCTCAAGCTAGGATAGAGTACTTTGTAGTAATTCTACCTCTTATCCTCGCTTTGTGTAATATTGATTATGTAAGTAGACTTTGCTATTCATGCATTGAAATTCTTATGTTTTTAACTTATACCATGGTTGATGCATACTTTTTCAACTTCATGATGTATGTAATTGTATTGTTTTTGTATATTTTTTTTGAGTCTTGCTTAGACAAACAGAGAAAAAAAGAAAAAACGAAATTGGTCATGTGACCAGCAAGCATTTAAACACACCTGAGAATGCTTAGGTCAGACCTGATGAGGTGAACCTGATGACGCTAAACACGAAACGCGTTGTTCCCTTCATTAAATTTCGATAGTAAAGTCTATGTCAGTGTGTGGGGGAATTTTTTTGTATATCTTATGACTTACGTTCCTGCTGCCTACCAGCACCTGACGATCTGTGGCTGTGCAAGGAGATTTCATTGATTCCAGTTTTACATACATACATTAGGTGAGACATACAACATATATATTTGGATCCTAAGAGTGATTTGTATTTTCCCACTCATGATGCTTCTTTAAAATGTCTTCTTCTTGTAAGTAACCTATAGGGGACGTAACATTTTACAACTGTCTGCTGTTGACTCGAATCAGTGTTTTGTTTTCTTTCTTCTGTGAATTGACTTTTGTGGAGGTAAGATTTGGAAAAGTAAAGGTCGGATTTGGGTTTAATATCAATCACGCAAGTCGATAAAAAGAAAGAAGAGTAACACCTGAGACAACAAACTGCTTTCTGTGGTATTTGGTGTTCCACAAGGGTCAATCCTTGGTCATCTGCTTTTTTGGAATAGCTTTGCCCTCGGGACACATTATTAACCATCAGAGGTTTAGTGGTGGATACCACCAATTTTTTCAACTTTATTAACCATAACCTTTGTATTTAGATCCACAAATTTCACCAGTAACCAAACTCTTTAGTTATTTCAATCAATGCCTTTAAAACCATCCATAATCTTTTTTGGGTGTGAATTAGGACCATGAAAAGTCATGCTGCATTGGTTAGTAGCAATCCCTATTTGTGCACTGTAGTCACACTGATTTCAGGAGTGTATCATTTCTGTGTGTTCAGATTTGAGTTGAGTTTTTACTCTGAGAAGAAGAGATGGGTGCAAAGCACAAAGGTAATACTTTTAATTCTAATCCACGTAGAGCACTGGCATGCTGGTTCCAAGGAAATTACCAACCAGCAAAAGAGATTGGGTCAGTGCTGGGTATAATGATATAAACCACTGTAGCAGGGGTCAGTATTACTACGGGTTCTACTCAGCACAAACAGTGGCACACTTTTCTATCAACTTAGATTTTCTTTGCTCATAAACTTGCTTTCACAACACAAACATTCTTCTAACTCTTCGCTCCTCTGCCACCTTGCTGGGTGATTCCCACAGGGTCTATAGTCCAGTTAATAACACAAACTCAAAGTACAGCTTTCCCATTCTCCTCAAGCTCCAGCATGTGTGTGCCTTCCTTTGGTCCAGCATGCTATTGCATATGAAGAGAGAATATAATTAGCCAACAGGTAAGACCTACACCAATTAAAACCTTGGCACTGCTCCCACAAGCCACTCCCACCCATCATTCCCTTGCAGCTAAGCCCCAACTACACCCCAATAACCTTATTAACTGACTGATAGTCATCAGTTTCTTGTGAATTAAACTATAGAGAATTTGATTTCCAATTTGATCCAAGAAAAGAGTGCAGGGCAGACAGGGATCTTTTGGTTTATTTCATGAAGGATATATTGTACAGACGAGTATTCACTGGCAGATAATGGCAGAAAAGAATCATAAATTAATAGAAAATAATAAAAAAAAAACATCTTAAAGAACAGTTCAGGAATGTTAGTATGACAGAAAAGGAAAAAATATACCATAAAACAAACATTCAAAAATGTGGGAAAAAATCAACTGATTTAATTTAGTTTGAAGAAAGGTGAAAATTTCGACATTTAAATTCTACAAAACTTGTTTGTTATTAATCCTTTTTTTTAATCAATCAATCAATCAATCAATCAATCAATTTTATTTATAAAGTCCAATATCACAAATCACAATTTGCCTCACAGGGCTTTACAGCATACGACATTCCTCTGTCCTTATGACCCTCGCAGCGGATAAGGAAAAACTCCCCAAAAAAAACCCTTTCACGGGTGAAAAAAACGGTAGAAACCTCAGGAAGAGCAACTGAGGAGGTAAAGTTGATAGACAAGTATCTATTAGGGAGAGGCCAACTTCAGATGATCCTCAGCTGAGGTCATTGGCCTAATTTCATTATTGCCTGGGTCAGATAAAATGCAGGATGTATCTGTTGCTGAATAAACTGGTCAATTCAAAGACAACCTCCTGTGTTTTTAGGTCCATCTTGTCTTCATCCACCTTCTCTTGCTGAAATGTCTTCTTATTGTCCTCTCACTGACTCCTGACCTTCTACAGCTGCAGTTTAAGTTGGTCCATCTGTTCTTTATGATTTTTTTTTTTTTTTTTGCTCCTGAACTTGTTTCTTCCTCTCTATCACCCATCACCTGCTGTACTGGCTGTCCAGTACTGGCTGTCCGTTAATGAGCTGTTTTTCATGTTTCTTGCTCCATTTGACATGGGGGTCCTGTTTTGTCACTCTCTTCTTGTATCTTCCTCACATCACTCTGTACATCTCCTGCTGGCGGCTGGCCTGGTTTTCTTATTTCATCCTTAACTGACGGAGTGCTTGAGTCTTCTTCTATGGTTGGCGTATCCTTCTCTCTGTCTCTGCCGTTGGGATTGTTTTCTGGCTGAACTTCAGTTTGCTGCTGGGCATGCGTTTCTCTGTTTGGTGGACAGGAAGGTTCTGTTTTTTTAATCATCATGTCAGTCTCTTCCTCAGGTTTTCTCCCTCCTGCTGCCTGTGGTTCATCTTGTTTTGGTTTTCCCTCAGTTGGAGCCTGATCGGCTGTTTTGCTGTTTGTAGATTTTGTGTCCTTACCTCCATTTTTCTGGTTCAAATTATTCTGTACCTCTGCTTCTGAGGGCTGACCTGTTTGTCCATCAGTGTTTACTTTTACATGTGTTGTGTCCTCCCCTCCTTCTCCCCTGTTATGATTCTGTCCTTTGGGTCGTTCTCCCTCTGCTGGACCCTGAGTTTCTTTTTCTATAAGATTGTTCTCATCGTTTTCTGTCTTCTCTGAATCATTCTCTGTCCCTCCTCCTGCTGCTGTCGCTTCATCAGTTGCTGTCGAATGACTTTGTTTTTGGTTCTTCATCAGTTGGACCTTCACCATCTGTTTTGTTTTTTGTGAGTTTTGTTGTGTCCTCCACTTCATCTCCTCTGTTACTGTTCTGTACTTGGTGTCTCTCTTCCCCTGCTTGACGTGGAGTGTTCTTTTCCTCAGTTATAAGTTTTTTCTCAGTCTCCCCCTCATTCTTTTTCCCTCCTCATGCTGGGAGATCCTTGTGTTGTGTTGCTTCATCAGTTGGAATCTGATCTGCTGGATTGGTATTCGCAGTTTGCTCTCTATTTTCTTGCTTGTCTGTGTCACTGTTTGCTTCTTTTTCTGCCCTGACCTCCTGTTCATCTCCATCCATCTGAACCTTGACTTGTTTTTCTGTATCAAGTGAGTTTGGACCCTCTTCTTGATTTTTCTTGTCCCCATTTTCGTCAGGTTGTTCTTGGTGGGTTTCACTCTTTGCTGGGCCTGGAGTGACTTTTTCTTTTGTGTCCTTCAAATCATTATTGGTTTCTCCTACTGCTGTAGGATGACTTTGCTTTGGGTCTTTATCAGCTGAACACTCACCCTCTGTTTCGTTATTTGTAGAGTTTGTGTCTTTGTCTGCATCTTTCTTGTTCAAATCACTATGTGCAGGAGCTTCTGGGAGCCGATTTGTTTGTCCATTCCCCGGAGACAGAGATGCTGTGTTTTCTTTTGTAGTTGTTGTGTTCTCCGCTTCATCTCCTCCGTTACTACTCTCTTCTTTCTTGGGCTCCTCTCTCTTCTCTGAATCATTATTTGTCCCTTGTCCTGCTGGGGGATCATTGTGTTGTGTTTCTTCATCAGTCTGATCTGGTGAATTATTATTTGTAGTTTGTGTTTGCTCTTCATTTTTTTCCTCGTTAGTATCATTCCTCGCCTGCCCTCCTGCCATGATCTGTTGTTGTCCATCTCCATCCAGCAGACCCTGAGCTGGTGTTGCAGTACATACAGGCTTTGTTGCCTCTGTCTTCTCTTGGTGTGTTTCCTGTTCTACCTGACATGAAAGTCCTGTTTTTTCAACTGAACATTCAATGTTATTTTCTTTTTCCATCTTGTTCTGATTCTGTTTTGTCCCGTTCTCTGTTGTGAGCTTCTCTTTGTCTGTTTCTCCCTCTATCAGACTCTCCTGCTCTGAGGCTGATCCTGTATCCACTCTCTGAGTTTCTTCATCCACAGAATATTTCCCACTCTCTGTGTGCAGAAACAATAAACAGTAAAAATAAATGTGCATGTTGCTGTAAAGATGTAAAAAAAATATAGTTTACATATTGCACAGAGCATAAGAGAGAAGCTAAAATATATTCCGCCTTAAAATGGCTAAAATAATTACTACTTATACAGAAGAGTTAACTAAGTAAATAAAATACAGATTTAAATTTTAAACAGTGTACAAAAATGTAAAATGTTATGTAAAAAACTGATGTAAAACCTCTTCAGTATGTCAATATAACCATGTCAGAGTTACAATAGCAGATTACTGACTTACTGATTGTGTTCTGTCTCAATTTCCACGCAACGAGGAGAACTGCAAGAATAAACATGATGCCAACAACCAATCCAATGATGGTAGAAGCAGTTGAGTGAGATGAGTCCATGATAAAATCATCTGAGAGGGAAAAATAACAGCAAGAAATTGATTTAAACTGCACATCAGCTGTTTGAAACAAAAACATTGAACATATGATAAATATATAACTCATATCTACCTGGAACCTGGATGTGTGTCTCTGTGGTCTGGTTGATGTTCCTCTGTTGGACTCTACAGGTGAAGCTGTTGCTGTGTCTCTTCTCCACAGTCACTCTGCTGCTGACAGTATAGAGGTCATCAGGACCTCTGACTGTCTCTGTAGGTCCAGCAGAGAGGAGCTTTCCCTCACCGTCCAGCCACAACACCTCAGGCTCTGGATACCAGCCTGCAGACTCACACTGTAACACTCCTTTGCTAACTTTGATTATCTCCACGACAGAATGTGATACTGAGAAAGAGAAAAGCCAGAAAATAATTAGCACAAGTTCATTATGGTAGCCTGGTTCCAGACCATAGACCCCGCCCACTCAACTGAGTAGGCTTGCATCTCTGGTCTGGCATACTTCAATGAATTTGCGATTTATCTCGTCCAAACGCTGGACGGACCAATGAACGCCGGGGGTGGGGGCGGGTCTAGCGATTAGCCAATCAGCGCCACGCTGATGTCAAGCTGTACGCCGGTGGGTAACTGGTGAGGATAGCAACAATGGCGACCGCTACAGATCCTACAGACCACATTAACGATGCTATCAAGGTATTTCGCCACTACTCGCGTTAATGGAGGACCAAATTAAGGAAGCTGCTAAACTGGATTTAACAGCGATGCAACTGGGCGTGCACGACGATGGAGACATTTTTAACGGGCAATGCTCGCTTGTTTTCAGCACCCACGAGACATGGATACTAATGACGTCAGATTCTGGGTGAGTCGTTGATGTCTACTGATTGGTTAGGGAAAAATCAAATTCCCTCCCCCTTGTAAATCGCCTTCAATGGAGGCCATGTCAGACTGAAGATTCTGGGAGCTTCAGTCTGACACTCAGGCTATCATTATGGTCATTTTGTAGTGATTATGACTGTACAACTGTGTTGCATATGAGAAACCCTCCTTGGACAACATATTCTCACTCCCAGCTCATCACATATTGCCACTTGTTAAATGGAATTTTGATATCTACATATGATGCACTCGATATCCTGGGTGCGTCTGTTGTTGATGTTTGCAATGCCATGTCAATTTGTGCTTGTTACATGTATTGTGTCTTTTCAAAACCAGCCCTTGCTCATTACTAAGTCGTCAAATACTGGCACTTTTGCAGTGATATGCGTCAGACAGACACCCATGCCAAAAGCTACCTGGTGATATGACATACATATATGTATATATATATATATATATATATATATATATGTATGATATGCTGCCGGACAGCATCAGTTAGAAACGCTGCCGCATAACAATGCAATGTAAGGAGCTGGTGAGTTCCTATAGGGCAGTTTGGAGGGGTGGTGGATTGGTCCAACAATTCCCAGACTTTCACCTGGGAGTCTGATGTTTGCTTCCTGTATGAACCATGACATGTATGAACCATGATGTGTATGAACCATGATGTGTATGAACCATGACGTCTTTCTTTTTTTTTCTCAACCTTACCACATGCTTTTATTGCCAAAACCTCAACAAGTGCTTTGTTGACGTCCCATCCTGCAATGTCAACAGTAGATGCTGAAGGGTACCTGAAGGCATTTCTAGCACCTTAAAGGGATAGTGCACCCAAAAATTAAAATTCAGCCATTATCTACTCACCCTCATGCCGAGGGAAAACTCTGGTGAAGTTTTAGAGTTCTCAGGCTTGCCTTGTACCAGCCCCTAGTTAGGCTGACTTAGGCCTAGTCTGCCGGAGGACCCCCTATAATACACCGGGCACCTTCTCTCCTTCTCTCTCTCTCTCTCTCTCTCTCTCTCTCTCTCTCTCTCTCTCTCTCGTATTCTATTACTGCATCTTGCTAACTCGGCCATTCTGGATGTCACTAACTCGGCTTCTTCTCCGGAGCCTTTGTGCTCCACTGTCTCTCAGATTAACTCATATCGCAGCGGTGTCTGGACAGCGTGACGTGTGTGGTTGTGCTGCTGCCGTGGTCCTGCCAGATGCCTCCTGCTGCTGCTGCCATCATTAGTCATTAGTCATACTTCTACTGTTATTATACACATACAGTACAGGCCAAAAGTTTGGACACACCTTCTCATTCAATGCGTTTTCTTTATTTTCATGACTATTTACATTGTAGATTCTCACTGAAGGCATCAAAACTATGAATGAACACATGTGGAGTTATGTACTTAACAAAAAAAGGTGAAATAACTGAAAACATGTTTTATATTCTAGTTTCTTCAAAATAGCCACCCTTTGCTCTGATTACTGCTTTGCACACTCTTGGCATTCTCTCCATGAGCTTCAAGAGGTAGTCACCTGAAATGGTTTCCACTTCACAGGTGTGCCTTATCAGGGTTAATTAGTGGAATTTCTTGCTTTATCAATGGGGTTGGGACCATCAGTTGTGTTGTGCAGAAGTCAGGTTAATACACAGCCGACAGCTCTATTGGACAACTGTTAAAATTCATATTATGGCAAGAACCAATCAGCTAACTAAAGAAAAACGAGTGGCCATCATTACTTTAAGAAATGAAGGTCAGTCAGTCCGGAAAATTGCAAAAACTTTAAATGTGTCCCCAAGTGGAGTCGCAAAAACCATCAAGCACTACAACGAAACTGGCACACATGAGGACCGACCCAGGAAAGGAAGACCAAGAGTCACCTCTGCTTCTGAGGATAAGTTCATCCGAGTCACCAGCCTCAGAAATCGCAAGTTAACAGCAGCTCAGATCAGAGACCAGATGAATGCCACACAGAGTTCTAGCAGCAGACCCATCTCTAGAACAACTGTTAAGAGGAGACTGCGCGAATCAGGCCTTCATGGTCAAATAGCTGCTAGGAAACCACTGCTAAGGAGAGGCAACAAGCAGAAGAGATTTGTTTGGGCCAAGAAACACAAGGAATGGACATTAGACCAGTGGAAATCTGTGCTTTGGTCTGATGAGTCCAAATTTGAGATCTTTGGTTCCAACCGCCGTGTCTTTGTGAGACGCAGAAAAGGTGAACGGATGGATTCCACATGCCTGGTTCCCACTGTGAAGCATGGAGGAGGAGGTGTGATGGTGTGGGGGTGTTTTGCTGGTGACACTGTTGGGGATTTATTCAAAATTGAAGGCACACTGAACCAGCATGGCTACCACAGCGTCCTGCAGCGACATGCCATCCCATCCGGTTTACGTTTAGTTGGACAATCATTTATTTTTCAACAGGACAATGACCCCAAACACACCTCCAGGCTGTGTAAGGGCTATTTGACCAAGAAGGAGAGTGATGGAGTGCTGCGGCAGATGACCTGGCCTCCACAGTCACCGGACCTGAACCCAATCGAGATGGTTTGGGGTGAGCTGGACTGCAGGGTGAAGGCAAAGGGGCCAACAAGTGCTACACACCTCTGGGAACTCCTTCAAGACTGTTGGAAAACCATTTCAGGTGACTACCTCTTGAAGCTCATGGAGAGAATGCCAAGAGTGTGCAAAGCAGTAATCAGAGCAAAGGGTGGCTATTTTGAAGAAACTAGAATATAAAACATGTTTTCAGTTATTTCACCTTTTTTTGTTAAGTACATAACTCCACATGTGTTCATTCATAGTTTTGATGCCTTCAGTGAGAATCTACAATGTAAATAGTCATGAAAATAAAGAAAACGCATTGAATGAGAAGGTGTGTCCAAACTTTTGGCCTGTACTGTATGACTATTGTCACACATGTATACTGCCAGATATTAATATATACTTTCAACATATTGTACCACAGTAGCCAGAACTATAACTATAATATTATTACTTTCAATAATGTTGTTGTAAGCTACTGTCATTACCTGCATCTCTCTCTGTCTCTCTCTGTCTCTCTCTCTCTCTCTCTGTCTCTCTCTCTGTCTCATTGTGTCATGCGGATTACTGTTAATTTATCATGTTGATCTGTTCTGTACGACATCTATTGCACGTCTGTCCGTCCTGGAAGAGGGATCCCTCCTCAGTTGCTCTTCCTGAGCTTTCTACCGTTTTTTTTCCCCCATTAAAGGGTTTTTTGGGGAGTTTTTCCTTATCCACTGCGAGGGTCCAAAGGACAGAGGGATGTCGTATGCTGTAAAGCCCTGTGAGGCAAATTGTGATTTGTGATATTGGGCTTTATAAATAAAATTGATTGATTGATTGATTGACATCCCTTGCGGAGATCAGCGGGGGGAGCGGCTAGCACACCTAATGGCTTACGGCACCCCAGACTAATTTCCAAGAACATAAAATTGAAACCACGAAATATCTCCAACATGCTCATCTGTAGTGATCTAAGTGTGCTGAAGCCTCGACATAAAAAGTTGTTTGGAAAAACGTCATATGAACTCTGTTTTTAGCCTCACTGTAGCCTGTAGCTCTGACTGCTTCTCTGTGCTCCGTGTTCACGTGCGCGCTTGCGCGAGACCAGCGAAAGCACACCCATGTTTACATCACGTGACACGTGCACAGCAGGGAGAGACAACAGTAACCACAGTAGCTAAAAAATAATTTGCACCATGGTCTTTTAGCAAAGGACAGCCCAACATGTCTGAAGACTTTGAAATTGAGGAGGAACAGCATTTCTTTGTTGAGCCGTATTTGTTTGAGCCCAAGTATACGGATGGAACTCAGGCTACTGGACGAAGCAGCCGCCGCAGCTCATGAGCCTAACCCTCAGCCAGCCGCAGAATACCGGAGTCGAGCACTGGAAACTTGGTGGTGTAGTTGTTTCAAATGCAAAGCAATGCCAACGGATGAGGAAAGTCTTTGCTGCTCAGACTGGGAATTGGCGATGCCTGCACTTAAGAATCTGGACATCAGTACTGACGAGACTGCTGCTCTTCAGAGACCGTGCATCACCGATCACCCTGAGTTTCCAGCACTACTGACCCGTGGTGTTCTGGAGACATTTTTTTACTTTCCCAAGATCAACTGGAAGAAAAGGCAGAGGCCCGCAGGACCAGATGGCAGGCTTTCAGAGGAGTAAGTCATTCATTTCTACCGTAGTTCAGGCGGACAATGGCGTTGGTCCCAGATATGTGGTTACTGTTGTCTCTCCCTGCGGTGCACATGTCACTTGATGTAAACACGGGTAAGCAAAGCTTGTGCTTTCGCTGGTCTTGCGCATGATGTTTTTCGAAACAACTTTTTATGTCGGGGCTTCAGGACACTTAGATCACTATGGATGAGCATGTTGGAGATACTCTGTGGTTTCAATTTTGTGTTCTTGGACGTTAGTCTGGGGCATCGTCTGCCATTAGGTGTGCTAGCTGCTCCCCCCGCCGATCTCCGCAAGGGATGTGAGGACTCTTAAACTTCACCAGAGCCTCCCTCGGCATATGGGTGAGTAGATAATGGCTGAATTTTCATTTTTGGGTGCACTATCCCTTTAAGTTTCTTGTTTTCCAGTGGCATTTCAAACTGACAGCATCTGGTGACATTATAAACTGTCAGGCTTTTCTCGTCTGTGTCTAACATGGAAATTGCTGACCAATTAGTGGTATTTGACAACTGGGTGATAAGAATTCATTCTAAAAAAAGGTTCTCCATCAACATGTATGTTCACTTACCAGCAACAAGGTGAAGATGAGATTCTGTGTTTATACTTGGAACGAAGCATCTGTACTGTCCCTCATCAGAGATTTTGACGTGGGAAAGCATCAGTGAAACATCTCCATATTTCAGTCCATCAGAGGACACTGATGTTCTTCCCTTGTAGGCTGGATTCTGATCACGCAAATGGTCTTCACCAGACCGCCTCACATGGACAAATCTCGGGTTCAGGTCAGGTCTTGACCACTCCAGCATCTCGTTAACGACATCCGTGGCAGCTTTCACATGGCATGGCAAAGTGATGTCATTACCGACTATTGCCACTATTGGCTGAAGTTGACCAATGGCCTGAGACTGACCTGAGGAAGAAGCATCTGTTTGTTAAAATTCCTACAGTAGTAACAGATGACTAAACTTTTTAGTTAACAGGCTAACATTTTGGTGATCTAAGCAGATATAATGTTTACCATGGTCAGCATGTCACAGTGTTAGCATGCTAACACAGCATTTTTTTTTTTTACATTTTATTTTTCATTTAAGATTGTTGTAAGTCTCAAGGAATTATGTATCTATGTGCCACCCCAAAAAATATGTTTAGACATTTCATGAACTAATTTGTACTAAAATGTGCATCACACATCTTTGGCCTCACCTTTCACTCAAAATGTTGTTAAACCTCAATAGCAATGGTTTGTCTTGAGTGCACTTAGCTTGGCTTGCTTCTAAATCCAAAAAAGTAAGTCTTGGAGAAAAAATAGAGAATTCAAAAGTGTGCTGACAGATTCATTTGCTTTTACTGCCATCTCTGCAAAGTTAGAGTTTAAAAAAAAAAAAAAATCACAAATAGCCCACTGCAACAGAGCCATCTTGTGTAAACCCTATTAATGAACGCCCATTTAGAGCATTTAGTGACTCTAATCAGCAGATAGGCTTATTTAGACTTGAGAATCTGTGTTACCTGCACAAACAAGCTCAAATAAGTTTTGCGGCTCTAGGCAGATACCTTTCCCTTGATAGTTAAGGTTGTCAAACCCCTGAGTTAGAGGACCACTAAAGTCATTAAGAATCATCCTTTTGGAAGTTTGGATATCTAAACAAACGTCATGGTTACCTATCCCATAGTGGTTGAAGTATTTCAGGTTAGATCAAAGCGGTGGAACGACCAACTGGCTGACAGACTGACATTACCATCAATCTAATCATTCCATGGCTAGAAAAAACAACTCTGAATCCATAATTTGTTTCCAACACAGTCTAAGTATGTATTCAACAGTAGACTCCAGCCACTGCACATCTGAAAGGACAACCAACAGCTCTCCACTCCAATAAACTGCACAGCTTCACACTGGAAAAAGTCAATGACAAACTTGTACACCATAATCCAGTCTTTCTAGGGTTATCTTATCTAACTGACCTGCCAAAGTCAAACAAGCCATATCAATCAAACACACAAGATATTTTCACTTTCATTTTCACCACTGAGCTTCAGTGATAATGTGGTGCCCTCCAGTGTGGCTGAACTGCAACAGATGAGATTGTGTCTGAGTTTAAGTTTGGAGAAATGTCTTTTTGTGCCAATAAAATGGCAATATTGTGCAACAGTTGTTACACAGAGTGCATGGAGCACAGTACTGAGCACAGCACTATGTGTTTAACATTGTAAATAATATAAGAAAGTTCCAAAGTATCATCCCTACAGAGTCAAAAAGCAGTGCTGGTATTGATAAATATAATAGCACTTACATTTACCATTTTGTATTCACCATAAGCAATAATAAGGATTTTGGTGCCTGCATACATTGCCAATCATAGTGTCATGATAACATTTAAATTAAAAGGTCAGAACTGGTATCAATTAAAATCCAAATGCCTCAGATATAATCATCTGCTCTGTTTACGTCTGTTACGTCTGTTTTGACGTATTGCGGTAAGCGAGTTGTGTCATTTCCGGTGTTTCTGTGACAGTGTCTCTGTACTGCTCTGGTGAATTCTGCTAGCCTGCTTTCTCACCTCAGTTGCTTTAACGCTGCTTTAACGTCTACTTCAAGTCATAACCCACACTGGTTCTGTTTAAGCACTTATAGCTCTCCTTCTTTCTACGACTTTCTCGCTAATCTCTTAGCTGTTGTTTGCACGCTCTTAGCCTTGTTAGCTACTTTAGCTTAGCCATGGCTTCTCCTTCTCCTGCTCTTTCTTGCCCGGTGTGCCAAATGTTCAGTTATGCCTCTGCCTCCTTTAGCGACAGTGGTAATTGTAATAAGTGTAGCTTATTTGCTGCGTTGGAGGCGAGGCTTAGTGAATTAGAAGCGCGGCTCCGCACCATGGAAAACCATTCAAAAGCTGCGGTAGTTAGCCAGCCCCCTGTAGCCGGTGCGGAGCCACATAGCATAGCCTTAGCCTCTGCTAACTGTCCTCCGGTAACTCCCGTTCAGCCGGGAGGTTGGGTTACGGTTCGCCAGAAGCACAGCTCCAAGCAGAAGCCCACGGTTCACCACCAGCCTGTTCACGTTTCCAACCGCTTTTCCCCACTCAGCGACACACCCGCTGAGGATAAAACTCTGGTTATTGGCAGCTCTATTCTGAGGAACGTGAAGTTAGCAACACCAGCGGCCATAGTCAAATGTATCCCTGGGTCCAGAGCGGGCGACATTGAATCAAATTTAAAACTGCTGGCTAAAGCTAAACGTAGATTCAGTAAGATTGTTATTCACGTCGGCGGCAATGACACCCGGTTACGCCAATCGGAGGTCACTAAAATTAATATTGCCTCGGTGTGTGAATATGCAAAAACGATGTCGGACTCCGTAGTTTTCTCTGGACCCCTCCCAAATCTGACCAGTGATGACATGTTTAGCCGCATGTCATCATTTAACCGCTGGCTGTCCAGGTGGTGTCCAGCAAACGATGTGGGTTTTGTTAATAATTGGCAAACTTTCTGGGGAAAACCTGGTCTTATTAGGAGAGACGGCATTCACCCCACTTTGGATGGAGCTGCTCTCATTTCTAGGAACCTGGCAAATTTTATTAGTAATTTAAATCCCTGACAACCCAGAGTTGAGACCAGGACAGAGAGTTGCAGTCCTAAACGCCTCTCTGAGCTTCTAGTTCAGTTACCCAGCCATAGTTTTCATAGTTTTATACAAACGGTGTCTGTCCCCCGACCACCTAAATTATTTAAATCTAAAATTAAACAAAGAGGAGTTGTGCATAACAACCTCATAAAAATTAAAACCTCTTCTGTGACAGAAAGACAAAACAGGAGAATTAAATGCGGACTGTTAAATATCAGGTCTCTATCGTCTAAAGCAGTGTTAGTAAACGAATTAATATCAGATAATCATATTGATTTACTCAGTCTCACTGAAACCTGGCTGTGTCAAGATGAATATGTTAGTCTAAATGAGTCCACTCCTCCCAGTCATAATAATACCCACATTCCTCGAGGCAGCGGCCGAGGAGGGGGAGTTGCAGCCATTTTTAACTCTAGTCTGTTAATCAGCCCTAAACCTAAAGTAGATTATAATTCATTTGAAAGCCTCGTTCTTAGTGTTTTACATCCGACCTGGAAAACCTCGCAGCCACTTTTATTTGTTATAGTGTACCGTGCTCCTGGCCCGTATTCTGAATTTGTATCTGAATTCTCAGAGTTTTTATCCAGTTTAGTTCTTAAATCAGATAAAGTTATTATTGTGGGCGATTTTAACATTCATGTCGACGTTGATAATGACTCCCTGGCTACCGCGTTTATCTCATTAATAGACTCCATTGGCTTCAGTCAGGGTGTACATGAACCCACTCATTGTTTTAACCATACCCTCGATCTAGTTCTGACGTATGGAATTGAAATTGATAACCTAAAAGTCTTTCCACAGAATCCCTTGCTATCAGATCATTATCTGATTACTTTTGATTTCTTTTTACTCGATTACACGCCACTTAGCAACAGTTACTATACTAGATGTTTATCAGATAGTGCTGTCACAAAATTTAAGGAAAAGATTACTTCGTCGTTAAATTCAATACCAATACCTTCAGTAACAGAGGTTTCCCGTGCCGACTTTAACCTCTCCCAAATTGATCATTTTGTTGATAGCGCCGTAGGCTCGCTGCGAACAACGCTCGACTCTGTAGCTCCTCTTAAAAAGAAGTTAACAAAGCAAAGAAAGTTTGCTCCTTGGTATAACTCTCAAACCCGTAGGTTAAAACAAATATCGCGAAAATTTGAAAGGAATTGGCGATTAACCAAACTGGAAGAATCTCGTTTAATCTGGACAGACAGTCTCAAAACTTATAAGAGGGGCCTCCGCAATGCCAGAGCAAACTATTACTCAGCATTAATAGAAGAAAACAAGAACAACCCCAGGTTTCTTTTCAGCACTGTAGCCAGGCTGACTGAGAGTCAAAGCTCTATTGAGCCTTGTATTCCTTTAGCCCTTAGCAGTAATGATTTTATGAGCTTTTTTAATGACAAAATTCTAACTATTAGAGGCAAAATTCATGACCTCCTGCCCTCGGACGGTAGGCCTACCTATCTAACCTCAAACACAGCTGTAGAATCTAATATATATTTAGATTGCTTCTCCCCAATTTCTCTTCAAGAATTGACCGCAGTGATTTCTTCATCTAAATCATCAACGTGTCTCTTAGACCCCATCCCAACTAGGCTACTTAAGGAGGTCTTTCCTTTAGTTAACACTCATATATTAGATATGATCAATATATCCCTATTAACAGGCTATGTACCACAGTCTTTTAAGGTAGCTGTAATTAAACCTCTCCTAAAAAAGCCCACCCTGGATCCAGAGGTGTTAGCCAACTATAGACCAATATCTAATCTTCCCTTTATGTCAAAGATCCTTGAGAAAGTAGTCGCAGACCAGCTGTGTGATTTTCTCCAGGATAATAATTTATTTGAGGAATTTCAGTCAGGATTTAGAGTGCATCATAGCACTGAGACAGCTCTAGTTAAAATTACAAATGACCTTCTGATTGCTTCAGACAAAAGACTCGTCTCTGTTCTTGTTTTATTAGATCTTAGTGCGGCGTTTGACACAATTGACCATCAAATTCTACTGCAGAGACTGGATCACTTAATTGGCCTAAAAGGTTCAGCACTAAGCTGGTTTAAATCTTATTTATCTGATCGTTTTCAATTTGTTGACGTTCGTAATGAATCATCCTTACGTACCAAAGTTTGTTTTGGAGTTCCGCAAGGTTCTGTGCTCGGACCAATCCTATTTACTCTATATATGCTTCCTTTAGGTAACATCATTAGAAATCACTCTATAAATTTCCATTGTTATGCGGATGATACACAGTTGTATTTATCGATGAAGCCAGAAGAAAGTAATCAATTAACTAAACTCCATAACTGCCTTAAAGACATAAAAAATTGGATGAGCACCAATTTCCTGATGTTAAATTCAGACAAAACTGAAGTTATTGTTCTTGGCCCCAAACAACTCAGAGACTCTTTATCTGATGACATAGTTTCTCCAGATGGCATTGCTCTGGCCTCTAGCACTACCGTAAGAAACCTCGGAGTAATATTTGATCAAGATTTGTCTTTTAATTCTCATTTAAAGCAAACCTCACGGACTGCATTTTTTCATCTGCGTAATATTGCGAAAATTAGGCCTATCCTGACCCGAAAAGATGCAGAAAAATTGGTCCACGCTTTTGTTACCTCAAGGCTGGATTACTGTAACTCTCTATTATCAGGTAGCTCTAGTAAGTCCTTAAAAACTCTCCAGCTAATTCAGAATGCAGCAGCACGTGTACTAACAGGAACTAAGAAACAAGATCATATTTCTCCTGTTTTAGCTTCTCTGCACTGGCTCCCTGTAAAATCCAGAATTGAATTTAAAATCCTACTGTTAACTTATAAAGCTCTAAATGGTCAAGCTCCGTCATATCTTAGAGAGCTCATAGTGCCATATTATCCCACCAGAACACTGCGCTCTGAGAACGCAGGGTTACTCGTGGTCCCTAAAGTCTCCAAAAGCAGATCAGGAGCCAGAGCCTTCAGCTATCAGGCTCCTCTCCTGTGGAATCATCTTCCTGTTACGGTCCGGGAGGCAGACACCGTCTCCACATTTAAGACTAGACTTAAGACTTTCCTCTTTGATAAAGCTTATAGTTAGGGCTGGCTCAGGCTTGCCCTGTACCAGCCCCTAGTTAGGCTGACTTAGGCCTAGTCTGCCGGAGGACCCCCTATAATACACCGGGCTCCCTCTCTCTCCCTCTCTCTCTCTCTCTCTCTCTCTCTCTCTCTCTCCTTCTCTCTCTCTCTCTCTCTCTCTCTCTCTCTCTCTCATCCTATTACTGCATCTTGCTAACTCGGCCATTCTGGATGTCACTAACTCGGCTTCTTCTCCGGAGCCTTTGTGCTCCACTGTCTCTCAGAATAACTCATACCGCAGCGGTGCCTGGACAGCGTGACGTGTGTGGTTGTGCTGCTGCCGTGGTCCTGCCAGATGCCTCCTGCTGCTGCTGCCATCATTAGTCATTAGTCATACTTCTACTGTTACTATACACATATGACTATTGTCACACAAGTATACTGTCTGATATTAATACATACTTTCAACATATTGTACCACAGTAGCCAGAACTATAACTATAATATTATTAATTTCATTAATGTTGTTGTAAGCTACTGTCATTACCTGCATCTCTCTCTCTCTCTCTCTCTCTCTCTCTCTCTCTCTGTCTCATTGTGTCATATGGATTACTGTTATTTTATTATGCTGATCTGTTCTGTACGACATCTATTGCACGTCTGTCCGTCCTGGAAGAGGGATCCCTCCTCAGTTGCTCTTCCTGAGGTTTCTACCGTTTTTTTTTTTCCCCGTTAAAGGGTTTTTTTTGGGGGAATTTTTCCTTATCCGCTGTGAGGGTCTTAAGGACAGAGGGATGTCGTATGCTGTAAAGCCCTGTGAGGCAAATTGTGATTTGTGATATTGGGCTTTATAAATAAAATTGAAATTGAATTGAATTTATGTATTGCACTGTAAATTGTAACAGGAGTTGTTACCCACCTTTACAAAACCTGTACATCTCCCTGACACTGTCAGAGAGATGTTGATTGAACTGTATGTTTAATACTGAGGTCATAGTCAGTGTTAGTTTTGTATTGGGCTGCATTTTATTTAAAGACCACCATATTTAGTACATACATGAGGGAGGTAGAAGCAATAAATCTGAAATCCACAATTTAATTCTACAGTATTGACCTTAATCATCATATTAATGTATATGTTACCTCCTTGAAGGTGTGTTAGGAGAAGGAAGGCAACAGCATGATGGAGGATCAAAGCACTGAATACACTGAGTTGAGATTTACGGAACAGTCTGTGCACCTGCTGAGGCATCATGATGTGCTGGAAATTAAAATAAACCACAAAATAAATTCATAAAACGATCATGTACAGAAAATAAACATATTGATATCTCCAGTCAAAAATGTTATCCTTCCCGTTTAACCTTCAAACACTTATAAAAGGCTACTAATTAACTTCTTCCTTTTGAGATATATAGATGATGAACAAGACATGGAAGACATTTTCGCTACAGTTTTGAAGTGCTACATCCGCCCTGTGCTTGATAGAACCAAAAAATTATGGTTTCCTCTGAATTAAAAATCAAATCTCACCAGGAAAAGTTTAATTCGAAAGGAATGGCTTACCTTTAGTGTGTTTTCTTAGTCAGCGAGCGGCTTCACACACTGGGCAAGGTCCTTCCTTCAATCAAACAAACACTCTACTGTGCCTGCTCTGTCTTATTTACTGCCGCCCCTACACTCTGCCTATTAGACTCCAGTCTGTATGACCTGTTGTTAAACGGCTTAATGCACATCAACATTAATGGTTTTTACAACCAGACTTCCAAATATTCAGGAAAACACTTTACTTTGCTTGTTCTCAGGATGGGGAAGCCTCTAAAACAGCAATTAATCCAATAAATGTTGTCTCTTCAGGGTTAGCAGTATAACCTACAGATGTAATTACTGCACAGGTTAAACATAAGATTTCAACCTGCTATATTAAATTGTCAAACCAGTGATTGATGACCATCCATACTGTATTTGTCAGTATTATATTTGTGTTGCAGTATTTAGTTTGCTAACTTGTTTTTAGTGTCTTTTACTTAATATGTTACATATAAACAGGAGGCTGTACTTTGATCCGGTTGCCAGGTAGACGATCACCAGCAATATAAAATACTACACATAGTGAAATATGAAGCCAGAGGAACAGTATTAGTTTCTTTATTGCTTTGGCAACTTAATATGAAGCATGAGATGAATGACAGGTCTACAGGGGGCAGAGTAGGACCTCTTATTTATGTTCACACCATCTGTCTTAGATAAATGCTGCAGAAGTTTAAACAGGAATATATTTGACTCTTTTTCCACCCACTCCTGTGCAAAGTTACGCTCTAGCTCTTCCCTCTTTCCTTTACTGTCCAATCAGTGAAACATTTGGTTTGAATCATCCAATCAGAATGCCCAATGTTGCCACTTTTTTGTCCCATGTTTTAGGCACATGAGCAGCATGGCTCTGTGGTTGCCAGTGTCTGTCAGTACACCACTGTGTCGATGTTTACTGATGTTTACACTTGAAAACCTCAACCTGGCAAGCTAGCAGCTAGCTAGCAAAGGTAATCAGGAGGAGAGTTTATAGACCAGTGAGTTGACTTCCTCATCCCAATGAGTGACTCGCAGCCACACACCACCACTATCCAAAGCCAACCACAAAAAGCCTCAAAACAGACATAAGGGTCTAAATGTAGCAAAGATTTACCTGAGGTGACAGAGAGGTAATCATAAATGTCCGCACCATGTCACATTGTCCTGATGGCGCAAGTTTTTAGTTTGTTGGAAATTCAGTCAGTCCTAGAAACTAACACCACTATAATGTGTTTGTACCTCCCACAATGGGGATTTTTTTAAACCCTATCCTCTGCTTGACTGAATGCCTGTATCTTTTTGGACTATAATAATAAATGAAGAAAAAGCCAAGCTGCAGCTGCAGAGTGTTGCAGAACCTAAAGGGAATGGAAGTGCACACTACACATGATTTGTTACGCCCCTTTTGAGATAATTTATTATTCTAGAATACATCTGCCTCACTAGTACAAAAGCCACAATGTGCACAGGAAGAGGAAGTTCTCAACTGTATTATACTGTATTTAGCCTTGTATCAGCCTGATGCTCAGACAGTCAGCAAGACACCATGGAGGTTAGAGCACTCTGCATCAGACTGTGTGAGTACTACATTTGTCTTTTTTTCCCAGTGTCATATATATACAGCAACATTTAAGTTTTAAAGATAAATGAATAAGTTGAAAACATCCCTTTTGTTGTGTGTGTGTTTTTTTTTTATCTATCTGATTATGTACTTAATGAATTATAGAAGTTACTTTGTAAGAATCTACCCATTAAACAGATATCGCTTACAGTCAGTACTCAAAAATATAGCAACTTTCTACTTATTATAATTAGCATTTTAAGGGTCGTATAGCTGCACAAACTGCAAGTTAAGTTGTCCAACAATGATTAAGTATGTTTCAGTGATTAAATATTACTACAACATACAAAATAAAAACATCCATTTACACCACTCTCCTATTCTGTCTCTCCAGTGATGAATGTATTGATGCTGCTGGGTGCACAAGTGCAGCAAAGTTATCCTCAGACAGCTGGTAAGTAGCAGTTAGTTGTTCTCTACTGTTATCTTAGCCCTAATCCCCAAACCCAGGCCCTAACGCTAAAGCCAGCTTGACCTAAATCTAATGCCTGAATAACTCAGATACCATTAAAAGTTTATGCTTTGAACCCAAGAAGTTCAAGTTCTCTTCCTTTTTCTGTTAAAGGAGAAAAAATGGAGTAATGCAAATTACTCTTTCAATTATTTAGAACACCCAGGAACTTGCTATTATGCTGATGATGCTCTGCTAACATGCCAGTGGAAGGAGCAGGTATTTTAAACATTTTAGAAAACCCAACACATTCTACAAAGTAGAGGTCTGCATACTGTCTCTTTCGAAATATACGCACTACGCCTGTACAACACCACATATTGATGTTTTTTTCCTCCAATAACAGAAACATGTGGTCAGGTTTAGGAAAAAAGAACAGGGTTTGGCTTTGAAATCTTACGGGACGCAAACACCTCTCTCTCATGTGACAGCAGGTGTTTGTTGGACCCATCCACCACCCCTCCCGCCCAGCCCAGTCGGACTTGGCAGCCTTAACTTTTGTCCTTGTCCCGTCGCGTTTCCCCCTGGCGCCGCCGGGTGCCGTTTAACTATAATGGCAACCGGTCGTGCATTATTCCAATGTTAAAGGACGCCTTATTTCATTGTTTTTTGACACCACAAGTCACTGCTCAAGTGCCAGATTTTAACTTTGGAGTGAGACCTGGCTCAAGAAAACACAACACCCCTTCCTTTTTTTTTCTTAAGTGGCTTAAAATTTTTGTTCATGACTAACCAGTATCTGGCCCCATAATACATCTCTGAACTTCACAACCTGGGTTCAGCGATTCAGAATCTCCTCCGTTTTCCTCAGTCCAATGTATCAACCAGAGGTGAAAGAGACTTTGTTATCAGGGTTCCCTGGCTTTGCAACACCTTACCTGATTCTTCTTCAACATAAAATACAAATGCCTTCATAAAACACATTTCTGCAAATGTGTTTTTGGATTTTCTTTTTTATCATAGTATGCACCTTGTTTCTTTCTGTGAACCAAGTTTATTTATTTTGTGTTTTGTGTGTCTCAGATGCAGCTTTTCGTATTGTTCCAACCAGACTGCAGTTCTTTGAATACGAGTCTGTGCATTTTACCTGTGAGGGGTTTAATGTCTCAGCTGGATACAAAGTGAGAAACTTGAAGGAGTTCCTTCCAAAATGTTCCAATGGCACAGAGACATCAACAGTGACCTGCACCATTGACTTTGCATTTACATCAGACAGTGGAGAATACTGGTGTGAAGGTGGAGGAGGGAGAAGCAACAGTGTCAACATCACTGTCACTGGTAGGCTGACTGAATGTAGATGCGAACTATAAAATATAGACCATCATTTTTGATTTCTAAACTACTCGGCTTATTCCACTTCTGCTGTTGAACATTTGGTCATGTTGTCCAGCTGGTTCAGTGATCCTGCAGAGTCCTGTTCATCCTGTGATGGAGGGAGAGTCTGTCACTCTGCGCTGCAGAAACAAGATGTCATCCACCAACCTTCCGACTGTCTTCTTCTATAAAAACGGCAGCTACATTGGACACAGCTCTACAGGAAACATGACCATCCACAGTGTCTACAAGTCTGATGAAGGACTCTACAAGTGTTACATTTCTGGAGCTGGAGTATCACCAGAGAGCTGGATGGCTATCAGAGCTAAATGTAAAGATTATATACACACACATGTATACATATATATATATGTAGAGAGAGATAGATAGATAGATAGATAGATAGATAGATAGATAGATAGAACCCTACAGGCAAAAAACATTCAGGCTTCTGGGCAAATCATTCAGTGTACTGCACACAAGAACAAACTGCTGAATTGTTCAACGATACAGTGAGCAATTTGTTTGCTGTGCAAGGATAGGCAACACTAAACAGGAAACACATAAATTAAAAAAAAAATGAACAACTGAATATGTGTTAGTATTTAACATAAAATATTGTCATGGTGTTGGTTAGGTGGTGATGTGATCCTGGAGAGTCCTGCTCTTCCTGTGACTGAGGGAGAAGCTGTGACTCTGCGCTGTAGAAACAAGAAAACTCCCTCTGACCTCAGAGCTGGTTTCTACAAAGATGGCATCCTCATCAGGAACAGCTCTACAGGAGAGATGACCATCAGCAGTGTTTCCAAGTCTGATGAAGGACTCTACAAGTGCAGAATATCTGGAGCTGGAGAATCAGTGGCAAGCCTACTGGCTGTCAGAGGTGAGAAAATATTTTACTGAGTTAGTATTTCACTGCAGCCAAGGTGTTAGTAGGGCTAAAATATCCTAGAATGCTCTACAGGCAAGAGGGTGAGTCAGTACAAACTCATTTACTTCAGCCAAACACTGAACTCACAGAACTCTATTTTAAATTCTGGACGTGAAGGCTAAAATCCAATTTCTTACGACGTGGTCAAACAACATGTTGTATACTGTAAACTAGGGGGGCAGAAACAATCAGTTGATAAGCAAATTGTGGCAACCCCACTATGATCTGGTCCATTACAAGCATACTGAACTTGTTTCTGGCTAGGGGAAAAATAACAGAGTAACAAAGATGCAGAAATCCATTGGATCAAATTATATAAATGAAGTATAATTAAATGTGACATTCACAGTGTGGAATAGGATGTTTTTAAAGCTTTAAAATGGCATTTTCGGAGTATTTAGCTTCAGTTTAATGATGTATTATCAAGTAAAACAGGAGAAGCAGGCAAGAAATGACACTGGAAGAAATTTGATTTGACCATTAAAAAATAGACGTGTCAAAGCAGACATTGAGAGGCCCAGGTGGTGGACACTGAGGGGATAGCAGGACCTGTCAGAGAGAAAGACAGTGTCCTTGTTATGCTCCATGCAGTTGCTAAAGCATTGTAAAATGCCTTCTGGAGCAATCTGGAGCCGTCACAGGCACTTTCCTCAAAGTACATATATTGTAACCAGTAGACCTGTAACCATGGTGTTTTGGGGAAATGGACTGTAACTTTTGAGGTAACGAATACCCAAAGACACACTGACATACCAAGATGTTGCTAGCAAGCTAACTTAATCTCAGCTCTGTACAGCTAAAAGCTGCAGATTAATTGATGTATGGATGTATTGATGTTAGTGGTTGAAACTGCTTGTGTGTACGTCATATTTTGTTTCACAGGAAGAAAACATGATTGGATTTTGAAATAAAAGTCTTCAAAGTTTTTTTGCCATATATTGTTAAATATGTGCACAATATTGGCTTCAGCACCTTGTTTCACAAAAACAAAGCCTTTTGTTTAAGAAACTATTTTCTGTGATCTTTCCAACATCTGACACAGAGATTAATTTTTCCCGCCTCTACTACATCCTGCTGTGGGTTGCTGTCGCTGTCATATTGTTCCTGCAGCTGCTGGTGTTGGGACTACTCTACTGGAAGAAACAGCTAGGTGCTAAAATTCTCCTTTAAACAATGTGATTCTGGTGATTGACTCTGAGCTCTGAAGGTCACATCACCTGCCACCAAGTACTATTAACTGTGTGAGTAACTTGACAAGAGGCCCAAACTTGGTTGTTGTCGGGTTTATGTGCTCTCTGAAGTCGGGGTCTGTACCCTGCTGTTTTTAAAGATCATTTTTTGGGGCTTTTTGCCTTTAATGGACAGGGCAGTGGGAAATGGGGAGAGAGGGGCGCCGGCACTATCCACTAAGCTACTGACGCCCCTACCCTGCTATTTTTAAACAATACATTATCTTGGCTCACACTTTTTTTAATGATCAATATGTAGAAATAAGTTTTCTCCTACTGTACCTGTGTGTGTCTACCTACCTACCTCACTTTAATTATTTTATAAAATCATACTGCTGAAATAGCCTACAGGGTGAAACATTTTGCTTTATGTTTCAGTCTTACTGGAAGCAAAGATGTATGACACAGGACCTGCAGACTGTCATCAAAAAAGACAAGAAGACAAGAAGGAGAATAAAGGTAATCAATAACAGTAACTAGGTAGATGTTTGCGGTTGTAACCAGAAAAGTTTGAGAACTTCTGTTTGATAAATTCACATCTGCTAAGCGTGCCTTTATTTTAGACGCTGCAGACGCTACTGATAATGTGAGCCTCAACCACGGTGCAAAACCAGAGACGGAAAAAGGTAATAGGGCCCCTCAACCCCCTCAGTCTGCAGTCTTCCACACGACCAAAGTAGCTTTCTGATATCATGTCAAAACCACACTGTGTTTATATGAAGTTTCAGCATGCTACAGTGTAATGTAATGCTGACTGTAAATTACCCTTCATGACTCTGTGTCTCTTTTACAGATGAGGGTGAAGCTTTGCCTTAATCTTTTCATTCCACTTTGACCTGTGATGGCACTTTGCAAGCTCTCCATTATGGTAAGTATAACATTTTAGTCATTTAGAACCATGCAGTAGATTTCATTAATGTTTTAAGACAGTACCTGCAGTACAGCAGACTTTTTTTTTTTTTTACCTTAACCATGCACCTCTAGTTGCCTAAACTTGGTCATAGCCTTACCACAGAGGTTTCAGGTTAGAGACCACTCTTATGTGACACATTCAGTGAGTACAGGCAACGAAGGGAGGAGGACCCACACAACAGACAAGGCCAGCAGGTAGGATGAAAGGAAAGGCAGACCAAAAAGTCAAAAAAATAAAATCCAGATAAGGTTCAGGTTCTGTTGACTTGAAAGCAAAGGCATCAGCAGCATTCATAAAACTGGTAACTGACCAGGGCCAAGTGGCTGGCGCATGTACTGACAGTGCTAATTAGGGGCATTGGAAACAGGTGAGCAGGTGACAAAGGGGATCCAGCTTCACAGCAAGGAATGAGAGTAACTCTGGTCTTTTATATATGTCATCAAAATCTGTAAGTTGATGCCCAGTGGGATATCAAAGACACTTTATCTCACTTTCCTTCCACGTTGCCTTCCCCTAGTGGTAAACTACTAAACACTCTTCTACTTGTGACCAGCTGAGATGTAGCAATGCACTATTCTGCACTGAGTAAAGTGTGGTCAGTGCATGTAGCAACCACCAGATGGCAGCAAATGCATCATTAATATCCTGGGCGTAATTACTCTTTAAGGTCCAGTGTGTAGTATTTAGGGGAATATGTTGGCCATTAACAAAAGATCCAGACATTCAGGAATTTTCACTGCAAGCTGTATTATCCATAGAGGTCCCTTCCTCCCCAAAACCAAATGAGCAGTTGATTTAAACCGCTAGAAACACAGAATAAAGTAGTTTCATGTTACAAATCAGTGTAACTCCAGTGCTGCTCGTTGCAGTTTGGCTTCTTACTACAGTGGCTGATGCAAAAACACAGATGGCCCTATCCAGAGGTAGTGTTTGGTTTGACTGGTCAGGGCTAATGTAGAAACATGGCAGCACAACATAGCAATCTATATAAACAGAGATCTGCCTCCTATGCAGATATAAATGCCTCATTCTAAAATAAGGAGAACACAACAATTCATATTTTCCAGTGATTATACACTAAAGAAAACATACTTATATTATATTCCATTTCTAACAGAGAAAAAAATGTGACTATGCATAAGCATGTGTTGGACGAGACGCCAACAGCAACTGGCTTAACAGTGTCGGAAATACATGGATTTGTAACGTGAAAATATGTTGTCCTTTTTTTCCTGGTTTAAATCACCGTGTCTGTTTGTTTCGGAAAGGAAGAGACCTCTAAGCATAATTTGGCTCACTGTAAAAAACCTCCTGAACGTCTGAATCGGAAAAGGTGAGAACACATAAACTTACGAGAGATAAAGGGTTAGCACACAATGGCATGTTGTCATGTGAAACTGCTTTATTCATTTAGTGGAAATAATCACCTGGTCCATTTATTTTGGAGAGGAAGAGACCTCTGTGGATACTTCAGCTCCCAATAAAAACCTCCTAAACAATAAACACTTAAAGAATTCCGACTCAGAGAAGTTTTAGCTGGTTGCAATGTGCAATACACTGCTAGATGCCACCAAATCCCCAAACATCTTAAACACTTCACATGTAAAATATAGTCTTGTGCATTTACACCTTTTATCTCTGTGTTTCCTATGTCTTTTAGATCACTGAGGAAGAAACACTTCACTGAAGGAGCTGGAAGGACTGCTTACACCATGCTATATGTCAAAGGAACTTTAAAGACTTTTAGAAAAAGTCTTTAAAATGAACTTTGCTTGAAATAACTTAAGTATTTAGGGCTGCAACTGGTACATATGCAACATATGCTTGGTTGAATATTATGCAGGTTTTTTTTATAATAAATCTTCTAGTCACTATTTGTAAAAATAATAGCAAAGGAAACAGCAACATGTAACAATATTGTCATTTTTAAGTGATAAATTAAGTAAAGAAATGAATAAAGAAATAAGATAAGCAATGTGGGACAATGGATTGTTAAGCCCCGTCTTATCAGGCTTTCAACCACCTCTCATGTAAACTCATCTGCAGCAATAACTGACACCAAGAGCAGCTGATGTAGTTTAAAGAGAGATAAAGTCTGTGTAGGGTGGAGAGGAGGAGAGGTGGATGGATCAAACAAAACAAGACTTTCACAAAGGAGACCGCAGTTTGTGTCCTGTGTGAAACCAAAATCCATGCTGTTGCTGTAATTTACGTATGGTTATTGTACACAGATGTCACTCACAGCATGTACTTCCTTCACGCTGCATCGATGTTACGTAACAGACATGCTTATTTGATCCGAAAACATAATCTTTAGACCTTACTGTAACCATTTCATAACATTAACCACATGTTACAGGTAGTGATGGCCAAATGAGGCCTTGTCTTCATTTTCTGAAGCCACTAGATGGCGGTGTCTATTCAACAAAGGTTTGAAAACACATTTCACTGCCAGTCCTTCAGCCTTTATCTTTAAACTGAGGCTGCGAATAGTCGAATAGTCTTTTTTGCTTAGGAAGGTTCCTAACTGAGTGAAATGACCCGAAAGTATCTAAGTGGCAGCCACAATAAGCGCTGGTCGAATTCTCTAAATTTTAAGGAAAGGTGCCTCAATGCTTCCTCTCTTTTCTCCTTTAACATAGGATACACTGGACTATCCTTTTGGCTTGGAGAAAAGCAACATACTGTCAGATCAGAAGGCAGAGTCGGCTGTGCCTGTGAAGCCACAGTCCACCATGCAGTCACCAGAGACTTATTTCACCGGCTGCACAATTAATGGAAACGTGCAGATAAATGTGTATAAAGAGTAAGTGCCTGGCACACCATGTCTGCGTTACATAGCAACGGTGACAGGGGAGTCCTGAGGGAACTATTTTTGTTGGCGGAAGACAAATAAAATGCTTAAATTATCTATTTTGTCCTCATTTTTCAACATTTCTTAATCAGCCTTGCTTATTTAACTGTTGAACTGTTGTATAAAAGCAGTATCACACTCGAGCTTGTGATGTTGTACTGTGATATCGTCACGGCTCCCTCTCGTGTGATATTGCTTAATTATACATCTTATGCCCTAACTTGTTCATATGCTATATGTTTTGAACTTTCAACAAACGGAATTTAAATTCTATGTTTCTTTGTGGGATTGAAGAAAGGGATATCATCGACGTTGTAAATAAGTTTAAGAACAAAACATCAACTGATGTAAACCTTATTGATATGTGTACACTTAAAGAGGTCATCCATAGCATTGTAAAACCTCTAACCTATATATGCAATCTTTCTTTCCAAACAGGCATCTTCCCACAAGACATGAAACTAGCCAAAGTAGTACCCATCTTTAAAAACGGTGACAGACACAATATGGACAATTATAGGCCAGTAGCTTTACTACCACAATTTTCAAAAATTTTAGAAAAGCTCTTTATAAAACAATTAGATAACTTTATTGAAAAATATAATATTTTAAATGAACAACAATATGGATTCAGAAAGAATAGAACAACCACATATGCAGTAATGACGATGGTTGAAGAAATAGCTAATGCCATCGACAATGATCTTCATACAGTAGGTATTTTTATAGACTTAAGTAAAGCTTTTGATACTATCGATCATAACTATTTACTGGAAAAAATGGAACACTATGGATTTAGAGGGACAGTTCACGCATGGCTGAAAAGTTATTTAGAAAATAGACAGCAATATGTTCAAATAAACCAAACAATGTCTGAACTTAAACCGGTCACCTGCGGATTGCCTCAGGGCTCCATCATTGGCCCCAAATTGTTTATTCTTTTTATTAATGACATATGCTGTGTTTCTAATAAGTTAATGTATTATATTTGCTGATGACACAAATTTGTACTCCTCTGGGGGAAACTTAGAAGAACTTTTGCACACTGTTGAACAAGAGCTTGGAGTGCTTAAAACCTGGTTTGATGTCAATAAATTATCTCTTAATATAAAGAAAACTAAATTTATGATATTTGGAAGCCAATCTGGAAGTGATAGTAAATTAAAAATCTCTAACATTGAAATAGGAAGGGTTTGGGAGACCAAATTCCTCGGGGTTGTGATTGATCACAAATTAAATTGGAAGAAACATGTTGAGTATGTAAAAGGGAAAATCTCAAAATCAATTGCAATCATGTATAAAACCAAAGACATGCTAAATCACAACAGTTTATATTTAATTTACTGTTCATTGATACTTCCTTATTTGACTTACTGTGTGGAAATATGGGGATCTACGTTTAAAACCACAATTGATAAAATTGTATTACAACAAAAACGAGCCATACGCATCATATACAAAGCCGGTTACTATGATCATACTAATCCATTATTTTTAAATTCCCATGTTTTGAAGTTTAGAGACTTGGTTTATTATAGAACAATGCAAATCATGTTTCAAGTAAATAATAAAACACTACCAGACAGCGTGCATAAGTTCTTCATAGTGTCTCAGAGTAAATATGAGTTGAGAGATGGAAGCAAATTTATGTTACCAAAAGCTAAAAAAGAAGTTAAAGGAAGATGCATTTCTTTTAAGGGGGTTCAGCTGTGGAACAGTGCTGATCTCAAACTAAAGCAATGTACTTCCTTTGTTATGTTCAAGAAATCATTATGTGCATTTATATTTAGGAGTTATGGCTGTAATTGAAAAACAAAAAAGGGAAAAGAGTCATGTATGTGCATGAGTACGTATGTATGTGTGTATATATGTATGTATTTTTTTGTTTGTTTGTTTTTTTTTCTTTTCCCACTTGACATCAAGAATTGTGTAGCTCAAGATGCATAGCAGGCGGGCATTAATAAGCTTCGCTTCTGCCTGAGCCTTTTTCAGTCAATTTTGTATTGTTCTTTTCTTTTGCTGCTTTGAAGTATATATATGACTGAAATAAACTAAACTAAACTAAACTAAACTAAACATTATGTTAAACTTAGACGTGATCTATGAACGTTTCGTACCCTCTGTCCACAGCTTTGTTTAACTTGTTTTATAAGAGGATAAACAAATACACAATGCATTATTTTAATTTTCCGATTTTCGTGTGAATGAGAAAAAACGGAAATCCACGTGCTTTTCCCATTTTCATCTTCAAATGGCTAATTAAAATATAAAGGAAACCAAAACCACAAACCTACTTGTTTTTCGCCTTGATAGTTATATCTATATTATCTGCCCCTACTGCATCTCAAAACATTGGCATCGGCTATGCTTATGCCCTAGATGATAGATAGATAGATTCAAGAGTATTATCTAGACCTGCTCTATGTGGAGATGACCTTTGTTGTGATTTGGCGCTATATAAATAAAATTGAATTGAAAACAATAGATCAATAATCAATGAAGTAACGTTGCGGTTCCCCACAGCAGAAACTATCACTGTCACTTTTATTATTATTTTTCACTTTTATTATTTATCTGTCTATCTATGCAGTAGGGGCACATAATATTGATATAACAATAAAAGTCAAACACAAGTTGGTTGTGGTCTAATTTCTATTCCAATTGCCCATTTGAAGAAGAAATGAATATGGATTTCCATTATTTTTTTTTATTCACACAGGAAAACAAAATAATGCATTTAATATTTGTTTATCCTGTTAAAACAAACAAGTTGAACACAGCTGTGGACGGAGGGGACACGCACCAGTAACATATGCTCAGTTTGCATCAGTCAATTTATTTGTTTGAGCGTTGTTGTATTGTCAGCCTCTAGTAATATCATTAATTAATTTTACTAATTGGGATCTAGATGGGTAAGTGTGAGCAAACATTCTCAGTGTGACAATTTCATTTCAGTTTGTGGCTGGTAGCCGATATTCCTTTTTTTAAATTCAATTCCGACCTTGGTAATTAAATAATATCTTTCACCGTGTTGTCCACGTTTATATATCCTGCATGAAACAACACGGTGAGAACGTAAAGGGCGCATTATCTAAGATGGGCTTTTTGTAGTCCATCTTTAGAACATTGTAGTTTCACCACAGCAGACCCACGCCAATAACATCCGCCGTCGCATAATTACGTAGCCCAGTGTAAGTGCTGTTGGATTCTCTCAGCACCGCAGTTGTCTTTTCCTAAGTCCTTATGAATTCTCCTTGACATCTTCCCTTGACCTCATGACGTTTTCCATCGAGGTCAAGGAAAAGTGTTTAGGAAAAGACGATAGGAGGGACTTTTCGACCGCAGCCCAAGAGTGCTATCTGGTGGAGTGAGAAAATAATGAAAACGGTTCATGAGGCTTCATTTATCCATCACTAGTTACAGGGTGTTTCAACAGTGCATCACATAGAGACACCAAGGGGCAACACAAAGCATCAGTATTTGATGACCTGTGAATGAGAATGAGTTAGATACTTACTGTACTTACAACATGCATATTCTGTCACTTAATATTTGCACCAACATTTGACCTCCACAAACTTCACTTAAATACCTTCAGGCGTGGCAATGGCAATGCTCAGATGTTACGGTGTGGTTTGGGAGAGATTTTGGGCTGCAAATGTGTAATTTCAAAAGGACCCTAAAAGTTGCTGAACACATTAAAAAACACCGTATTCCAAGAAATGAACCAGTTTAAGTGTTGTGCATACTGACTCACTGAATGTCTGTGGAGGGGCACCAAGATTTGAAATCAAGACCTTGGGATCTGCAATCAAGTGCTCTACCAATGAGCTATACCCACAAGAACACAGGTCTTGTCTTTCCACCATACGTTTTTGTTGGAAAAGTTATAGTATACCAAAACTCAGACGTTGCTTGAGTTGTTGCTGTTGCATGTCAAAGCATATTTGCATCATCTAAAAAAGTAAAAAAACATTCCAACATTTCTGTCACCAGAGCAGGTAAGGACTCTGCAGCATTTCATGGCTGTTGACAGAAAGAAGAAGACAGACTGAAAAGATTGATGGGAGCCAGAGTACTGTTTGACTTTTCACCTCCTTCAGCATCTCATAACATCTGACATCAAAGAGGAAAAAGGACCTGACCACATTAGGAGGGCAGCAACTCCCTAAGCCACCCACATATGCAAACACATGCACATACAACAGTACACATAAAACACGGCTGACAAGCCAGTGTACCAAAAGAGAAAGAGTGCCAGAGGAATCAGTCATTAGTTCAACTGATATGAAGAGGATTTGGTTACAATCAGAATGTGACAGTACAGTTGAGTTAAGGACCTCTTAGGATTTCATGTATGCTCTGTTTGAAGGCAATTCTGTCTTATAAAGTTATGTTGTTTGTTGATGTCCGATGTTCCTCTTTTCTCAAAATTATAATCTACCCATCAAAAATGACAGGAAATGATAAAACGAAAAATTGGGGTGCTGTAACATACAAATCAAAGTGTAGTTACCTGTTGTTTTGTTTTAATCCAAAAGGTTTTGCCTGTCGAGCTAGCTACTCTAGCTAGCTCTACCCCCAGGGCTCACATGGACTTACCTTTCTTGTGGGTCAGCGGTGGAAATTCGGAAATGAAATTGACGCGCAATTGCAACGAACGACGTTTTTGAACGCAAGGTTTGAAATTTGACTCCCACAATCACACTCAACACACTCTCCTGTGTAACATACCTCGGGCGGGATTCGAACCCGCATGTTGGCAGCTCTCTACGTTGGCGGTCGGCATCCTTCCACTCTGGACCATCTCTGGCGATGAGCAATGCAGCAAACAACAGAGAGCAGGAAGATCAGACTGAAGCTACATCAGCTTCACCTTCATCAGCCTTCAGAGAAACAACGTTTACTGGCCGAAACATGTCCTGGTGTTCTCTGAGACTGTTCTAGACATTCTTTGGTGGTTCTGGTGTTACTTTGGCAGTCACTGAGGAGGTAACAAAGGTCCTTTGGGAGGTTCTAGGGGCTCTGTAAGATGTTCCCTTGGTCACTGAGGAGGTTCACGAAGCCTTTTAACACAAACAGATTCAAATGGACAACTAAGAAACCTTACTTCTTGTTTGTGGGAGACTCACTTGCCATGTTGTGGTCTTCATAGCTCAGCAGGTAACAATCCAGTTTCACTGTCTGGGGGTTGTGGGTTCAAATCCCACTTGTGCTCTTTGTGGTATTCTTCTGTCAACTCTCAGGGAACCATTTCATCAAGATGTATCTTACTGTGGATGCTCTGTTTCACGAAGACACAGGACTCATCAGGGATTAGACTGATTTCTGTCTGTTTTAATCCATTTTCAATTAAGGTGAAAATTGTGAGTTGGCTTTAGTGCTATTGAGGGCGTCAACCTCAAGAGCTGGAAGGTCCCCAGTTGCGGGGGAGGGGCCACCCTCTTGTAAGCAAATGCACCACGGGGCATTTTAACTCATGAAGACATAGTCAGGTTGCAAACTGTTTTGAGCTGAAGAGGCTTGAGTGGCGAGCTAGCGTAACCATGTCTACCTGAGCAAAACCGAAATCAAACACCAAGGAACAGCAAAAGCATTCTCTATCTGTGCATAGTGCATGCCAGCATAACAGCGCCCTGGCTATCTCTCATGTTGTGCCATCTAGGAAATCCACACCTCAGATGAATCCTGAGAATCCACCGATCCCAGCAGTGTAACACCTATCAGTGTACGACCAAAACTTATTGCATAAACTGTCGAAGCAATGAGGAACAATCCTCCCATCGTACATGTAAGACTGCAAATTGTGTCCTACCTTTGCTGTGCTTGTTGTCAAAAGTTGGTCGAGTCGTACCAAAGGGCCACTGATGTGTACTCCAATGCCTTCAGGTCATTTTAGTAGATTGCAGCCGTTGACATGGTCTGTCTTCATTTGAATGGTGAGAGCGAGGTTTTGTAGTGACCTGACACCAAAGAGTTCAATCCCCAGCCTTTGATTTCATGGTCTGTGGCTCCATCTATTGGCTGAATCTGGATAATTTGCTCTATTTCACTTTGATAGCTTCAGGCTTGGCAATGGCAATGCTCAGATGTTATGGAGTGGTTTGCTAGAGATTTTGGGCTGCAAATGCATCATTGCAAAAGGATACTCACTCTAAAAGTCACTGAACACATTTCAAACCACTGCATTTTATGAGGTGAGTCAGTTTCAGGGTCACAGTATTGTGCATACTGACTCCCTGTCATGGCGTACTGGAACCTTTGGTGGAACTTAGCCACCGTAAACAACATTTCTTTCACCTGTGCTTTCTCTACCAAGGGAAGTCAAAATGTCTGATGTGAAAATGATCTATTTCAGTGGCTTTAAAAACTAAGCAGTTTTGTCTCACATACTTAAACTCAAAACAACTTAACCAGACACCAACGCTTGTAGGTGGAGATCAAAGACAACCATTTTCATGAAGTAAAAGCTTTCTGGCAAACATGAGTGTAGGGGATTCTCAGATTTGAGCCAGGGACCTCTTGAGCCACAGTCCAATGCTCTAACACAGAGCTAGTCCCTTGACACACAAGTACACACACAAAAAAAGGCTTGTGATACGTACTAATGGCAAAGCATCCGTGCTAGATTGTAACAAACTGTTTGACTGCTGATTAGCCAGCAATACACATCGAGACACAAAAAAACTCACCTGGCTTATCTACAAACACTCATGTTGCCTTTCTCTCATTTGCACTGTTTTTTTCTATGGAGGCCAAAAGGGTGTAAATTAGGTTACTTTTCTCTTATAGTGCAAACAGCTGATAACCATCCTTTTTCCAGTGACTGCTGTGTTCACCTCATTTCCATCTGTTCCTGGGCAGAGGCCACAATGCACAGGCTGTTGTAGTAAAAGATCAGTTGTACAGAACATATTCATCAGTATTACAAACCTGACCCATGGAATCCTGTTCATGACTTTATCCATCTTCATAACTATACTTGCTTTTAGTGACTGTTTTTGTATGCATTGTATTGTATTGTCCTCTGTGTTGAAGGGAATGGTGTTAAGAGTTTCAGTTGATCTCATCAATCAACATCTATTTTGTGTTCCTCATTGATAGATGACGCACGTCTATGAGCAGCTTTGTGACAGTTCTCAAAAATCAAATAAAGACAATTGATGTTTTTATACCTCACAGTCTGTATGTGGTTGTCTTTATTTAAATTCAGTGTAAATACAATATCCATTACATTGTCTTATTATGCTTTGTTGTCTCATTATGCTTGTCTGCATTTAACCATGACAAAATCACTGCAGAATAAGGGCTTTTTGGAAGCTATTACAATTCAAAATCACAAGAAGAAAGCGGACTAACTCTCTGTGGAGAGTTAGTCCGCTTTCCTTCTATAAGTCAATGACTTCAACATTTTTTAGCAACTAACAAATGATCCTGGTACTTCATTGCCTCCTTTCCCTGGCAGTGCTGTACTTTTTTTTTTTTTTTCTTTAGTGCATTTATTTCACACCAGACCACAGCAACCAGACAGAACAAACTACAGACACCAACAGAGCAATACAGCGAAAACAACAACGCCTGGCCTGAAAAGGGGATGGACGAAGCATAGCTTGTCTTCTTCTTGTTCCACCAGGCCTTGAGTTACAGGGTTTGTTTCTGTGTGCACACAGGAAAGACATTTAAGTTATATTTAAAAGTTATAAAAGTTGCTGCTTAGCAACCTTTTTATATATACATTAGGGGTGTAACGGGTCACAAAATTCAAGGTTGGGTTTCGTGCGATCCACAGTACGGTACGTTTTAGATGTTTGTTTTTTTTTCAATTTATGTTATTTAAATTAATTTATTTATGAAAACATCTTAAAGATAGATATTTTTTGCCTTGAACAATAATGGAGCTATACTTGAGTGACTCATCTTCTTAGGTGTCTTCTTACCAGCACATAAAACCAAAAACAGCTTCTTATGAAAAATAATATGTATTATTGTAGTTAAAAAAAACAAATACAAACCAGGGATGCACCAGTTTTGAAGTTCTGGACTGATACTGATGTTTGGAATGACAATTTGGCCAATAGCCAATACCAATGTTTTTGTTGATGATGTTTATTTAGTTTTTGTCATTTATTCCCCCTTTTGTTTTTAGGGAAACAAAGAAATCTACATTATAAAAAATTTACCTAATTACCTTCACCCAGTACTCATTGTTACCCGTCAGAGCTTGATTGCATGATAATGTAACTCAGTGCAACCTCTGTCAGCTGTTAGTTGCAGCCACCAGCTGTTTAGAGCTAACATTATCTAGCTCTCCTCCTGCTGATTTTAACATGGATTCATTCTTCACAATGTAACATTATCAGGGAAACAATAGGTGAGTTTACGGTCTTAATCTATGTTCGTCCCAAACATGTTTTACTGGGATGCAAGCAGCCACAAGCGAACTCATCACACAACAGTGAGATCACACAGCCCATTTGCCATTTATAATCATTGTATTCTTCTTCTACCTGCTCATTAATTTAAATTTATGACCGTTAGTCTTGAGCCCTGCTTTTTAGCCTGCACCAAACTAATGTGACACAAGATAAAAACATTGGCCACTGACATCTTACGATGAGCTAGCTAAGTGTGGTGTGCCTCCCAGTGAGTCTTGCTGGAGTAGAATGTTCTGGTGTGGGGGCTGGATGGGCAGACAGCATGTGGCCTGTTTCATCATGTGGGCTGCCTTGTTGAGCGCAGTGGCACTGAGAACAAAACACAGCTGAAGTCGTACATTTTATTTTCCAAGTGGTAAAAGCACAGTTCACCGCATTGTTCAGTTCATAATGCAAACCCAAATGAAAGCCTTGTACCTATATATATATATATATATATATATATATATATATATATATATATGTGTGTATGTGTGTGTGTGTGTGTGTGTAAATGAATTAATTTATGACTTACTGATTTGTTTTGTTTCCATTTCCACCAAGCGAAAGCAACTATGAGACTGCACAAAAAGACAACAACCAAAGCAATGACACATTTGTTGATACATGATGATTTGTTGTTGTTTGTAGATGAACTTGGTGGAGTCGTAAAGAAATCAGCTGAAATGACAAAACACAGGACATGACATTAATGTCAAACTATACCTCAATCCTTTGAAACTAACAAAGACAGAATTTTATTCAGTTAGACCATATTTGTGTCATTAGCAGTTTACAAAGTCATTATTTTTAACCAGTGCAGGATAACGTATACAGTATGGTCTGGTGTAGATATTCATGCCCCCCAGAGGATTCATCCATGATGACCCTTTGACCAGTTCTCATATGCCACCATCTAATTAAAATCTCTCACACACGAGAAGTTGAAGGTTGCCAGGATCTTTTAATTAGAACATGAATGCTCGTCGGAGGGTGTTCCCATCACATTTCTGACACTACAGGCTAAGTTGCCCAATTTTTTTTTTTTTTTAAGATGTATGGCCCCCAGCCCCTTTGTCAGTGAGTTTTACATCCGACACCAACGCAAATAGCCACCTTTCGCAGTGTCATGATACGCTGCCGGTCAGCCAGACATCACCTGTCGTGGTTGTATGCAGACAGGTGGTGTCAGTTGATAACATGGCAGGACAGCATTTGTCGCAGCATTATGATAGGACATAATGCGTCAGGTTGAAACTGCCAGAAACTACACTACAAGGGTGGATGGAAGGGTCAGTGGATTGGTCCAGCAAACCCCGGACTGTCACCCAGGAGCCTAGTGTTTGCCTCCCATTTGTTTGTTGAGCCAAACCTTGAACTAACTAACTAACTTTTCTTAAACTAAAGCAAGCACCAGACAGGAGAGCTGCATACTGTATTAAAAGCACCCAATGGTTTGATTGTGAAACGTTTTCATCCAGCAGAAATCGATTTCAAAATGCCTGACAAAGATCTCTGTTAGATCAAAACATTGTACAGTTGCCTAAACCTAACCTAACCTGCGGCGTCCTGGGACAGCAACAGCAGATGCAGTACAGTCTCAAGCGCATAATATGTAGATGTGAAAGTCCACTGACAAAGCAGTGATATGTAACAAACTTAGGATGAGAATGTGTTGGCAATTTACATTGTAATTAACGAGACACCATCTTGGAGCATGGTATCTTCTTTTAATACTTTCCTCATGCACCACGCTCAAGACAAACTACACATTTTCAGTCCCACGACTGGTCAAGATTTAAGAATAGCTCAATCTAAATGTAATTTGCAGTCCACAGAATAAAGGGAGCCTGCTAATGGGACCATAGGCCATTGGTTTATTTACCTGATATGTGAGTAGTTGTTTCTGTGGTCCGGTTGATGTTCCTCTGTTGGACTCTACAGGTGAAGCTGTTGCTGTGTCTCTTCTCCACAGTCACTCTGCTGCTGACAGTATAGAGGTCATCAGGACCTCTGACTGTCTCTGTAGGTCCAGCAGAGAGGAGCTTTCCCTCACCGTCCAGCCACAACACCTCAGGCTCTGGATACCAGCCTGCAGACTTACAGTCTAACATCACTCTCCTGCTGGTTATGTTAATACTCACAATGAAAGGTGGAGAAACAGCACCTGAAGAGGGAAGAAAGGAGAACCTGAGAATTAAATGAGCACACACACATAGTTACTGATGCACATTTAACAGACCTGCTGATGAAACTCATACTACAAGGTACAATCAAGGTACTTTTGCAAATTCTCCTTGTCAGAAATCATTTTCCTGTTATCTTAGTCATGAATGTCTTCTTTTTTATTCCCTCAGCTTGTAGCTTTAGTTTCAGTTCATTTAAGGCAGCACCCTCAGTAGTATGTTAAGAGTCATTACACATTTTTTTCATATCTTTGGCACTTAAATATATCTTATTCGTCCAGGCCCAGCAAAAACTGGATGTAAAATGATCCGTACCTTACCAACTTCAAGCTGAATAAAAGAGTGACCCAGTCCTGGAATGAAGCATTTATATTGCCCCCCATCAGAGAGTGTCACTCTGGAGAGCGTCAGTGAAATGTCTCCGTGCTTCAGTTTGTCGATGGACACTGATGTTCTTCCTTTGTAGGACGGATGTTTCTTACTCTCCAGTTCCACACCGTCACGCCACACATGAACAAACCTGGGGTTCAGGTCAGGTCTCGCCCATTCTACTGTCATGTCTGAAACATTCTTGGCAGGTCTCAGATGGCATGGTAAAATGATGTCATCACCAACTGTTGCCACTATTGGCTGAGATGGACAAACCACCTGATGCTGGCCTGAGGAAGAAACAAATCTGTTTTAGCTTCAGCAAGAAGAAATGTGTTGTGGTTTTTGCATTTTCTTTGACTCAACTAATAACCTTTATCATTCAAAGTTCAGTGGCTGAGGCTCAGTTAAAAAAAAACAGGTAGGCAGTAACATTATGGGCCGTTCATTTTAACTGCAGTGTGAGTCATTAAACTGTTAAAATTTGCATGTTCTATCAGCAGTTAAAATTTGTATAGCAGACATCTTGTCACTTGTGCAAGACAGAGTTGGTCTAAAAAACACATGACTGCATGTTTTTCAACTCTTGTTAGACATTACATGTATTTTTACATTCATGAAGCTGTTACTAATTGATCTGTGTGTACAGTATGTTACCTTCAAGACATGATGCTCGGAAAAGGAGGACAAACAGCAACAGTGAAAGAGATTTATGATATGGACCATCTTTCACAAGGAAATACTGGACTTCTGAAAACTGAATAATTTGTCAAATGTTACTTTACAAATAGGAATATGATAGGATAACAGTGTGAATCACAAAATAAAGAAATATAACTGTAGTGTTTGTTATTAAAGTGTTCCTTTATGACATGCAATATAACCAACTCTCTGTGCCCAGTGTCTTTTATTAGACAGTAGCAAGCACCATCTGTTTACAGGTGCTGGTGCTCAGCAACAAACTTTAAAATAACCTGCAAACCATTGTAGGATTAAATGTTCAAATCAGATATTTAAAGTTATGTACATCTACTAAAGCTCAGTTCTGAGAGCCATAAGCTCATACAACATACCTGCCCGTCCTCCAGCTCAGGTGTGGACTCCATCATCAACTGGCAGTTTGTGTATCACTAAATATTTCCATGCAATCTCTCATGGTTTGATTACCTGCATTTTTCATATCCATCAGAGCGTTTAGAGACGTTTGACCAATAATCAGTGAAGAAATTGTGGCGGCAGGACACAGCTGCAACAAGACAGAGGAACAGGTTGCACAGAATCATTTCATAACTGAGATAGTTAACATTTAACAGGTGACACTGCACACATAATGTGGAGACAGGGAGGGAGGACAGCTCTGCCTCCTCATGCAGCTGCTGTGCCAAATGAAAGACAGGGACGGAGTGGTGACAGATAGATAACTCCAGTGGAGAGAGGCAATATTTCTGGTTCTTATTTTTCTTTGTTGACCCTGAAGATGGTGCAGTTGGGATTGACACCAATAATCTGTTGCTGTGATGTCGAGACGTGGGTTTAAATCCAGCCTGAGGTGCTTCACAGGGTGTCTGTAGCAATGGCCAAAAGAAGCCTCATGAACTATTTTCTTAATCACCAGAGCCCACTAGATGGTGCTCTTGGTTTCAAGAAAAAGGCTCAAGGAGTGGCAATTCAGTGTGCTTTCAAACCCTTATTGAAAAGAGCAGCCATCTAGTGTGTTCAGAAAATAAAGAAGATGGTTCATGAGGCTTTGTGTGGCCATCACTAGTGTGTGGTTTTGTCTGCTCCAAACAAATGCTAAAAACTTCAAACGTGATGATGTTGCTTCAATTTCAACTTCCATACTCCCAAATTTTTACCATCGACGTATGAGGACAGAACAAAAAACAATTAAGTCCATGTAAGCCCACATGCGTCAAAGTAGCTAGCTTAGCAAGCCACTTAGCTTGACAGGCATTTTGGCTAACTTTATCTGCAGTGTTTTGACTTTGCAGGTGATAGAGCTGATCATGTGACCTTCACCTGCATATTACAGATCATATGGTAAACCTGCCTTATCAAGGCTTTTTAAAAGATTAAAATTCCTGCCTTATTTAACTAGAATTACTGCCCCATGGTTGTATGCTTCCATGCACGAGTCAAGTTTTTCTCACAGTTCACATCCTTGTCTGTAAAAAGATGGAATTACCACCAATTACATATCTGACCAAATATTTTCTGAGATAAGATGCTGAGTAATGGACAGAAAAATGTTTTATGCACAACATTATGATGTCACAGATGATGATGATCTTTGACCTTTTGGCTAGAAATTGTCATCACTTCATTCTTTCATCTTGTTAGACTTGAGATATCGTTTTTACATGAATGAGACCGATGCAAAGTCACACTGACCTTGACCTTTGACCACCAAAATCCAACAAGTCTGCATGAATGTTTGTGCCAAATTTGAAGACATTCCCTTAAGTTATTCCTGAAATATTGTGTTCTGAAGGATGGGACTGAAGGATGTACGGACAGATGGACTGACAACTCGAAAACAAAATGCCTCCAGCAACAGCAATCACCAGTGCAGTGGTATAAAATTGTATATCATTTTAATATAAGACGTGTTTACAATAGGTCAGAGGTGGACTCCAGGAACAATCACTGCTCAGGCAGCCTAAATCTGCTGCTGCCAGCTCACGTTAAACTGTCTATCTCCAGCTATTTGTCACTTCCCCCAGGCACCGTAACTCTCTGGACTTGCCGTTCCTTATTCATCCACCAGATGTCCTCAGACTTTTCCTCAAGTACCAGTCACATGACCTTGCATGCTTTGTTGTTTTTTGCAATTGCTGTTGAGCCTCTGATTTCCTGCATCCAGTATCCTGTACTCTCTACCCTGTTACCTGGAACCTGTACTCAACTGCCTGGCCTCCTCCTCCTTCTGAGATTGTTGACTTTTTGGCCTAACCCTTTTGAATAAGTTTGCCTGTTTGGGCTGCCTAGGAGTGTCAGCAGCTTGACCTTTCTCACCTGAGCTGTCCAGGCTATCAAAGCTGTTCCATGTGCTCCCTCATCTCTCCCTTCCTACAGCTGGCATTCACCCTGCATCATCGCCTCATGGTTTTGCACCACAACACCTCCACAGACGTCCATGCACTGCTTTCATTGCTGATCTACCCACCTAATTGTTTGTTTTGTGCCAACCTTATTCCAAAACAAATTTTCAAGGTAAACCTCAATGTAAAACTTTTCTCTGTGACATGCATGGAAATACTGAGCAGTTGTCCACCTACTGAACCTGATTAACGTAGCTAATTAATGCTTCTTTTGGTTTACATGCAACAGCAAAACAAATCATCAATGCACATGGGGAGACTCTGTGACTCTGAGCTGCAGAGACAAGATGTCACTCACCAATCTTCCAGCTGGCATATATAAAGATGGTCTCCTCTTCTACAGGAAACAAGACCATCCATATTGTCTACAAGTCTCAGGAAGGCCTGCAGCAGTGTAACATCTCTGGAGCTGGAGAATCACTGGGAAGCTGGCTGGCTGTCAGAGGTGAGACCCAAATACATTTAAAAGTAAAAGTTCTACGTTAGATGCATGGCATAGAGTCAGCTTAAAATAAAAGTATTTTCACCTGACGGTAATTCAGTTGCAGTTCCGGCTGGATAATATTAAGAATACCTGACTTAATCAAATCTCATGTTATATGATGCAACAAATTTTCACCACATTACATATCAGCGTTTCCTTTTGACTGAGATCACAGTTCAAACACGAACATACCTTTACAGACTTAACCCACCCTCTTCATCTGAAGTTTTTAAGCAGTAACAGGTCAAGTGGCAGAATCCTGCAGAGGAAAATTAGGACCACAAGGTATAGCAAGTCTTTTGTGCCTACAGCAATTAGACTGCACAACAATAGATTTAAAAATTCCTAAGCACTTTAAACTATGAGCATATATATGTGAGCATCCCACTATCTTATTTAATCATACATGCTTGTCATGTTTCCTCAATGTTCTTACTGTTTTGTCTGTTTTGTCCCTGTTTTTCTTTTCTAATGTTTTGTATTTATTGTTTTTAATGCTATACAGTAGGCTGTATAACAATGGAATGTGTAATGGTGACCACATGAATTTCCCACTTGTGGGATAATAAAGTTTACCTTGACCTTGACCTTGACCTTGACAGTCGGTGCTGAAATCGTACCCAATGTGATTAATTAGCCAAGGTTCCTCGATTGACATCATGCTGGGCCACGGCTAGAATACTCTATATGCATGCTTTTGTTCAGCTGTTGACAGTTTGGGGCCACTATAGATAGAGATATTGTTTACAAAATGAAGCTTTACCATTTGGAAATGTATATTTGACAAGAACAGGGTACATTTTTATGTTTCATCTTTGTTGTCGTTAACCAGTCTCTTATTAGAAATCGTGTACAACCCAAGTTTTATAGCAAGAATGTGTTTTTGTGGTAACACAGAAAGTAGTTAACATGTTGTTCTTTTAAAAGCTAAGATTATTGTCAGCTTTTGTTTGAAATGTTTTTGTAGTCATGTTCAAATGCAGCATTTACACAATATCATTGCACTCTGACTTGTTAATATACAGCATGTTGATGGTTTATAACATTAAAGCAACATTCAGATCAGTATTAACATATGTCAGGCAGTGTGACCACAAAGGTTCACATCAGGCTCTTGTTGGTTTTCAGAGATAGTGACAGAGTGAGAGCTCTTACTGCTCTGTGGTGTGTCAGCCTATCTGTGTTTCCTCAGTTTTCATTGCCAGCTTAGCCGCTTGTCTAATGTTGATCACTGACAGCCAAGAATTGTTTCAAAAAAATGTTATTAGTACTCTCAGTGCTGTACATTATTGGTCTGGATTAGCTGATGACTTGAATTGGAAAAAAATAGTTGGAATCTTCCACACAAATGTCTCCTTTACAATAAAGTTAAAAGAAGTTTCCTTCAAAATGTTTGTGAAATGTATTCAGTAACAATGCTGCAGCTGTTTTGGCAATGTCTCTACACCAAGCAATTTTTGAAAGACGTGTCCTGATTGATTTTAGTGACTCTGGATTTTCTCTTTTGGTTTTTACAGTGACAATAACACTTAACTTAACGAACTATATATAACCACTTTGATGATCATCCTAGCAAAGTAAATTATTCATAAATCCAAAGTATTGTAAACCTTTATTTTTAGTATTTGAAAATGAAATTAAGCAATACATTAAGAGCATTTTTGGTCTTATACAGTATATTACAGCTTTATATGTTGGTAAAAACAAAACAAAAAACCAAATCGAGACTTTGGTAAAAATACAGGAGGCACACTTTGTGTGTTTATTGGAGGACTTTTTGGATGTTAACTAGCTGTTTATCTTTGCACAAGATCATGTGCTGCAAGGGCAGTATAATCACAGCGAGTATATTTAAAAGCTGCAGCAACTTTCTTTTTGTAAATCCACTTTAAATGTAGATGTGTGAACAGAACAAACAAAACAATGTAGTTTAACAGTCACAGACTGATACCTTTTAAAACAGGCAGTTATGCTGTGAGTTATCTGATGTCTTGCTGCTGCTGCTGATGATGATGATGATGTCTTTTTATGTCATTTATCAAGAATTAAAACCTGTACATTTTTTACAAATACACACAACCTGCAATATTTTCTTATGAACACAAATCCATCATTGTTTTGTCACGAATATACACAACTCCTTCACCAATGCTCTGAAATGCATATCATTACAAAATTGTTGTGTTGAGAGAAACACCATATCACATCCCTTCTTCAGTCGGGTGTCTCTGGTCTCAGCAACCTGTAAAACACCCAAGGACAGACACACAGTGTAACTGTGAGAAAACAAGGCTCTAGATTAACATCAGTTCATGAGTCTCGTCATTACTGGCCCCATTGTTTATTTATATAGTACTGATCACCCACACAAGACATGCGGCTGCAAGGTGTCTGTGTCCTGATAAAAATAATCTAACACGTGCATCGTCGTGAAGTATTTTTATGGTATAGACCATCAGTCTAAGATCAGCCAACACAAGGTGCCACATGGTAAACTGAGAGGCCCATCAACCTTTTTCTGTCTGTGGGTTTGTCGTGTGGTTTTTATCTGAGATGCTAAAAAAGAAGACCTAACTGTCTCACGGGCCTAAAGCTGCTGAGGCACACAGTGTAAAACAGGTTAAAAATGATTTAAGTTTCAAAAATTTAAGATTAATAATTCAATAATTCACAAGATTAATGATTCACTGGCTCTCACCATTTTCTGCAGAAGCACTGCTTCAAACAATATATTTTATACATATTTTCCTTAACTTTTACTAAGGTATTACATGTTGCATTCTGTGTTTCTCAGTGTTGAGTTACTTACCGCTCTTCCTGCTGGGTTTTGACGACAGTATACGTTGTCACTGAAACATAAAAGTATAAAAATACAACACTTTAAACAGTCAGTAGCAGGCAGGTATAGGCAGGCATTTTTTGACAAAATGGATACCTGGATTATATAAATCTATTTTATATCAGCAAATGGATGCACTGTTTTTAGCCCAATGTTGTGTTCATGGTTCATAGATGTAGAGTTTAAAACATGATATTCCAAAGTCGTCAAATACTGCCGCTTTGTCAGTAATCTCTGCATCAGATACTGACGCTAACAGCCACCTTTTGCGGCAGTAAGAAAGGCCTCCAGGCAACGTCAGTTGGTAACGCGGATGGAATCAACCTTTTGTGGTGTTATGATCATTACCGGTCAGCCGTACAGCACCTGCTGCCACAGTATGATACCTTTCATACAGGTGGCGTCAGCTCATGATGCAGCTGGATGGCACCTGTCACAGTGGTATGATACACGTCTAGACAGCATCAGTTTGAAACGCTACTGGTAACAACAAAACATAAGGAGCAGGACAGTTTCTATAGGGCAGGCGTGAGAGGTGGCGGATGGGTCCAGCAAACCTGGACTTTCACCCTGGAGCCCAGTGGTCACTTCCTGTATGAATGCAGAGCCAAACTATGGTGTTTTTTCAAAACCTAACCATGTGTCGTCATCCCGTAACATCGGCAGCGAATACAGAAGAATACCTACCACGCAATAGGTAGACATGAAAGACAAAGCGGCAACAGGTGACGATTTGGGATGAGAATGCATTGATAATTTCAATGGTGACCAAATACACGCTTATACAGTAGTTGTGTTGAAAGGAGGTTGGTGTTTCTCACCTGATTGTATAGAGGTAAAAGACTGGAAGCAGAAAGGAGAGGTCGGGGTATCTGTTTGAATGAATAAGAAAAACCACCAAAACAAATTGAGTGAACAGTGTGATGGCTATCAGGAACCCCCAGAGCAGCTTTGGTTCTTACTGTCGGCTATGCTACTAGTTTCAAACACATGCAGAATAATTGTATTGTATTGTGTCACAATTGTCACATTCTACAATGAAGATCCCACTTTTAGCACTTTGTGACAGTAATTACAGTGGTATCTTTATTCTCTGTACCTGTGGTGATTGTCTGATGTTGCCCACATTGCAGTATTCCCACCAACAGCACTAGAGCCACCAAGAAAACACTGACAGCAGTGCAGAGCAGCAGAGGGAGGTGAAGGCCACGATGAGGCTCTTCACCAGCTGCTGGAAAGAAGAAAATGGTATGTTCTGCATATGAGACATGATCCTAATGCTGTAAATACATGTTAGGTATGAATATAATACTTAAAACATAGTCCATGCAATTACACTGTTCATTCCTTAATTCAGCACTGATCTGAAAATGTTAAGGACAACCTCAGACCTCAGCTTCAGTTCTTGGACATCAGTCATCATTTTCAGACCAAAAGGTTCGGACAAAATGTGGCCAGATACCGTGGAAAGCAAAGAATTTCAGGTTTATTTTAAACACTGGTATGTCTTACCTCTGACAATCAGCCAGCTCGCTGATGATTGTCCATCTTCAGGGATGCTGCACGTGTAGAGTCCTTCATCAGACTTGGAAACACTGTTGAGAGTCAGGTTTCCCATAGAGCTGTTCTCCATTAAGTGGCCATCTTTAAAAAATGCAGCTGTGAGGTTGGAAGACATCTGCTTGTTTCTGCAGTGCAGAGTTACATCATCTCCCACCATCACAGGGAGGGCAGGACCCTCCAGGATCACAGAGCCACCTGAACATATGTTTTGAAAAATATGTTAATTAAGCAGTTTGACAGCCTATTGAGGGAACAAAGCTGGCCAGCATGGCAGATGTTTCCTGTGTTTTAATATCTTAATAAGTAATGTTTTATTGAGCATATTAAGTCAGTTAACAAATAAATCAATTGATATTCAAACTGAGATGTCCACAGACTAAAACTGTGACGACTTTGCACTACTTAGCGTTTTAGTATTTGCATACCAGTGACAGTGATGTTGACAGTGTTGCTTTTCTTTGCCTCTCCCATTTCACACCAGTATTCTCCACTGTCAACTGCCGCTAAGGCATTCTTTATTTTACAGGGTCCTGTTGACGTTGACCAGGAAGCAGCACATGTTTTAACATCACCTCCGATCCTCCTCACCACTCTCCATCCAGTCAGTCCCTCCAGACCCTCACAGGTGACAGTAATGGGCTCATATTCAAAGAACTGCTGTCGGTTTGGAACAACCTGAGGGAAACCTGCATCTGACACAGAGACACAAAGGATGAAGAATAATTTGAAATTCAGCATTATTTATGTACACATGCTATACTGAATACATATGCACAGTACAAGCGTCCTTTTAGGGAAAATTAAAAAAATGTGTATTTCTCTTTGTCGAGATAACTGCAGCAACATCAAAACAAAAATGTTTGCCACAAAATATTGAAATTATTTTAACATGTGGACACAGTTGTGCCAACAGACCTGACTTTTGACAAGCGGTAAGAGTGTTGGCTCATGTTTGAGTAAAACATGAGGGAACAAATGTATGTTTCCTTTGCTTTATAACTAGTATGCCATTTCACACGTACTAGTTTTAAGGTGTTATCACTTATACAGTTGACGTTTAAAGTTTCAGCATGTTAGTTGTTAAACTTGCAGCCCTTGACTATCAAGATGAGGTGATATGATTCATTTGGCACTTATTTAAGATGTTGGTATACATTGTAAGGTTTGTCTGACGATCAAACTGCAACTTACCAACATTTTTAGAGTAACTGCATTCAACATGTGCAACCAGCAGCAACAAAACAGTCATCACTGAAGAGACAAGAGAGGTGTTACTGTATCCAATATAACCTATAACATGTATTACATAACTAACATGTAAATGTCTGTAATATTTGATCCATCATCAGTGAGCAGATTACAATTCTCTTTATTCCCTGGGCTTTAAATCTGCCAGCTTCCTGAAAGAATACATGTCAGCACATTTTGGATGCTTAATATCTTTTTGCCTTTGAGCCCAAGAAATGATTCAGTTCCACATAAGATATTTCCCAGTGACTGACTCGATATATTTCTGTGATCATTAGACTCAGTACTCACACAGTCTGATGCAGAGCGCTGTGACCTCCATGATGTCTCGCTGCTGACTGTCTGAAAATCAGACTGGATTTAAGATGTAATGTAAGTCAGAGCCTCCTCTTCCTCTTCCTGTTGCTCTGCTGCTGAGGAAACAGCTTTGAGTTTGAAAAAAAGTACATCTATAATCTCACCAGATGGCGCCAGAGAACCCAGTGTGACGAGAACATAATTTTGGCAAACAGGAATGTTAAGGAAAGAACTCAGGTGAACAGAAAAAAATAGATAAATAATAAAAATGATAATAACAACAACATCAAAAATAACAATTATTGTTGTTATTGTTATTATTATTACAGTAATGTAGTCTGAAGCACAATTTAATACAAAATATTTTATTGAACATCAGTATTTTTTAGTACTGTATTAAAACAAAAACATGAAAAGAAACAGATGATAAAACACTAACAAAAAACATGTTGTGTAAAGGTACCGTCTTTTCTAATTTTTGCTGTATTTTGTTGTCTCTGTCCCTCACACACACACACACAAACTCACTCACTTGTGAAGTCAAATAGTCTCACTCTGCCCCCTGCAGTAAATCAGTCTCATATTACACCGTATAAAAATGTACACTGACAACACGTCCCTGTTCCACTAACCTGTTACTGTAGTATTTGATACAGCTGCCAACTACTGCAGATAACAGGTCCAGAGTTCAGTTTCAACTGTAAAAACAGGTCATAAATTAACAGACTGAAAGGAAACAAAAGTAAAATTTAATTTAAAGCAAAACTGATAATTATTAAATTAGATATCTCATTGTTGTAAAATGATATTACAACGCAGCAGCAACCACAACATGTAACTTTTGTCTTGTCTCTCAGAGCAAAATGTAAGTTTTATAGGCCAGACCTTCCAGATTTTAAAGATACTAAATGATACACTACAGTATATTTCATTGCTTTTTTTCCATAACTGGATATAAGATAATAATGTTGAGTTAAAGTCCAGTATATTTGCACCATGCTTGCATCTATGGGAGACCTCCAATCCCAAATCATGTTGACTTACCAGCATTGTGAGAATAGCTGTCCTTGACTTGTACAAGCAGCAGCAGAACAACTGTCACTGGAAAGACAAACGTTTTTTTTTTAACATTTCAGATACTAACACTGTTTTAATGTAAATGTATGCCTGTCATTAAAATAATAATTAAACAATAATATTATGACAGTTATTGTTACAATGCTGCACAGACTCAGAACTCACACAGTGTGATGCAGAGAGCTGTGACCTCCATGTTGGCTTGCTGCTGACTGTCTGAACATCACACTGCATTACAGTTCACATACAGTTCAACATTGGTGAGCACTTCCTCTTCCTGTGCAGCTTATTTCTGGTGCACGAGCCTCTCTGTGAGACAGAGCTGCTCTGACAAAACTAACAGTAAACCTTTATTAATAACAGATTTTTTGTTTGTTTGTTGTTTGTTTTAAACCCTTGTTTTCACGTGAAATCTGACCATATTATTTATTCAGTTAGCATGTTAATACTGTCATTGTTAACATGTTGCTATGTGGATGTTTATAGCATTTAGCTCATTGCACTTCACTACCTACAACGAATATTGTTTGGTTACATTGTAACCTTGGTTCTCTAAGTGAGGAGATTATTTCCCCATCCAGTAGTTATATCATAACTATGCGAATTATCCCCATCTGGGATAATCGACATGGAAAATGAATAATCTTTATTAGTAAAGCTGCAGCAGTCGGCTCATCTCACTGGGTTTCAGAACAGAGAGTTTCAGGAGATCCTTCGTCCCCACGGCAGTAAGACTGTTTAACACCACCTGAATCCAGTCACACACACTCACACACACTCACACATGTCGCATTAGCCACAACTGGACTGGGCTGTGGAGTGAACAATTTTATTTTAATTTAATTTCTATTTGTGCACAACACACTACTGTGTTGCTGTTGATGAGGGGAAGTGTGGTTGTTTTTTATAAGCTGCTGGACAGCTGAATTTCCCTTTGGGGATAAATAAAGTTCTTTCATTCTATTCTATTTTATTCTATTCTATTAAATATTAACTGTAAGCCAATTAACGGTTTAATACATCCATGTGACAGTTCAAGTAAGAGCGTTAACATTTTTTAGGCCCTGCGGTTGTAAACTGTGTGTGTCTGCTTCAAGTCAAACAGACGTACTATAAAATAATCATTGCAGTAAACCACAGTGAGTGTATTTAACATCTGCAGCAGCTCTTTCCTCATAAACAGCATCGTTAGACGTGTGAATAGGCAGAGCAGCGAGAACAATGTGGTTTAACCGATACACCATAACAACACGCTCCCCCTTAAAAATATACCTCGATGCTGTGAGTTAGCTGAAGATGCAGATAGGTTATAATACTTTAAATAGCCTGCAGTACTCAAAACTGTGCAAACTGTACAGCTTTTTAACAACTAACTGTGAGCCGTACTGTGCATGATCATAAATCAAGAAACTCACACCGTGTTATTCGGTTATTGACTTTTTTTTGTGTATTTGTTTTTTGAATATTTTCTACAGAGGTGTCATGAATATACAGAATATTTCAACTAAGAAAGTTTAACATTTTAAAAGAGAGGTAATTTGTAACATAATGAAATACTTCAAGTGAAATACTGCAAACACTTCTGTTGCAAGTGTTGTTCCTCCCTTATTCAGTATCTGCTCCATCTGTCACGTGCAAACGCCAGCCGACCTGGAAGACATACAGGTTGGAAATTTATGTCAATACAGTGATAAAATAAGCCTACTTAAAGAAATCCCTTAAAATGAAATATGTAACTTTTTGTTGTCTGGATAAAGTACTGTGGTATTTCACTGGCACAATGCGAAATAACTTAGTCCAACCAGAGTCCTGCAAAGTAAGTATTATGTCATTGCAGTATCTGCATCATCCCCAGCCCTGTCGTGCACCTACTGCATGGAAGTCAGTCTGACACGCTTCTCATAGAGAAGCTTTGGCCCTGCAAAGCAATTTTTTCCCCATCTGAAAATGCCGAGCTTGGAGCATTTGAGAGCGCTTTGGGGGCACTGCGTTGTTGTTGTTTTTTTAGCTGGGATGCTTTGGTTGTGTCTGGTTGCTATGATACAGAATACATGATACAGAAACATGTTGGTCCAAGCTGGAGTACTTCAGTTCAACTCAATTAAATTTATTTGTTACATGAAATCATAAATATGATTTCAGTAAAATGACTGGTTGTCAGCTCCTTCAATATTTAGAAGTGGTAGGAATAAATAAATGTCAAAATTGAGCACGGTCACACTCAGAAGTTGTCAAAATCAGGCTCTTGGGCAGTGACTTACAGCGTCAGAAAGCAACGAAAAAGGCCTCCTTTAATGTCGGTATGATACACAGAGGGAAACACGACAGGACAAGAACAGAAGTTAAGGTGGCAAAAGTCCAAGTGGGGCAGGAGGGGTTGTGGAATGGGTCCAACAAACACCAACCTTGACCTGGGAGAGAGGCGTTCACATCCTGCAAGATTCTAAAGCCAGACCCTGTTCTTTTTTTCCTAAACCTAACCACAGGCTTTTGTTGCCTAAACCCAAAAATGTGTTTTTGTTGTTGAAGGAAAGAAACATCAATTTGCAGTGCTGTACCAACGTAGTGCTTTTATTTTGAAAGAGACAGTATATAAATGCTGAATTTCCTGTGAAAACAGAAGTGTATTTTGAAAGACAATGCATGTAGCAGGCTGATGTTGACACAATGTCCCAGGGTACCTTGCACATTGTATATGGACGTGGAAATTCCATGACCAAACGTCAATATGTGACGAGGTCGGAGTGAGAATGTGCAGGATCATTCAGTATTGAGTTATACTTGCTGTGGATGAGGGAAAGGCTGGAGCGTGCAGGGAGAGACGACAGACCCACGGTACTGTGTTGGCTTATGAAAGGAAACATCACACATACAGTACATTAAAACATTTCTCCTCCATTGTTATTGTTGTTTGACACTTGTATATGCAAGATGCTAAGGTTTGTCTTCACAGTAGGCGATTTGTCCCTCTTCCATTGTGATTGAACCGCTGAAGTCACAGTGATGAGCGCAGCTTTTTACCCGAACATTTTTCAACTTTTGTGGTTATGGTTTTGGGAAAAAAGAACTGGGTTTGGCTTTATGATTTTAGGGTTCACAAACACTGATGAAAGTCTGTGTTTGTTGGACCCACCCAGCACCCCTCATACACACCCTACTCTGACTTTCAGTGCCTTAACTTTTTTTTCTTGTCCCACCGTGTTTCCCCCTGACGCCGCTGTCCACCATTAAACTTTAATGGCGAACCGCCGTGTATCATGCCGTTAAGGACAGCTTTTTTCATCATTGTCCAATGCGGGAAGTCACTACCCAAGCACTGAATTTCAGTGACTTCAGAGTGAGTCCAGATTTAAAAAGCTGACTGTATACCAATATGTGTTCCTTACCTGATTGTGCAAGAAGAGATCGCCAAAAAGAGGTCAGGGTACCTGCCAGAATTGACAAAACAAAAACATTATGTGACTTAAGAAGGTCATGGTCCAAAAGGTAACATCAGAACCGCTCTGTAAAATCTACTGAGAACATAACAACTAATTTATTTATTAATTTATTTTTCCTCAGTACCTTTCTTCCAGTGAAGCAGTCCCAACACCAACACCAGAAGCACAAATGAAATGATACCAACAATCTGTAGAATGGTGCTTTTAGAGCAGCATTTATCATTTGATTGTAGGTCTTTGTGGAACCCTGGAAGAAAAATCGTTATCATTGACACAGGAAGCTGCATATTAAGAAGAATTTTTGGCTACATGTGTGACATTGTTTATGTCTCACTTCTGACAGCAAGCCAGCTTTCTGCTGATTCTTCAGTTTGAGAGATTCTGCACTTGTAAAATCCTTCATCAGACTTAAAAACACTCCGGAGAGTCAGGTGTCCTGCAGAATTACCCTCGATAAGGTCGCCATCTTTATAGAAATAAGCTCTAAGGATAAAGGTCTTCTTATTTCTACAGTGCAGAGTCACAGCATCTCCCACCATCACAGGGGTGACAGGACTCTCCAAGATCACAGAACCAGCTGAACAACACAGATGAAAAAGATATTATTAAATGTCCCAAATATGTTTTGTGCACTCTCAGAATATAACCATAAATACAATATGAGTTCCTAATCATACCAGTGACGGTGATGTTGACAGTGTTGCTTTTCTTTTCTCCAGTCTCACACCAGTATTCTCCACTGTCTAATGAAAAGGCAGGGTTAATTTTGCAGGATCCCGTTGACGGCTTCTCTTGAGCAGCACATATTGTGATGTTTCCCTTGATCTTCCTCATCACTTTCCATCCATTCACCCCATCCAGCCCCTCACAGTTGACAACAAAGGAATCATATTGATAGTGCTGCTGTCTGTTTGGATCAACACGAGGGAAAACTACATCCATAGCAGAGACACAAAGAATGAGATGTGGTCAATTACAAGTATCTTTTAACATAAAAAAATATGTTCTAGTCCAACAAAATGATTTTAGTACAAAGTTAAAACACTGCCGAGGACATTGCATGTTGAGAAATTGCTAATTGTTAAGTGTCCACTGGATGTAGCCACAGAACAGGAAAACATGCCCCTACTGGAGAGGAACTGCTGCTTGTCCAGCCGCCAGCCAGTATGCCAGTGTACACTGGACAAGTGAGCTGATGGTGGTGTCGATAGTAGCTATGGCTTTCACAGGCTCGTGATAGGAAGTTAGTACATGGTTGCTTGATGGTTGCTCTGTTGTTAAGGGTGGTTGCCAGGTTGTTCCTAGGGTGTTTTGGACGAGAGAGTGCTGCATGATTGCCAGGGCTTTGTATGTGTTTGTAGCAGTAGTAGGGGGACGGGTCATTGTTCTGACAGCTCATATTTCCATGGCACCAGTTGAAAAAATGGAAAATGGACCACTGGACCCGAAGCACAGTTGTCTGACAACCTGGTATTCTGAAAACAAACGTGCATTGCTCTGAAGGATATACACTCTCCCAAAACAGAAGCACATGGCTATTATTATGCGACATGACACCATCGGACTCATCCCAGGTCGTCACAAATCGCCACTTTGTCTGCGGCCTTTCACATCTACATATTACATGCTATGTATCCTTTCTCTGTCAGCTGTTGAATGCTAACAAAAAACACATGGTTAGGTTAGGATAAGGCAACAAAACCATGTGGTTAGGCTTATATAAACAAAAAACATCATGGTTTAGCTCTACATTCATACAGGAAGCAAACACTGGGATCAAGGGTAAAAGTCCAGGGTTTGTGGGAGCCATCCACAACCCCTCCTACCCAGGAGAGAGGGAGCCAGATTAAAGTTGGGTCATACCTTCCGCGCAATGAGCATTTGTTTTTGATACTGGTCTGTTGGACAAATGGCCTTCAGTTCACTGGGACATTTTACAGACTGTTGGGGCTTGGTAATTGTGAGCCCTTGGAATAATGTTATGGCACCAACAGCAGTATGCAGTAGTAATTTAGTAGTAGACTGACAAGATGAGAAGCAATAGTAATTTTCAGTGGTTCACAGGCCTTTGTCCGAACAGGCAGCTTGACATGTGATAACATATGTTACATTTTGTTTGCAGTTATAATGGAGGTGAGTGGGATAAATGTCATCTGCCATTTGGATGGTCATATCTGAAGAAACACCTTTCTTTGCAGTTTCTTTCACAGGGTAAATCACAAAGTAATTAATTACTACTTACCAGCTTCCTGAGAAAAACAAAGGTGCATCTGAGCAACAGCCAGCAGCAACACATTTATCACTAAAGACACAAACGAAGTGAGTCGACATACAGCAGGAAACAGATGCTTTTCTATTCAGATTCTTATCATTTAGTTTGTACTCCATATTATGACGTTTTGTAATGTCTTAACAGCAGCTTAATATCTCAACCCTGCCTCACGTTCAGGCAACAAAACACATTGGTTGGCAAAGTGGTAGTTTGGATCGAGCCGCATGAAGGTAAATATGAGCAGTCTCGTGCTTCAATTTTTCATTTTCAACCAAAATGCTAACTTTAACTCAACTTTTTACAGTGCTTTGATTTATCTAAACAACCACAGATATACTAATTGTGCTCATTGATCATTGTTACATTCTCTTTCCCAATCTGACAGCACATACTGCAGAGAGAAGTACAACTGTATTAATCATATTGGAGACCGTCCCGTACTCACACAGTCTGATGCAGAGAGCTGTGACCTTCATGGTGTCTTGATGCTGACTGACAGACCAAATAGCAGCTGGAATGTGATGTAGGTGAGAACTCTCTCTTTCTCTGCAGCTTGTTTCTGGTGACAGACGCAGCAGCTGGTTTGTGGTTTCTGCAAGAGAGTGGCTGTGTGTGACAGTCTGAAGCACTCTTCATTGTTAATATTTCTAAACTTTCATGGCCATGCTGACATCATCTAGGAAACTAGCTAGGATCTACAAAAGCAGATTTGGGAATCTCTTTATCAAACTGGGGTTTTTTTTTTCACTTTTGTCACCAGCAGCCACTGCGAGGAGAGTCTTTGGGACATGGTACTTTAGTTTTTCTCACTCTGCAGCAGAACCATCATGTCCACTCTTTACCTCTTGCAGCAGGAATAAACTGGGCTCCTCTGCTCTCTTTGTCGCCATGTGTGCTGTTGAAGACAGTCTCCTACTGTCCACACTGTGCTGAACTCACTCGTGATCAGTCCCACTCTGCCCTCTGCAGTAAATCAGCCACTTAACACACCATTGTCACAGGCTTCTCTTTTAACTATTTTCCCCATTTGGCTCAACAAACATTATTTTAGCGCCATGGCTTCCTTATTTCATAAAACATAAGTGCAGCTGGAAGTATTGTACTTTCATTTTATTACTTTAGTAATACAGAAACTAAAGTGTGCTGTCCCAGTGTATCCAGCCAGTGCTTGCTTTAGAATAATATCAGATTTCACTCCGTCTCTCACGCGGTGAGAGGTTAAAGTACACAAGATTTTATTGGTGGACTTCGACTGTGCATTTTTTCCACTAAGGTGAGGCGACTTCCACTTACAACAGGTATGTTATACATATCATTTTCAGGGTTTAATACTTTTTGATAAGTTCTCAGATGTGTCATGTGGTGTGTTTTCAGAATAAACCAATCGGCCATCGCTCATTCCTTTTGAGGGATCTTTTTTTTTTTAATAATGGTGACTCATAGGAATAGACAGTAAATAACAGCGAGCTAGTGGTGCATTAATCCTAAAAATATTGTAACTTTGAAAAATTCAACAGCGTTGGAATTTAAACAATCATGCAAGTCACTGTGTGTTAACCAGTTTATTATGAAGTCTTTTGCTTCTGAGCTTTCAGTGACTAGCACTTTGAGATTATTTTATAATGTAAAGTGCGTTACAAATAAAATGTATCATTATTATTATTATTGATTACAGTCAACATGTAGTTATATTTATGGAAGAGACTGCATAGATAAAGTACAGGGAAGTTACATTTATACAGTAAAGAGTAAAACTGGACACAGATCAGGGCATCAGTGGTTTAGTGAATAGAGCAGGCGCTGCATGTACAAGGCTGTTGCCGCATTGGCCCGGGTTCGACTCCAGCCTGTGGCCCTTTGCTGCATGTCATTCGCTCTCCCCCCCCCTTCACGCATACCTGTCCCAAAAAATATCTTTGGAAAATGAAATAAACAGTTCTTCACATTTGTGTGTGAACATGGACATAAAAATAAAAAAAGAAATGAGCTGCAGAGGAGTATGAAGGTGGGGGTTGCTGCTACCTTATAACAGTCCACAGAAAGTGTTTCAGTCATGTTTTTCAGTCGTCCGTCTCACACATATCTGATGGAACAGATATGCTTATATTTCAGTGAATTCAGTACTTGACACATGCTGTGACAGCTCGCATTTCACTCCTGTTATATATGTAAATGTGACCTGGAGTGTTTCTTTTTTAGATGTTAGGTCTATTTTCTCCATTTTATATGCATAACTACGATGATTGTGTTCGGGCTCTTGCTGCTGCCAAAATGCAGATGACCTCCATTCGATACTGTGCCAGAACTCATCCTGTGTAGACACATATGATGTGCCAGAAATGCCAACACATTCTCATCCCCATTCCATCAAATAGCACCACTTTGTCAGTGGACCTAAACATCAAGAAATAATGTGCTAGGTTGCCTCCTGCTTTGGTTTTGGGTGTTCACAGACGTTGCCATTGGCATCAGAAATCGCCGGTGCTCTGTATGATGGTATCTGATGTGGAAATCATTGCCAAGACAGTGGTATTTTGGAGTGGGAACAGACTGGAAATGCATGTGGTCACTTAAAGACAAATCAATTTGAGCAAGTAGACTGCCTTCAGTTTTTATAGCTTCAGTTTGAATACATATGTCAATTTTGACCGATCTACTCTTTTGTCTTACAGTTACAGTCTGAAGAAAATGAAGATGATTCACCTGATAGACGGACTGTCCCTCAGGTCACAGCTCACTGAGTTCAGTGCTTTGGCTGTTCATTATGCTGTTGCCTTCCTTCTCATGACGCACTCATGTATTGGTATGTTACACACAGATACATCAGTTTAGCCTTGGTGTAAAATAATAGTCATACAGTGACATCACAGTCATGTGAGGACAAAAGACTCAATTTCTGTAGCCATCTTTTTATATGAAACAGAACAGTGGTAAAAATACACAGCTAAACAAAACTCAGCAATTTCTTTGCAGCATTGTTTGTGTTATGTCACAACAAACAATAAATTGTTGTTCAACCTAACAAAAAAGACAAAGTTGTTCATATCACATTGACAGACAATGAGCAGGACATTATAAGACAGAGGTGTTTCTTCCTCAGGTCAGTCTGGGATGATTAGTCTGTCTCAGCCAATAGTGGCAACGGTTGGTGATGACATAATTTTGCCATGTCGTCTGGAACCTGCCATGGATGTGGTATCTAGGGCTGTGGAGTGGGCAAGACTCGACCTGAACCCCAGGTTTGTCCATGTGAGACGAGACGGTGTGGAGCTTTTGATTGACCAGAATCCGTCCTACTTGGGGAGGACATCGATCCCAGTCGACAAACTGAAGTGTGGGGACGTGTCATTGAAACTCTCTAAACTGAAACTGTCTGATAATGGAACATACAGATGTTACATTCCTGAGCTGAAAAAAGGCTTTACTGTTCAGCTTATTGTTGGTAAGTGAGCACTGATCATTTTGGACTACCTCTGGACATTTTTTACAAAATTCTTAATGTAGGTCTAATGGTAATGGCTATTTATTTTAATATTTTTTGTGCACAATATTTGATTAAATATTGACATCATTGATTTTACTGAAGCCGTTTTGTTATGTGGATTTATGTGGAAACTTCACATCTTCTGTTTCCCTTCTAGGTGTTTTCTCTTCCCCAAGCATCAGCATTGCCAGAGATAGCGGAGCTGCAGTGATGTTAGACTGTAAGTCTGCAGGCTGGTATCCAGAGCCTGAGGTGTTGTGGCTGGACGGTGAGGGAAAGCTCCTCTCTGCTGGACCTACAGAGACAGTCAGAGGTCCTGATGACCTCTATACTGTCAGCAGCAGAGTGACTGTGGAGAAGAGACACAGCAACAGCTTCACCTGTAGAGTCCAACAGAGGAACATCAGCCTGACAAGATACACACACATCCATGTTGCAGGTAGACAAATAATAATAAAATCAGGATTTGATTACTGGCCTAATGTCAAACTGTTGAAGCTTAGTATGAACCAACAAGTGCTGTGTTTTGCCTTTTTAATCATTCCAGATAATGTCCTCGTGGTCCCATCTTGCTTCACTGTTCGTGTCAGCATTAGCCTGGCTGCTTGCTTCATTTCTGTCCTCACAGTCATCTTTATTGTGAAGACATGCGGACTGAACAGTAAGTCACTGTTGTCTTTATTAATTTTGATTTTAATGACAACTGACTGTCACCACTATTGAATGATGTTAATGTTAAAATTATAATCTGTAAAAAAATTAATAAATACATTTTAAAAAAGAGAATTTGATGCATGCTTTTATGTATACAGAGACCAGTGCGCCCCATGAGAGCATACAGACTGAACTTGGAAAAAGAGAGAAGATCCCAGCATCCAGAACCACCACGGAGCGTCAGTCCATGACTGAAGGAACAAACAGAGAGAAGCTCATGGGAGAAGGGAATGAGAAAGCTGATGGTTTGGACGAGACGGACACAGACCTCAAGGGAGGCTTACTGGGGGCACATTTAGACCAGGTAATTAGGAACTTGGAGGACCAGAAGACGGCTCTGGAAAAACAGATAGATAAACTCAAGTCAGGACAGCTGGAGGTGCAGAAACAGATATGGGAGAGCGAGAAGAAGCTTGAGAATCCTGCCTCATTTGACAGAGAGAGAAAACGACAGAAGCGTGAAGCAGCAAAAAAGGAACTAGAGAAGAGAAAACAAGAACATGACGAACTGCTACAGACCATGGAGACTCTACTGGAGACAACAAAGGAGGTAATTACTAATATGAAACAAATAAAGGAAAAACTAGAGAAGGATAAGTAACAAATAAATAAACATCTGAAGGAGAAACAGACAAATTTACATTGAGGAAATAATTAAGGCTGAGCAGTCAAACAAAAAAGCAACAGACAGACCAAAAAGGTCATTCATCAGGTACAAATATTGATTTTGTATTTCTTGATCTACAACTAAAAATCAAACTGTTAAAAGGCATAAAAAAGCAAAACAAAACCAGGAGAAGGCTATTCAAATGTGTGATTTGTTTAGATACATTGTAAACAGGTTAAAGCCGCTTTTTTGTTTCTTCTTTTCAGATCAGACAAAATCTCTCAGTTTCAGTAACTAACTTGTCAGAATATATTGTTAATCAGATTTTTACTCAGATTTTGATTTTGTAATAACCAAGTATGCTAACACTTCTGTCTTTTTCAACTGTATAATATTGCTCAAAATGTGAGAATAAAGTTTTGTATTTCCTAAGAGAGAATCTGCACTCTTGATTTTTGTAAGACAGTCAATGTTTCAGTATACCATTAGCATCAACATGTTTGTTCAGATTTGTTTATCAGGTGATTACAGGAGCAGACCATCTCCAAGTAGGAAGATAGGGCATGCTTAAACAAGTGATGAAATTGATCTAATATTGACAGCTAAGTTATTCCAGTCTGCTGGGGCTGTTAATGTAAAAGCTCTTTTACCAAATCTGAACACTCAGAATAGACCTGATGGTATGAGGTAAAATGCACAAGATACAGTTTTAGATGGTGGGGATAATTGACATAAATACATATGAAAAAAAAGTGGAAGCTGGTGAATGTGTTCTCTTACATTTAGAGATTGCCATTTAAGCGCATTATACATTGTACAATGATGAGTGAGAAAAGGACAACAATGTATGCTGCGTTAAGTGGAACAACATCTGATTTAAATGCGTTCTGATAGACAACATCACAACTGTCGAGAATAAGCAGTATGGGTTGAGAGGCAAGTTTTGTGTGTGAAGTAGTTTCAAAAACCATGTAGAACACTGAACACATGGGCCGACTACTAATAAATGCATAAATGATAATAGTCATTTCTATGTTCTGCTCAGGACAGATTAAAACATATAGGTTTTTCCTTTAGACCAAACAATACGGCCATTGTTCAAAATCACTCACTACTCACTATATAGTGAGTTTGCCATTTTGTATTTCTGTTCTTAAGTGTAGTGGGATATATTGTACCCTATATAGTAGACTCAAAGTATCACATTGTGCATCTTGAAAAGTAGTGTCTAAACATCAATTTTTAACTCAAACATGAAAATTATAATTCAATATCCATGTCTGAACTGAACTTAAGGAAGGTGATAATTTGCAGTTGGATCAGCTGTTGTTCTTAATGGTGCATGTGTCTTGTAATACAGTTTTTCACATGTATATTTTTATTACAATGTTTGGTCTCTGGAGGGCAGCATTGAGCTACAAATGTCCCCATGCTTGAGGACATATAGACCCATTAGGAATGGACGTCATGGTTAAGATGAAAGTTTTAGAATTCAATGTTGAGTTGAAGCATCAGCACAATATACATCATCATTAGTGATGATCGAGTCCTGTGTTCTTTTGAAGTTGTGACTCTGAGCCAACAGTTGCATGTTCTTGTAGTGTAAAATCTAAGCTGCACATCAATGATCTAATGGAAGGGAAAGAAGACACAATGTGAACAGACCTTAACTATCTACAGACTGGATGAAAAAAACATTTTATTGAAGGACTTTGACCGAGCAGCTTTTGAGAGAGATACAAAGGGTGTGAGGACATTTTGGTGAAAGTGAAAGAAACATGTTGTTGCAGCATATCTAGCTGATACTTGGATTAAATATTAACATTTTTACTCTTATGGGATAGAAAAAACCAACAGTCTGTAAAATGCTTTCATGAAATTTGATTTTCTTTGCTCATTTTCTTTTTCAGTTGTGCTTTCTGTCTATCCAAGCAGCTGACAATAATTCACTTTGGGTTTTATTTGAACATTTCAGGGTGTTATAGGTCAAAGCATAAAAGTAAAAAAGACACTCATGCAGTTAACAGAGGCATGCATATTCCCTTTGCATTGAGATTATGAGCTAAAACCTTGTTCCTCTCGGATAATTCTTACTTGATTAATTAATCATTAATCCTGGCTGCAGCAAATACAGAGAAAAACAAATAAGGTGAACAAACACGTGAACAAAGACTTTCCAGGAGGGTGCTGAGCAGGAAGCCGACTTTCTGCTGCGATGAACTGACTTGTTGACGCACTCCACTGAGGTATGTGAGCTTTGGAAAACAGTAAATACCTGTTTTTGAGTTTCTTGTTTCGTGTCGAAAATAAATGAGTCATTGAAATTTGTGAGGAGACGTTCTAGTGACAGTTGTATCAGCATCGTTAGCTTTAAAACGCCAAAGACACAATATATTTACATAGTAAACTCGATTCACCCTGGTGGTGATTCACTTAAATGTTAAAATATTGCATGTTAGGTCATAGGGTTATTATTGAGTGGTTGATGGATGTGATTACAACGTTAATGATGAATAATGTTGTATCAGTGTTGCATGCATACCTTTTCAGAAACTTTTTTTTCTTTAATTTTAACAACTTTATTTCTGTTTTCAGAACTCCAGGATGAGGAAGGACAGACGGACCCATATGATGTGGTTACTTTTACTTTGCATATTGCTCCTAGACTCATGTACAGGTAACAAACACAAAACCATACGAAAACATTTAAAAGTTCTCACCAGTGGGCTACTTGAAACATCTATAATGTGTTTCTGAGAATATGCTTTGTTTGTTTTAAATGGCAAGGCTATTTTTAAGTGCAAAGTTTAGTTTAAATATCTGGTTCATGCTAATTGCTCCCAGTATTTAAATCATGCAACATATATGTCATATGCACTATCAATACCTTTCATATTGATTTATTTTACTGCTGCAAAACTCCTTTTATCTGTAGCAGAATGACATTACTTGTTCTGCAGTTCTTAAGTTTATTTAATCAAAAATATAATGCAGGTAATAGGTTAGTTCCCAATCACACTCTTGCCTACTAAAACTGTATCAACTGTACATTCATATCAAGGCCTACGTGAAACCTACACAATTTAAGTCCTCCTTAATTATTGTGTTTCTATCCCTTCTTCCCCTCATGCATGTTTTACCTCACTGAATATCACTTTGGCATCTAAGTGCCTCACTGTGCTACATACTCTAGATCGATAACACAAGCATATATGTTCATGCAATTTCGAGAAATTATAATGTCTGAAGACAGAGGAAGAACTCAGAAAATGCATGCAAATAAGCAAAACCAAGGTACAAGGAATCTTCACCCATTGAAAGCAGATGCATGGCATTAAAGACAACAACAGAACCTCAGTCTTCCCCTTAGCTTCATCAAAGAGCTTTTGGTCCCTCCCCAGCTGGCACTAGATGTCAGTATGACATCAGAAAGACTTTTTACGTTAAACTAGACGTTAAACTATTGAATGAAAATCATGTTGACTACATCTTAATTATTTAATGACATTAGAATTTCATTTTTGTTAACATGTTGATGTTAACATTGTGAGGTGTAGCAGACATTGGGTTTTGTTCTCCATACCTTACGACTATATGATGTCATTCCGTGTTAGGATGGCGTTGGCATGACACGTTTGGAAGATGTTGGATTTTGGTTACTACAACACAACTTAAAACCAACAAAATATCAATGTCATCTGTCGTCAGTATTCAACGTCAAATTGACTTTGACTTTTCTGTGTTTTATCATTACAGCCACTGAGTCCTGCACAGCTACGTCTTATTGGTCTGACTGTTTCCTTGTTGGCTTGATTGGTGGCTTAGCTTGTGGCCTGCCATTGATTATAAGTGTCCTTATTGTCTTGAGATGCAAAAATTCAACAATCAGTAAGTTAAAAAAAATACATATATTTGATATTATTTCTACCAAAACATAGTTCTGATGGTAATATCAAGGAATTCCTTGCTAAAACACAGCTAATGTCAAAATCCTAGCTTTGCATTTAAGCGCAGTGAGCAGAGGAAATTGTTGACATTGTTCATTTCTGCAAACCATTTGTTCATACATTTGTGCATTTCATACATATGATATCAATGTTTCCAAAGTAACTTAGTTTGGATTGCATGCCTAAGGTAAAGTAAAGTAAAGTCCCCCTGATTGTCACTTATTGTGTGTGAAATCTTTTTTTCCGCATTTGACCCATCCCCTCAGGGAGCAGTGAGCAGCAGCGGTGCTGCGCTCGGGAATCATGTGGTGATCTAACCCCCCATTTCCAACCCCTGATGCTGAGTGCCAAGCAGGGAGGCAATGGGTCCCATTTTTATAGTCCAATTGTTTTTCGTACCTAAAGATAATCACAAGTTCACTGGTGTTGCTATAATATAAAGAAACATAAAGTTTCAACATATTTGCCACATGATAACATACAAGTGTTACCTAGCCATGGTTTGCAGAAACCTACAAAACCAACATTTATTTTGATGATTGGGTTGTGCTCTTTCAAATTGTAATTGTCTTATTAAAGAAGGACTACTTTTAGCTCCCTTTTTTAAGAGCTGGTAAATTTTTCATTTAGTATTATTCTAATGTTTCCCTCAGGGTCGTATATTTTCTCTGCAAAAAGGGAAGATCTGAATGAAAAAAAGGCTCAGCTGCAGAAACAATCCCAGAAGACACAAGAAGAACTGGCTGCATGGGTGGTGGTATTAACTCCATTGATGGATCTGAAGAGGGGACTGTGGGGTCAAAGGGAAGAATTCAGACTGCAGCTGGAAGAGATAGACAGAGAGAGGGAGGAGAGCAAGGAAAAGCTTCAGTTAGTGGAGAAGGCAATAGCAGAGAGTGAGAAAGAAAAGGCAACTGACAAAACAGATGGATACTTGAGAGAAAAACAAAGCCTGTTAAAGGCTCAGTGGAAACTGGAGAAGAGAAAGGAAGAACTGGAGAACCAGCAACTGAACATGGAGAAACTGCTGCAGAAAACAGAGGGTACCATAGCAACAATAACAGAGAGACAGAGGAAAGTAGAGAACCACATGGAGCTGATTAACTTGCACCTGGAAGAGGTAGAAAGTCAGGATGATAAAGCTCATCTAAACAGAGAGTAGTCAGAAAGTTTATCACGTATACCTGTACAGTCAATACTGTTTCCTTTCTGCTGGGTCATTATTAACACTTTTAATACTAAGTGACCCTCACAGACATTTTTGTTTATACTGAAAAAGACAGCTACAGCTACAATTGGCATCCTCCAGACTTTGGATTTAAGCACCTTTATTATTATATTGTGTGTGTCATAACTACATTGATAAGAGCTATCTTTTTTGAATATATTGTAATGCTGGCAGCACGGTGGTGCCCCCCCCCCCCACCCCCCCCCCCCCCCCCCCCCCCCCCCCCCCCCCGCCAAGAGGATAAGCAGTTATGGAAAATGAATTAATGTAATACTATGGTGATTACCTCTGTAAAAAAAAAAAAAAAAAATCACATATGACTGTGTGTGTGTGCGAGAGATTAATGTGATCTCAATCTTTGATTTTATCTGTCCGAAATAATTTTTTCCATCAGAATTAAAGCAATAAATCCAATTTAGGCTTTTACTTTTGTATTTTATGAAAACAGTAAAAGGAAAAATGACAGTCGATGTAAAATTATAGACTCTATTAACAACTATGGAAAGTAAATCAAAGTAGCCTAACTGTCTGTCCTCTTTATTAAACTTTAAATAAAGTGATTACAAATTATGTTTTTGGCATTGCTGTAAAGTCTGTACATATGAGGATGTTCTGATATCAAACACTTGAATTTTCCCCAGTTACTCATTAACTCACCAACACAGCAGGCTGATTATTGACATTAGAATGGGAACCAACGACATTTTCAAAGGACCTTGCCCACACAGCTTTTTTAGTCTCAGGGGAGAACTGACTCAGAGGTACAACAGGTATGTGTTTTCTTTTGTTAATATTTATATTTTAATTGTATTGGTGCTTTCACTGTCAATTGTCAGTTATTTCTTCCAGTAGGCTGGCTCCTTTATTTGTTATGTTTTCAAGCTTGGATGCTTTTCACATATTCATTCATGGTTAAATTACATGCCGTCAGTTTCTTCTACTAAATGATGTAAAAGAAATTCAGTTCAGTTCAGTTTGTTTATTGGTCTCCTTAGAGAAATTTGACTTGGAGCTAGGGGTCAGCATACACATACATATATACAATCAAATCAATTAATCTCAGTTATCTTTATTGCCCAAATGATCTACATGAAAAAGCTGGACTGCAGTCCGACTTTACAACTAACTGTTCTACTGTCCCGATTGTGGCTGTTGTTCTGTAAGTGAAACCAGCTCTTTTAATTTGCAGCATTTTCAGTTCACCAACACGCAGTGACAAGGGCGTGACACTGAAGCAAGTACAAGTGGCTGAAGAGATGGTTTTCATGTTGTTATTATTTGCACATCATGTCAAGTATTTGTAAAGCCTTTATAATCAAACATGTATAACTTCAAAATGTGTCTAGAAAATGAGTTTCTGACAGATACAGAATATGGCTGCTATCGGGCTTTGGAGCAGTGATGAATCATGCTTTGCTATCTAGAAATGTGGCTTAGTGAATACCAAACTTCCAGCTATACAAACTGTAACGTTTACTGAAGGAGGAACAGTGGTCTGCTGCTGTTTTCCTGGTTTAGCCTCTTGATCCCAGTGAGGGAAAATCTTTATGATTCAGCACATAAGAATATTTTGGACAGGAGTGTCCTTGCAACTCTCTGGCATCAGTTTTGAGCATCAACATAATGAAAATCTATATAGACTGTTGTTGCCTTTGCCTATACAGTGTTTTGCATCGTCTCTATTAAGTGATAATATATTTGAATGAATTATGAATTACTTCTTTTTGCAGATGTATCCTTTTTACATCCATACAGCCTTTTCTTTCTGGCAACTTACATTTCAGAAGTGTTTTATTTCCCCAGAGCTCCAGGATGCTTTGCCTGAATGATGAACTGCTCTTTAAACTTAACCTTGGATACGTCAGTGCTTTGGTTTTACAGCACACCGTGATCGTTCTTCTACTGGCAGACTCCTTTAGAGGTAACTGACACACAAACAGCAGCATGGAGAGCATGAAAGGGGATAAATCTAAATAATAAAAGCATGGTGTTTTTGTTAAATTAAAATATCACCGATCAAAGCAAGCAGTAATTCTGTGCAATAGTTCCAAATGCAGGATTAAAATGTTCCATGTGTCTCTGCAGGCCAGTCTCAGGGGGCTAGACCTTCTCGAACAATAGTGACATTAGTTGGTGAAGACGTTATCCTGCGGAGTGGGGGAGACTTGACCTGGAACCAAGATTTGTCCATGTGTGGCATGAAGGTCAAAACATTCTCAGGAACCAAAACCCGTCTTACAAAGGAAGAACATCAGTGTCCATTGAGAAACTGAAGCATGGAGACCTTTCACTGACACTGTCTGCAGCCAAACTCTCCGATAATGGAATCTATAGATGCTACTTTCCCTCACAGAGTAAAGAATCTACTGTTGAGCTTATTGTTGGTGAGTAGGCATAAGATTTTATGCACATTTTCCATAATACTCCTAGATATCTTCAGATTTTTAGCGGCTTGATGTCTTGTTTGAAGCTTTACATGTGTAGATTTCTGTCTTTTTTTTACACTGTATGCTGCTGTGTCATTGTTAAGATTACCATCAATCTCTGCAGTCATAAATGGCTGCTAGCTGTATCCACCCATCTTTTTGAAATGATTTTGAAACTGTGCTACCAGCTGTTCTCATTCCGAAGTCATCAAATATGTTGTTTTTGTTTTGTGATTTCAGTGTCAAACACCTGATGCCAAAAGCCACCTTTCGCATTATTTGATATACCGCTTGTCGGCCAGATGGCACCTGTTGTGATAGACAGCTAGATGGTGTCGGGTTGAATTGTCATCAGTAACTGACATACTACAGTGTAAGAATAGGAAAGTCCCTATAGGGTGGGTGGGAGGGAGGGGTGGTTTCAACAAACCCTGGACTTTGACCCAGGAGGTCGGTGTTCCCTTCCCGTATGAATGTAGAGCCAAACCATGATGTTTTTCTCTAAACCTATCCATGCAACCTGGTCTCGCTCTAAAGTCACCAAAATCCAGCACTTGTGCAGTGACTTGTGGCGCCAGACACAGATGAAAAAAGCCGTCCATTAGTGTTGGCATAGTACATGACACAAACACAATACAGTACATGCACATAGTGCTCTTATTTTGAAAGAGACTGTATGCAAACTGCAAATGTCCTGTAAAAACAGCAGTGTATTTTATAAACAGATAATGCATGTAACAGGCTGAAGTTAACACAACATCCCAGAGCGTCAACAACCAAATCTAAACGGGGAAAGTCCATGACCAAAAATGATATGTGACAAGTGAGCTTTTGTTGACATCTGGGTGTTGGTGGTGGCATCCAGAAACATCAACAGCAGATGCAGGAGCAAACCTAGCACTCAGTACGTAGACGTGAAAGGCCACTGACTAAGCAGCAATATGTGACGACTTGGAATGAGAACATGTGCCTGTATACTGGTGGCAGATGAGTTGTAATTATGTCTTTGCAGGTGTAGCCAAGAATTTAGTGGTTAAGTTCAGTGAAGCAAGAAAGCTGTCTTGTGATTTCAATGTTTCTCACTTTAGAAGATACTGTTCTTCAGCTTGTCTCCTGATCAAGTCACATCAGTCTCAGGAGTTGTGTTCTTCCAGTTAAACTGTCACTCATGTAATATCAATAATTTAAGTTTAAAAACTAGTTTGGAAGCAGCTCATCACGCTGCCTTCTCTCTGTTCGGCCTGTTCATGTCTTCAACACTGTGGGTCACTTTTTTTCCCCCAAACAAATGTATTCACATCAGATTTATGTAAATTAGGTTTTATTCTGTGAAGACCTTTAGTATGATGTCACGCACATTTCTCCTCTCTCTCATCATCAGGTTCTGTCTCCTCAGCGGTCATAGCTGGAATTTACTTAAACAGCAGCGCAGTGGTGTTACAGTGTGAGTCTGCAGGCTGGCATCCAGAGCCTGAGGTGTTGTGGCTGGACGGTGAGGGAAAGCTCCTCTCTGCTGGACCTACAGAGACAGTCAGAGGTCCTGATGACCTCTATACTGTCAGCAGCAGAGTGACTGTGGAGAAGAGACACAGCAACAGCTTCACCTGTAGAGTCCAACAGAGGAACATCAACCAGACCAAAGAGACAGAGATTCAATTTTCAGGTAATTTTTATCCCCTCTAACATCACTTTTGTTTCTTCTAACAGCTGATGGACAGTTTTATGTAACTCAGATTCTGTTGTGTGTTTTATCATTTCAGCTGATTGCTTCGAGGCTCCATCTTGTTCTGCTGCTCGTGTCGGCATTTTAGTGTTTATTTTCCTCATTTTTGTTTTTGCAGCAGCCTATGTTGTGTGGAAATGGAGACAGCACAAAACCAAAGGTAAAATAGTACAGCTCTGTGATCATACTCATTCTGAAGTCGTAAAACACTGCCGCTTTGTCAGTGATTTTGTTGTCAGATGCCTGACACCAAAAGTCACCTTTTGCAGAGTGATTGGCAGCCAGGCAGTGTCAGTAATGCTGCTGGTTGGCTGGGATAGCACCTGTTGGTATAGTGGGATGATACGCTGCTGGACAGTGTCAGGTTGAAACGCTTCCAGTACTGACGTGATGTAAGGAGCTGGAAAAGCCCTATAGGGCTAGCAGGAGGGGTACTGGATGCATCCAACAAACCCTGAACTTTCACCTGGGAGCCCAGTGTTTGTGTCCCAAATGTGAAACCAAGATGTTTTTTAGCGAGTGTTTTTCTTGCCTAAACACAAATAATGTGCTTTTGTTGACTTCCTGGCATTGGTAGTGTATCCTGGAACATCAACAGCAGATGCAGGATACCTAACATGTAGTCATGAAAGGTCACTGACAAAGTGGCAATATGTGACGACTTGCTACATCTTATTTGTTTCAACAAATAATGTAAGTAAAGGTTATATTTCATGCTTAAAAATGTCAACATAGAGGTTAAAATATTAGAACTGAAATATAAGTAAACACTGGTGACCTGTGCTGTGATTGGTTCCAGTCTCTGGAGGGATGAATGGAAGTTTAAAGTGAAGACAAAATTCATCTGAATTTTAGTCAATTTCTGAGAAATTAATTGCTGTTATAAATATCTTAGGTAAAATTTTATAATGAATTACTGCATATGCTTTTTTTTAACCTTTAAACATCCTGTTCAACCATTAGGGCACAGTTTTAGTTACTATTTTAATGAAAAATATGCTGAACTTGGTTTAGGAATGTTACACTAAAAACAAACAAAAAAAACAAATAAAAAAACACTAGATGTTGATGTGTCTTTTAATTGTTTGCATTTTCAGTTTACCTCCTTCAGGAAGTTAGTAACAAAAGAAGTCACTCCAGACATGATGGCTCTGGGATTTTTTTAAGGTAATTTAATTTGACATGTTAAAGTTTCAGAGGACTCACTGACCAGATTTAATATCACACAAAATACAAAATCTAGTAAAGGTCAAATAGTGTTTATGAAGATAGTGCAGCTAAGCTAATGAAATTAAAGTTAAATATTTGCAAAGAAATTTAAAAAGAATTCTGACAAAGATGAACCGTGATGCTGAGAGAGCAAAGACAGAGACAGAGCAGCTCATGGCAGAACGCAAGAAAATGGAGGATTTGGAGGAGAAAAAGGCAAAACTTGCAGAAAAGTTACAGAAGAATGAAGAAGAAGAGAAAGACTTGGAGCAGGTGGTTAAAACACTGATGGAACAGGAGAAGCAACTGAAAGAACAGAGAGATCAAACAGAGCATCAAAAGAACCACATGGAGAGAAACATTACAGATATTGAGAACAAGCTTCAGTCAGTGGAGAAGATGGCAGAGAGTGACCGATACCATGAGATGAAGAGCATTGTGTTAACGGCCAAAAATCAGTTGAAGGGTAGGAAACAAGAAGATGATAAACTTCACGTGGAAACACAGAGACTACTGACTAAAACACAAAGTGTGATAAATAGAATGACAGACAGGAAGAAGGCAGCAGAAAACTACAAGGAGACACTCAGTGAGCAGCTGGAGGAGATAGAGAAACAAAAAAAAGAGATTCAAAGGAAACTTCAGTCAGAGCAGACTTTAGATTATTAAAAGACAACAGCTAATCAAAGTCTTATTCTGGTGTTGATACAGATTTGTTTATAGCAGTAATACGAATGCACTAAAAACCCATCTTCATTTGTGAATCATCATCTGAGAGCTCTCATTAATGATGCAGAACAACTTTTACATGACTTTTGCCTGGATCACTGACTGTAGATATTTGCTGTGTACAGATTTATGAGATTGTGTGTGTGTGTGTGTGTGTGTGTTTATACATTTAACATGTATAACAGTTGCCTGCTTTAGGTCTATTTTAATATTTCTTTTCCTGTTTTGGTTGAGACGATACAGAAATGTTCAGCTCTTTATTTTACGTGTGATGTACCATAAAGGTTAAAATGAACAGTTTCTCATGCTGGATGTCCAGAAACAGAATAAACTTGAAATTCTTTCACTTTGGAGTTCTTCCTTTATTCAGAGTGGAAATAACACTTTACTTAAAACTTATTCCAAAGTTGTGGAAATGATTCAGCTGATAACAAAGTGGGTTTAGAGGGAAGTTATAGCATCACATGGTGGGTTAAAGCATCAAAGCAAAAGACTTTGTTACTGATAAGATTACGTTTACTTAGCTGATGCTTTTATCCAAAGTGACTCACAACATGAGCATTAACCCTTTAAACACTGACTTCCTGCAGAGGGCCACAGGGCTTGTTGTTTGAATGATACCGTTTAAATCAATCTAAAATAATAATCATAATAGCTACGACTTTCTTTGTTCTGCAGTAGAAAACTCAGGCTTCTGTCTTGTGTGTCTTCAGTACATATGTTCATAATAACAACACTGCACCACACACACACGGTGCCAGAGGAATGAATGAATGCTACATACTGTACATGGATCAAATAACTTAGGAAGTGTGAAGAAATATTTAGTTTCTGTTTGTACATTTAAAAACATTTTGGATCATTGTGTTTGGTGTTTTTACTTTAGTGTGTTAGGAATATGAAGAATCTGAAAACACTCCAAGAATTGACATCACAATGAGCAACAAATACAACTGTTAGCACTGCTGGACCATTTCCATTGCAGAGGTCAAAGTGTTAAAATGCTGTGTTTACATATATATATATATATATATATATATAAATATATACATGTAAAGAGATATATTTAACTTTCAGATATAAACAGCATATGGTTACACTTGCAAAAGTTGGGGCTCAAGGTTAACTGACATGCAAACACGATTGCTCTTCTTCATTGGAAATCTAACATGTGCTTAATACTTGAGACTTGAAAACACACACACACACACACACTGTCTGATAACTGCCAGCTACCGTGAGAGAGTGTTATTTGTGTAAAGGCTCAGTAGATAACCAGGTTTGAACCCAGATGACACGAGCAGGTTGGCTTCACATTCATTTGTCGTCAAAAGCCTACAAAAGTAAAACCAGGCAGACAAACAGAAACTGTTAAACTTATCCAAAAAGAATTTATGCACAGAGGGAGGAGTCTAAGAGTCAGGCAGGACTTCATGCAGTTTAGGCCAGGTGGGTGGAACTAAAGGCTGGAAAGTTAAGGTGTAAGCAAAGTGAACAACCTGGCAGAGAATGGTGGAAATGGGCTGGTAAATATACTACAGGGCTGATAAGGGCAAATGAGGACGTGTGACTGTGACTGGACTGCATGTTGCACTCTTTGGTGTGATTTACAGGTGTGTGGGAGTTTCTACATTTCATGGACCATTTTTGTTGTTACTTGGAAGTTTTTTGTACAAGGTTTATGAATCATTTCTTGAACAAAAGGTGGTCTGTCAGTCACAGCTACTTTGTTCACACTTTATATTCATACGTTATTATATTACATTCAAAGTGCAACTAGTAAGAATGCAAAAATTCATATTTTCTCTGCACCAAGTTATTGATTATAATGGTACATGCCATGAAATAAAAGAGGAGCTAGGCTGCAAAATCGCCCTATCAACCATATCTAGACCGCCATCTTTATTTGTCAGTCTTTTTTTTGGGGGGGGGGGGAATAAATCACCTTAAAAGAATACTCTGACGATTTGGGAGTTATGCCCTTTCTCTATCATTTTCATATTGAGACAACATGATCGATATCTTTTTTGGGTCTGTACGTCCAGTGGCTGGGTCTCAGCTGTTAGCATTGTGGCTTAGCTTAGCGAATACAATTGAAGTCTATAGGGAGTCAGTAGCCTGCTCGGTAAAAGTCAACAAATAAATGTTACAGAAACCCTGAAGCTGGTATTTCTACATGTGCATTCAAAATAAACATGTTTAAACATTAATTCGAAAAATGAGAGTCCTTTTTAGTCGTTTTAGAAGAATTTTGATACACGGAACTATAGTGTGTTTATGCCCTGCGCTGTGATGCATGGAGGGATACACCGGGGAGCAGGCACAGGCACAGACGTAGCCTGTAAAAAAAACTCAGTTGTTTATTTAGCCTAACAATATCTCCAGACTATAGTAGCTGCAATGGACGACTTTGAACGCGATTTTGAAGAGTTCCTTGTAGCGGACACAGATCCAGAGCCCTACCTGTTTGAGCCGGAGCATACAGATGAGGAACTCCAGGTGTTGGATGCTGAGTGGGCAAGAAGAGAGGCTGAATCCTCCGAGGCAGCGGAACAGCAAGGGACCAAGGGGAGACGGAGGTCAGGGGAGGATTGGTGGTGTAGCTGTGGGGCTTGCCAACCTCTGCCTACGGAGGTGGAATCATTTTGCTGCACAGAATGGGATTTGGTGCTACCATCGTTGGGGAGATATATCATCAGGAGGAAAACTGCCGCAGAGAGTGCATCACAAGGAGTGAAAACTTTGCAGCAATCACTAATCCTGGCGTGATTGAAACTTTTTTTCATGTTCCTAAGATGAACTGGAAAAAACGCCCCAGGTCTGCAGGCGCTGATGGACAGCTTTCAGTCGAGTGAGTAATATCGTCCGTGTTGTCTCTTTGTTTGCTTTTACCGAGTGACCTAGCGTACCTGTCCCAGAGCCAGCTGCAGCTGTTGCTCACCGGTGTATCCCTCCGCACAGGGTGTAGACACACTATAGTTCCGTGTATCAAACTTCTTCTAAAACGACTAAAAAGGACTCTCATTTTTCGAATTAATGTTTAAACATGTTTATTTTAAATGCACGTGCAGAAATATCAGCTTCAGGGTTTCTGTAACGTTTATTTGCTAACATTTACCGAGCAGGCTACTGACCCCCTATACACTTCAAATGTATTCGCTAAGCTAAGCCGCAATGCTAACTGCTGAGACCCAGCCACTGGACGTACAGACCCAAAAAAGATATCGATCATGTTGTCTCACTATGAAAATGATAGAGAAAGGGCATAACTCCAAAATCTATTCTTTTAAGGTGCTGGAATACCCACCTATTTAAGAGGCAAACATTATTTAAGCATGACATGTTTCTGTGCCTTTTTAATGTCCTCTTCAGTAGGCAAAAAATAAAGAAACTGAAGTTAAAACATGACATGCAGACGTGGTTCAGTAACTGCATCCTTGAAAAGATTAGTTCTTATGGTACAAAAACATGCCTGTATTTACCTTAACTTAGACTAAGGTAAACCAGTGAGAGATTACAGGTTATTTAGTGCTTAAAATTACAAGTGTTCTGCTTCAGATTTGGCTATAAATGTATTTCTGTTTTGTGTTTGATTGTTTCAGATGATTTGTAGACCTGTAGAGATTTTCTTCTTGTGTCATTGTTGGCTCTTTTTATTTTTCTGGGGCTGTCTTTGGTGCATATATATGGAGATGTAATAATCAGTGAGTCACTTCTTCATTTCTTTTTATTCCCTTCTTTTAAAAAGGGGATAATTTGAATGGTCTTTTTTTTAACTGTGCTGATTATGCCGCCATCTTGACCAGGACTCCCTGGAAGAAGAGATCTTGTATCTCGATGGGGTCTTCCTGGCAAAATAAAGGTTACACTGGATATATATAAGTGGTCCTGCATTTTGTGTCTATCTCATCAGATTATATGTTATGATTATATTATGTTCCTGTCAAGATCTTCTCCTGCGACTGTCAGTGTCAGCATCATTGCAGTAACTGTCTTTACATGGACATGGAAACGTCAGGAAATCAGTAAGTTCATTAATTTATTCCATCTAATATGGATAATCTATTCTTGTTGGCTTTTGATGTGAGGGGCCATCATAGGACAATACATAAATAAATATCTGTACAAAACATTTTATTATTGAGCAGTGTCCTGCCCTTTGTTTCCTTATTGCACTATGAAGATACATCATAAAGAAAATTAAGAAAATCTACCTTACACACTTAAAAAAAAATAATTTGGATGAAATATATTGATGAGAATCCTTCAGATTATGACTTTTTTGTTTTTATTTTTATTTTATCAAGTGGGTGAGCCTGTGCTCAATTTAAACATAGTGGGTCTCATTCATGAAAAGTTAGTAAATCTGTGTCCACAGCTAACACCGTGGACCCGCCGGCTCCTGCCAGGATTGGGCTGGTAAATGCTAGATCGCTAGCGAACAAAACGTTTATCCTGAAGGATTTCCTGACTTCCCGAGGATTGGATTTTCTCTGTGTGACTGAGACTGTTGGTGAGTCCAGTGCTTTCACAGAACTTTTACCCGATGATTGCTGCTATTTTAACTCCCCGTGGACGTCGGGTCGAGGAGGAGGAATAGCGACTATTTATAAGAGTCACTATAAATGTAAGCAGCTAGGTAAGATGACGTGTGCCGTCTGAGTTCCGTAAATCGTTTCGTCCTGGAAGCGACCTTGGGTGGACACAGTTTCCTAAAGGTATGGATATACACTATATAGAAATAGCTTATCTTCACACCGATGGTCTCATTTGCTGTTGTAGGTCACGCACAGACATCAGCAGAAACGAGAGACTTTTGCATATCCAGTTAAAAGTTCCTTGTAGCGGCTTTAAGAATTTTTTTTTGTTTTCCTCAGTTAGTAGTGGTGTGACAGGCAAAGCGAAGGCCTGGAGGGAGGTAACAGATGCTGTTAATGTTGTCTCCGTAGTACAAAGAACCATGTCAGAGGTGAAGTGTAAATGGTTTGATATGAAACTGGAGGCAAAGAAACACATAAGCACACACAAAAAAAATACAGCAGCCACAGGAGGAGGAGGCTCATAGTCACAACTATGTGCAACAGACGAGCGCATCACTGGCATAATTGGGGAGACCTCTCTGTCTGGAATTATTCCTGACGGAGACAGCAACATGCCTCCACTGGAGTCAACATCAAACCCAGACGGTAAGGTGTTCTATCATAATACATTCTGAAAACCATCACTGATAGCGTAGTGGTCACCAAACAAATTTGTGGTGTTTTGAATGAAGTGGGAACGGGAAACCAGAGATGTTTAGTGCGTAATGGATAAACTCTAAATCGGTGATGGCTGTCGGAATGTAGAGCTATTTAACATTTATTTTAACAAATGATACGGATAACATATAGCCTACAGCAGTTTGTATGCATCGTCTTCAAATTATTTGAATCTTAATAGTCTAAAGCTCTATTTAATACAGCTCCAAATAATTCAGTCTGCAGCCAACGTAAATTAAACATTTTTCAAATCAGATTTATTCATTCAAATGATCAAAAAGCCACAAAAAACAAACAAAAAAAACATGTGTTGTCTCAAATAATTCTTTCAGCTGGCGCGTGCTCCTTCGTGGCTCCACCACCTGCTGCTCCTGCTGCCCCTGCTGAACCCAGGCACCGAGGCCGAAGAGGCTGTGATCCGGCTGTCCTTACGGATATTTTTATTATCATCATTCAACATGTAGAAAGCATGTGCAATCTACTGAGTCGATTTACATAGATAATTCACAATCATGAACCTAATCTGGATCTTAAACCTGCTAATTGCCAACTAATTGAACTAAATGTGTTATATTTTTAATATTTTGTCATGTTTAGAGTATGTGTTTCAAAGGCATCTGTGTATTGTGTACATAACAGAGCGCAATACAAATCAAAATTGTAATTTCCAATAGTGACAAGCAATATTTATGTGCTTTACTAAATTTACACAAGCACTACGAGTGGTCAGGAGCAGGAGTAGATTTTGTTAGTAGCTACGAAAAGATCGGAGCTACTAAAATATTGATGAATGGGGACATGCATGTAAATTTCCATCTGCAAACAGTTTACACACAAATTCCTTCTGCTCACGTTTCATGAATGAGACCCAGTGTGTGTTTTCTTATTGGAGTAAGTTAAAATACACATTGTTATTTTGTCCCCAGGTTTTCACTCAGTTGTGTTACCCTGAGTCTAATGTCTCGTTTTTGTGATTAGTTTTCTGTGTATATATACCTGTGTGTTTCACTTTGTTCCTCATCAGTATGTCTGTGTTCATCTCCGTGTTCATGGTGTTGTTCCCTGCTCCGTTTCCTGCCTCTGGTCTCTTGTGTTCTGTTTTGGATTTCTTTCCTGAGTTCGTCTCTGTGTTCATCATGTTATCCTGGTTGGTTTTCACTTTAGTTTTTGGTTCTTCTTTCTTTTGGACTTTTTTTTTTACCTGTTTTGGATGTTTTATTTTTATCAGCATTAAAGCTGGTTTGCTGTTTAAACCTTCAACCTGCCTGCTGCTCTGCATTTGGGTCCTTCCTGAACTGATATATGACAAACAGGGGCTTGAGACAGAGCCTTATCACATGTGTACAGTAAGTCATGTCATCATTTGATGTTGTAGCCTACTGAATGAAGTGACTTGTTGCACAAAGGAAAACAATGAGAGCTTATCTCAGGGAATATCAGCTTTTACCTAACTATTTGACAAGACCGCATGTCAACTTGAGCCGACAGAATCCTTGTTAACAGAGTACTGGTGGATAAAGCAGGCGCCAACTGTGCTTTCCCACCAAAACCTTCATGAGCGTCATAAGCGGCAGGCAGCCATTCATTTTCAATGCATGCTGGCGATGAAGGGCATCAAGGGCTTTGGCTGAAGTGAGCGGCTCGATGTCAGCGACCAGAGCATCAAGTAGAAGTTGAGAGAAGCTGAACTTTATGCGAATGAGCAGCACCGCCGCTGAAGCAGCAGCCAATCAGCGAGGCCGGGAAAAATTGAAAGAGAAGACGAATATGGAGGAGAAACTTATCAGCACGGCCTGGGCTCTCCTGAAGCTGTACCAGCCGGTGAAATTCCTCGTGGAGTTGCCGGGTTTGCAGGACTATGTGGACCCAGACGGCCCGATGGCTCCGGGCCCTGTAGACTCACAAGTCAGTCTTTAGACGCATTGCTTAACTAAAGACTGATGACTTTCTCCCTGATTTTGTGTTTAGATGGGCGGATACAATTTCAGAGTTTAAAAAACTCCCTATGTTGCAGAACCAATACTAAATCAGCGGGCGGAGGGCGTGTCATTTTCAAAAATGCAAGAGGCGTTGCTTTGTTGCCGGCCGTTTTCACCGGTGTGTTAAACACACTTTAGAAAGGAGTGTCCCCAGACTATCAGAAGGCGGAGATCTCTGATTGTCTGGTGGAGAGACTACCGGGCCCTGTGCTTCCTCAGCAAATACACTGATACAATACAAAGGAGACTTCCGAAAATGCGATCCATGAGCTCCTGCATATTTGCCACCAATTACATTTCTCAATGGTCCTACGTGTCAACAGGAGGGTAAAATCATATAATAAAAGACTCTTAAAGGCTATATGACTGTGTTTATTAGCGTTATTTTAAGTGTGTAATGAAAGTCATGAATAATCCATAGTGAAAACATAAATGATAGTATATTTGTTCATCCTTGTAAAGTGCACTGCCGGTCAGCCTAGATAGACGCATCTGCAGCGCCTGGCCCCGCCCCTTTTATCACTGCAAGCGCCTGCTGGAGCTGGCAGTGTGTGAGCGATGTCAGAGTGACCAGAGCGCCCGGAGGCGACTATGAAGCTTTTGGTGGGAATGCACAGTGAGGTAGTGATGGGCAAAGCAGTTCTTTAGATGTTACTAAATCTCTAGAATCAGTTCATTAAAAAGATTTGTTCAAAAGATTAGTTCACCTGACTGCCCTGACTGTGTACTGCGTAGTCCGACTCAGTCTGTCTCCGTTGCTGCTGCTGCGTGTGCCCTGCACTGGTGAGTCTCATTACTGGTCAGCTTAACGTTTTAAGTTTGTTCATCTGGAAACTAAGTCTGTTAAAACAATGGGGAGGTGTGTGATTGTGTTCATGTGGCTTGACTCCTGGCTACATTAACCGTTAGCTTGGAGAAAACGGTCCCTATGAAAGTGTATCGCTGAGAAGAAATGATTTGAATCGCTCAGGAATCAAGGTTACGTCATTCACAGAGTGATTCGTTCACCGAGTGATTCATTCACCGAGTGATTCGTCATGCGGTAAGCAGTCCCTCCCTGCACCCTGGCTGCCTCGCGACTCGTGAGTGATTCATTGTACGCATGTACTGAATCGGCAGTTCCACTCCCAGCCTGCATGCTCGCTGCTGAGCTCAACTGAACTGAGAAATGAACGAATCAGCTCCGGAAGTGATTCAGTTCAGTACGTTCACTCAACAGATTTGTTCTTTTGAATGATTCATTCATGAACGACACAACACTACAGTAAGGCTTTCGCCACAGCAGCCCGGGTTTGACTCCGGCCTGTGGCACCTGGCTGCATGTCACTCCCTCTGTCTGTCTCCCCCTTTCACGCTTAACTGTCTTGTCAATTAAAGGCTAAAATGTGATCTTGTTTGATTTAACCGGACGGACGAGTCTCAGGCAACTCTGTGTGACAAAACAAAATTCCTATGAATAAAAGGGTGGAGGTGCCAACAGGAGGAAACACTGAGAGTCTAAAGTCAGTGTGTTCAGACGCCATTTTAAACTGGACAGAGCAGTCAGAGGAAGACAGGTCGTCTGAGACACGGTGAGTGTTAATACTATAAAAATAATGATTACTGTCATTATTGATTAATCAGCTGATTTTTATTCTGATTCATTGTTTAGTCTGTTATAGGGGAGAGTGGGGTCGGACAGTGCCGCCTATTTAGCGAGGTAGAAAGAAACTGTGTCATCCACCATGCTCAGCCACACCCTGTTCACTTTCAACCTCAAAATGGAGACCGTCTGACTATTGCTCACAATTTATTCACAGTTTTAAAATCTACAGCATGTAAGTAAATGTTTTGGCTCTTTTGTCATTTGTCTTCTACCATACTGTTTTTAGTTGTGCCACATACAAAAACATATGGTTGGAAAGTTGATTTTCAGGCCTATCAGGTTGTGTTAGTGTTAGCTGAATGTTTGTTGGGAGCTAACACAGGAGTCCAAAGTGTGTCTGCTCTCCCTGGGACAGTTAGGACTGTATTGTTTATAGTTCCTACCTTGTTACAAATCAATAACAAGTAAACAAAAACAAGACAAAGGCTTTTCCTAATAGAATCTATTGACTTTGCTTTAGCTTAGAGCCCATGGTCTCTGTTTTAGGGTCTGTTGAGAATATTAAGAGATGCTGAACTTCAGACAGACCTACATTTCAACCCCTGAACATATTTTGAATGAGTTCAACTATTGAACTTTTTTTTAATGCTCAAGTTGATGTTATTGACTTTTTTGTTTGTTTTTTAACAAAATGAATTAACAAACTCAATATCCTACATCAGGGGTGGCCAACCCGCAGCTCGCAAGCCGCATGCAGAACTTTGCCTATCAGTGTGCGGCTCTTCGATCCATTGATTAAAACCATCGGCGTGCGGCTCTTCCGTCACAAAAAAATCAATTTATAGTAATGAGTACGTATGGCCCTTTAAGAAATGTAACAGGCTTAAGTGGAGCGAGTGAGAGAGAGAGGAGTGCGCATAGGCAGGATTTGGGGGAGTACAGGCTCCTTCAGGAGCTACAGCTCCATGGTGACCGCTTCCGGGTCTACTTCAGACTCTTCTCTGCTACTGGACACGCCGAGGTGTCATCACAGCGCGTTGCGGTGAAATTAAAAAAATGTTCAATTCGAGCGCAGGCTGGCGGCGCAGACACCGCGCTATGCGCCCTCTTGCTCGCCGCTCAGCTTGGCGGCAGAGCGGTGCGCTCTTGCGCCGCGGTAGCACATACACAATGAATGGGTTCGTTGGCGGAGGTCTGCGCTTTGCGTGCTCTGTGTGAAAAGGGCTTTAAGTGGAGCGAGTGAGAGAGAGAGGAGTGCACACGGGCAGGTGAGAGGGTGTGGAGTTCGAGAGGAATGCAGGACGGCAGCGCGGTAGCGATATCACACAACAAAAAATGGCAGGGAAGAAATGTCTGTGTGTGTGTGTGTGTGTGTGTTTGTGTGCGTGTGTGGAGAGAGTATGAGAGAGGGAGAGACTGTGTGTGGATGTGTGTGGAGTAGTGTTGCACGGTATACTGGTACCAACAGTAGACTGCAGTAGGCTGCTACTTAAACACCATGGTACATGACCTCATGGTGCCACTACTGTGGGATAAGTTCAAAGTCCAGTCAAAGGAGGGTGAGTGTCCACAGTGGCCATAGTGCTCCGTGGTGCAAGATAACGGCTTACCGGCAACCGAGAGGCCCGGTTCCAGGTGAATAAAATGCTGTCATGACTGCCCAGTAGTACCTGGACAGCCGAGCCGTGGCAGCACACAGGTATGTGACGTGTCAGAGGAGAAATGAGCCGTTCACATTTCTCTCTTTGTGGCAGGTAACGGTCCACAAACCTCACCATACTTTAGGGACTGTTCTTTACTTGTCAGGGGAGGAGGGTGGCTGGTTGATTTTTATTTATTTATTTATTTAATTAATTTTGATCTCCCCTATGTTAATCACGTATTGTTTCTGTTTTTGAAGTATGAATAAGTCAATAAGTAATTTATTCCATTGAGTATCATTGATGTATTATAGAAAAGTGATTTATCTTTTTATAAATGACAAAAGGCACATCTGGCACATCGTTTTTTTTTCCCCCGTTAAAGGGTTTTTTGGGGAGTTTTTCCTTATCCGCTGCGAGGGTCATAAGGACAGAGGGATGTCGTATGCTGTAAAGCCCTGTGAGGCAAATTGTGATTTGTGATATTGGGCTTTATAAATAAAACTGATTGATTGATTGATTGATTGATCTGCCTCATTTTTGCTGTGGTATCGTGATACTACTCAGAACCATGATATTTAAAGGCTACATGTGGTAACCACATTGAGCTGATCCTGAAATGAAGACTTAGAGGACAACCAAATTCCATATGTCAGTAATTTATGAAAATATAATAATCATGCCTCTGTGCAGGAAATAGCCATGGCCGGAGTTATTATGTTTTTGGGTTGGTCGTCCATCCATACGTACATCCGCCTGTCCCATTCTTGTCAAAGTGATATCTCAAGAACATGTTAAGAGAATTTCTTCAAGTTTGGCACAAACGTCCACTTGGTCTCATGTTGAACTAATTAGATTTTGGTCGTTGTGGGCCAAAGGTCAAAGTCACTGTGACCTTGTCTGTCTCATTCTTATGAATGTGATATCCAAGAAGACTGATGGAAGCTTTTCACACTGAGCACAAAGTCCACCTGGACTCAACAATGAGCAGGTTATATTTTGGTAGTGGCCAAGGTCACTGTGGCCTTGCATCAGTCTCATTCTCGTGAACACAATATCTCAAGAAGGCCTTGAGAGGCTTTCCTCAAATGTGGCATAAACATTAAACCATGTGGTACTAAGAAAATCTCCCCCACACCATTACACCAGCAGCAGCAGCCTGAACCGTTGATACAAGGCAGGATGGATCCATGCTTCCATGTCGTTGACACCAAATTCTGACCCGATGCTGTATCAGTTTTCTGGAGCTGCTCCACAGACAGTGAATTAGGAAAGATGTTATAGATGACAGTGAGAGCACCCAGAGGAATGTTCTGAGCACAGACCCAATCACAGTGTTTATTTACAAGAACTTCCAGGTAGAAAATCCTTGTGTCACGTCCATGAATCAAACCGACTGCGCTAAACAAACTCTGCCTCAGTTATTAGTTTTTAACCACCTTGAAAGGCTCACAATACATCTATAGCAGTTTAAGTGTGCGTTATATTTAGAGTGTTTTCACCACTTTACCCTGCTGTCACACAGACATGTGGAACTGAAGCCATTATATCAAAGCCACCAGACTCCACTGACAAAAACAGAAATCTAACTGAGCAGATCACTGAGCTGCTGCTCTGCTGCAGAGTTGATTGGTTCATGTGTGAGGTAAAGCAGAGCAAATATTCAGATATAACCTACACTTACACTGATAGTGATTCTTTAAAGTGGCCCCGTCCACATCAGCACATTGTTGAGCTTCTGTGCCGGTAGATTTGGTTTATTAAAGATGAAAGCAAAGCAACAGAGTCAATAAGATAAGCAGAGCAGAAACATCAGAAGGGTCAGACCACTGTGTTTAACTATATATCTTTAAACGTTACAGTTTCAGCTGAAAATGACAACAGAAATCAACAAGTCTGCTGATGTCACAGATCTCTGCAGATGTAAACTATTTACAGTTTTCTACCTGGAAGTGATTGTTGTTGTTTGTACAATGTCACAGTGATTCGGCCTGTATGGGTACATTTTCTGTTCCAGATCTGAGAACACTACAACAGAATAAAGATCATTTGGGTCTAAAACAAAGGCAGCAAATCAAATCAGGCTCCCAGTCATTGTCTATGGAGCAGCTCCAGACTTTATACTTGATGACATCACACGTTTGAGACATACTCCTCTGGTTTCAGGCTTTGAGAGAGAGCAGCTCATGTTCACAAACACTGATTGAACTTTCCAAGGCCATGGAAATAACATATTGGAATTCTTAATTTAGTCGGTGTTCCCCTTTAAGGTGAGGGTAAGGGGCGAGGGCAGGAGTGTCCAAACTGTTTTGAATGGAGGCCAGATTAGATCATGTGAAAATACCTGTGGGCCAGCTGCTTCTCACATCATATGAGTTACTAAATAAATCAATAAATAATCACATACAAATGAGAAACACAACAGTTTTCCATCTTTTTGTGCAAAAGTGTTCAACGTGTCCCCGTTTGCGAAAGTGGCGGCTCTCGCTGTTAGACTTTATGCTTCTTTGCTGTGGCTGTGTCAGCTACCAAGCAGGAAATGTCTGCTGTTAGGGAACAGAGGCAGCCTGGCTGTTGTTGTGTTGATTTCTGACGTTAATGCACCAAAATAATAATAATCCTAATAACAGAGACTGTTGAGGAGTCCCAAAGCTCGACTCTCAGCAGAGTCTCAAGTCTCTGTGTTACTCTCAATAAATAATTTCCCATGAGTCAAAGGGGGGAAGGTGCCAACAGAGCAGTGAGAGGAAGACAGGTCGTGTGAGACACGGTGAGTGTTGATGTTTATTCATTGTTTAGTGTGTTCTAGGGGAGAGTAGGGTTGGTTGGGTCAGTGCCACATCTTCACAGCTTCATCATCACACTTGCTTTTACCACCACCATCATCTGACGCTGTTTTTACAACCAGGCTTTTCCTGTTAAACACGAGGCCTGCGCGCAGCTACGGATCTGCGCACTCCGGTGCTTTGGGCGCGCTCTTGTGTCAACTCTTTGAATGTGCGTCACAGTGAAAAGCTCTAGAACCGCGAGCAGCGGCACTTTATAGACACACAGAGAGAAAAGGGGGACTCTGCCGAGGGATTGTGGCGCAGTTTTGTTGGATAGGAAGATGTTGAGTGTACAGTCAGCTCTCCCTGCTCTTTGTTACACTGAGTTTTGGTTAGATTTTAATAAATCAATCTATCAGAATTAAAACAACTGGAGACTGAGAACAAACTGTTATATGAGTCTGATTATATTTGAATAAATCACCATCATATCTGACAGGATGTGAGTGTTTCTGTGACTTCCTGTACAGACTGAAGGCTGCTGGAAACTGTCAGACTTGACCGCAGCTTTTTGTCACCGCCTCCTGCTGCAGCTCTGATCTCGTCTACTCTCCAGGCGACGCGCACTTCATCTCCAACGAACCTATTGACAAAAGCTGCGGTCAAGTCTGACAGTTTCCTGAAGACATCTTATATCCAAAAGGTCAAAGGTCAACTTCACTGTGACATCATCATGTTCTGCATAAAACACTTCTCTGGTCATTATTAAACGTCATATCTCAGGAACAGAAGGGGAGACATTTGGTCAGAGACTGAGTTGGTGACACTGATCTTGAAACTGTGCTGATTGTATAGATCTTCTGTGTGTGAAGCTTCCATGTTTTCACAGACATGGATGTAAACTGTAAGTCCAGCTTATATATATTTAAAGCCCAGCCCAGAACACGGTGTCCCAACTGTCCCAGGGAGTCAGAACTTTGGGAAAATGCACTCCTTGTACATTTAACAAAACTGTGCCTTTCACGTTTGGGTTGGGCTCTAAAAACCTGATCAATAGTTAGCAGACGCCTGTATCTGTTCAGAGATCAAATTATTTTCATTATTTTGGCCTGAGACACCACCTATCCCCCATTTACAATGCGGCCCTTGCTGCTGTACCTAAGAGATTGAACAACAAAGACTGCCCGAAACTAATCTCAAGTGGCTCAAAGAAACTCAACGACAGTCGTCCACTGGTAACCACACATCATGCCTAACGACTGTTGCTCACTAGTGTGACTCACCTGATCCAAACAATGGTCCAGTGAAACTCCACTAACGAAGTATTATCTTATGAGGGTGGTGGGTGTACACCTCCACAGAGGTTAAAAACCTGAGTCTTACTCCACTGTTTGTCAGACTAGTGAGGACTAGTCAGACTGATGCGTTGAGAACTGATGAAGCCGCTTGGATAAGAGGCGAAACGTCTTCTAGACAAAATCAAAGTCCAGTTGCCTACGATTTAATTGTTGCCAGAATATTTTCATTACTATTCAAGTAGTCTGTGAGTAATCAAAGGTTATTTAGTGTCAATACAAAAGTGTCCCAACTGACCCCGCTCTCCCCTACTGTATGTCATAACAATACCCAGCCAATATGTCATCATGTCCTATAAATAAGAAGTTACTGACTTCATCACACTGTGTATGTGTGTTACAGTTTTCTCAGATTTGGGAAGATGGATGATTTGGAGGCAGACGGGGACAGATCAGAGTCTCCAGTGTCCAGCTGTCAGCTGTCTATGAAGAGTGACCGCAGTAAACCTCTTCCTCTAAACTTCAGTAATGAAGCTGGACCCTCAGACACAAAGTAAGAGACTGTTTCTACTGTAAACTGACCTGAAGACAAAACTGCGTTTCTTTTTTTTTTTTCTTTTTTTCATATTTCAAAGGACTACTTTAATTTTTGGGGTGGACTTTTATTTCATAATTTCACATTTATTTCCAGCGCTCTTTATGTTCATTTCTAATCTTCAAATGAATGGGGCGTGGTCAACTCAGAGTCAGACCGAAGTTTCTGTCAAGTTTGACCAGTAGCTTGGAGTCTAGCTATATGGAGCACTGGATCTGGTGATATACTGTTCAGACCACTGATGAAACAAGAATGAGCTAACTAGAGCACCCTGTGGTCCCTCTGCCTCACTCCACACCTCTAAGAGACTAAGTTAACTGGGAGAACAGCAGACGAGCTTTTGAGATAACCATGCCCTCATTGATTTGAATATAGAATGCTCCAGGAGTGAGTCCAAAAACATTAGTGAGCATTTTAGCACCCCTGGTTCCCTCATCTTGAAGTCAGTGTTTTTTTTTAGTAGGTTTTTGGTTAGATGTCAATAAAATATAATAAAATAAGGTCTGTGGTTAACACAAGTGAAAGAGGCTCTCATGTTTTGTTCTATGGCATAAAATGTGTTAGTAGAAGTTAGTTTAAGCTTTGATGTGTTTAAAAATAAACGGTTGCTAACAAGTGGCTAAATGAGCCCACTGATAATCATCGTGCCGAACACCGCTTTACAGTTAACTTCTGTGCCTAAAAACATGGGATATATATATATATATATATATATATATATATATATATATATATATATATATATATATATATACATATATATATATACATATCAATTCCACATTTTTTTAGGATACTTTTATGTCACAATGTCATATTTATTTTGAAGCTCTTTTATTTCCACTGAGTTCCATGTCTTTCAGTAGGTGGGCACAGAAGTTAGTGTTAGCCTTGTTCCCTTGTATATAACACCTCTGGTCTTTACAAGGACTAATAATATGTGTCAAACATTTGTTGTTTCCACAGACAGAGAGCAGAGTCTCCAGTGTCCAGCTGTCTGTCTATGAAGAGTGACCAGTCCAAAGATTATCTTCTAAACTTCAGTAATGAAGCTGGACCCTCAGACACAAAGTAAGAGACTGTTTCTACTGTAAATTGACCTGAAGACAAAACTGCGTTTCTTTTTTTTTTCTTTTTTTCATATTTCAAAGGACTACTTTAATTTTTGGGGTGGACTTTTATTTCATAATTCCACATTTATTTCAATCTCTTTATAACCATTTCTAATCTTCAAATGAATGGGGCGTGGTCAACTCAGAGTCAGACCGAAGTTTCTGTCAAGTTTGACCAGTAGCTTGGAGTCTAGCTATATGGAGCACTGGATCTGGTGATATACTGTTCAGACCACTGATGAAACAAGAATGAGCTAACTAGAGCACTTTGTGGTCCCTCTGCCTCACTCCACACCGCTAAGAGACTAAGTTAACTGGGAGAACAGCAGACGAGCTTTTGAGATAACCATGCCCTCGTTGATTTGAATATAGAATGCTCCAGCGTCAGCCTTGTTCCCTTGTATATAACACCTCTAGTCTTTACAAGGACTAATAATATGTGTCAAACATTTGTTGTTTCCACAGACAGAGAGCAGAGTCTCCAGTGTCCAGCTGTCTGTCTATGAGTGACTGGTGGCTCAGGAAAATACTCAAGAGGTTTTCATCATTTTAATTGCCAGTGTTCATGTGTTAATATATTTAATAATTTTCAGCACGTTTTGCAGGACGAGATCTAAATAATGTGTTCATCTCCACAGAGAGAAGAAGAGGAGTCATGTTTCTGTGGAGGAGCAGCCGTCCTGCTGTAAGACTGTACATTTGTCTGTTGATGTCATCATATCTGAAAACAGGATTCTTCTTGGTTTATTTGTGTTGTACAGCACAGAAATTAAACTTTAAAAATGTATTTATTGCTATAGTCTAAGACAGTCCAAAAGTAGTGGTAAAATAAACAACTGTCCTCCAAATCCAGAAGCTAGAGTGCTTAAACTCTAATTTGTGATGTCATAGGATGTAAAGTCTGGATCTGCTCCACAGACAATGAATGTTGAAAGATGCTCTAGACGACACTGAGAGCACCCAGAGGAATGTTTTGGTTATCATAGCTTTTGGTACACAGCGGCTACCGTTGTTGCGATTCGCGTTTGAAATAGTGAGGTGCCAGAGTGCGCTATCCGTTTGAATGCAATATTCGATTTCAGCGTTAGATGGGAGAAATTTCTACACACTGTGTGAGAGTAGGTGTTACTGTGATGATCTGGAGAATGCAAGGATGAGGTTGATCACAGAGTTCTTTCTTAATGCACATTTATTACGAGCTCAGATCAACAAGGGCTACATGCAGAAGCTATGTGTGAAACATGAACAGAGAGAGACACAGCCTATATACTAGGATGGTAGCATGTGTGCTGTTACCCACATGGTGCTTTGCCAAATTTTACTTGGCCTTAGGCCAACTAAAATTAGTCTAACTTGGAGCTGTCCTGGCGGAACATGATCCTCAGGGGTTCCTTGACCGAGTATCCACTGGTCAGTGAAGATGGAGAATAGAATAGAATATGCCTTTATTGTCATTGTATAAGTACTACAACGAAATTACAGGGGGCTCATCACAGTGGCATAGCAACATACACACATACACATACACATAATGCACAAAGAAAAAGAAAAAAAAAGAATAAATAGAAACATTAAGTGTCAAGTGCATGTTTAAAGCAATATAATAAAACCAGTAGGATAAAAACATTATTGTACAGTCCCTATTTATATTGTACAGTAAAAATACATATGAACACTGTGGCTTTAAAAGTATCAGTGAAAGAGCCGATTACTATGAGAGGCCCTTTGAGACATAATTCATACTTGGTTTCACATGTAACATCATACTCTTATACATACACCACTAACTCTCACACAAACACTACTATACTCTCTTATATTTATCATCATGTTTTCTTTTCTTTATGCTCATACTCTTAGTGTAACAGAGGATAATATTATATGTATGTAAGTATGATAGTATGTACATGAAAGTAACAGTATATGTAAAACAAAGTTCTAATATATGTATGAGAGAATAATATTATATTTGAAACAGAATAATAGCATATGTAAGAGAAATTAGTTGTACATGTGAATGCAAATAATCATGTGTAAGGAACAAAATGACAGTGAATGTAAGACAGAATGATAGGGTGTGTGAATGAGAATAGTTGTTTGTGTGAGAGAGTTTGACTGGAACGGAAGGGAGTTTGATTGAAACGGAAATAAGACTGAATTCTCAGTTCCTGATTGGTTATTTTTGATGAAGCGAGAAGAAGGCCCGCCTTCCCAATCATAATATGAGAAGATGACAGACCTTGAGCAACTCAGTGAAGCTGTCGGCCTCTGACTGTCCACACAGGCTTCTGAGCAGAGCGGAGCGCCCGCGGAGGCTCGCGCACTGCAGCGCTTCAATTCGGCGTCTGGTCTATTTTTCACGCGAGCGCTTCTGTCAAGCTGGATAGAGCGGATCGTACCAAACAGGAAGTCGGACAGAGAAAGACGAGAGAATCCGGCCAATTTTCAAAATAAAATAACAGCACGCACTGTGGAACGTGAGGAGAAAATACCCTGTTTATAATTTAAAATAACACAACAATGCATAACCGAACTCATTTTTCAATACCCTGATCACTTCATTACAATTTTAATTTCGTGTCACTGAGCCTACAGCCATAAATAAAATGGTGAGAACAATATGCCCTATTCATTCAGTGTGTGGACAGTCAAGGATACCGATTGAAAACTGCCTCCACTGCTGGGCGCTGCACTTTGGTTCCACGTCCGGTGTGTCCAGGCCATGAAGCGCTGCAGTGCGCGAGCCTCCGCAGGCGCTCCGCTCTGCTCAGCGGCCTGTGTGGACAGTCTGAGGCCAACAGCTTCACCTAGTTGCTCAAGGTCCGCCATCTTCTGATATTATGATTGGGAAGGCGGGCCTTCTTCTCGCTTCATCAAAAATTACCAATCAGGAACTGAGAATTCAAACTTATTTCGGTTTCAATCAAACTCCCTTCCGTTAGGCTGACCAAACGTCCTCTTTTGCCCGGACATGTCCACTTTTCACGTCCCCTCCGGGGCGTCCGGGGAGTTTTTATAAACTGGTGATAATGTCCGGTTTTCCGTGTGTTTGTGTGTTAGACTGCGGCACGGGCCGCATATTTCTGTCCGAACCCGAACCGAGCCCGACATTACTTAATGACCAAAGCACTGAGTTTGTGTCACACAGTTGTTGCGGTTACAGGCTATTTAACAGGCCGGGCGTGCTCTGCGGAGAGGGAGACCTCTGTGTTTGAGAGGGGAGCGGGAGGCGGGAGGTCCGATGCTTCCAGCGAGAGGAGAGGGAGACATAAAACAAAATAAGATAAAATAGGAAAAACCTGTCTCCCTCTTTTATTTTATTTTCAACATTTAATCAAGGCGGAGGCGGGCGGCTGGAGGTTCGAGACTTCCAGCAAGGAGAGAGGTAGAAACAAACAGCCAGTGTGTGTGTGTGTGTGTGTGTGTGTGTGTGTGTGTGTGTTATGTTCAGGTGTTGTCACGTAAATAACAGTGCCCAAGCAATAAACAGGACAGACAATAGGATTTTATTTATTTTCACACTACATTTTCACTGAAATCTGACCGAATCCGACCCGAGCCCGAATACAATTTATAGCTACATTTCTGACCAAACCCGCCTGACCCGTCGGGTACCGTTGGGCTCGGATCGCCACACTCTGTGTATGTGTCCCCTATTGGGGCCTATCTGAGTTTCTGTCTTTGAGAGATATTAGAGAATTTTCTATCCATATGTATAAATTTTAAATATATTAAAATTATAAGGCATCTATGAGTAAACTGCGAGTATCATTTAAGTAGGCTATGTCATGGCCGGCCGAGTGTCCTCTTTTTAGGAAATCAAAATATGGTCACCCTACCTTCCGTTTCAGTCAAACTCTCTCACACAAACAACTATTCTCATTCACACACCCTATCATTCTGTCTTACATTCACTGTCATTTTGTTCCTTACACATGATTATTTGCATTCACATGTACAACTAATTTCTCTTACATATGCTATTATTCTGTTTCAAATATAATATTATTCTCTCATACATATATTAGAACTTTGTTTTACATATACTGTTACTTTCATGTACATACTATCATACTTACATACATATAATATCCTCTGTTACACTAAGAGTATGAGCATAAAGAAAAGAAAACATGATGATAAATATAAGAGAGTATAGTAGTGTTTGTGTGAGAGTTTAGTGGTGTATGTATAAGAGTATGATTGTGCATGTAAGAGGGTATAGTAGTGTTTGTGTGAGAGTATAGTGGTGTATGTATAAGAGTATGATTGTGTATGTAAGAGGGTATAGTAGTGTTTGTGTAAGAGTATGGTGGTGTATGTATAAGAGTATGATGTTACATGTGAAACTAAGTATGAATTATGTCTCAAAGGGCCTCTCATAGATTACAGCGGAGCTTAGTACTACGGTCTTGATTATTTTTGTTGTTTGTTGTTGTTTGATACCTGGTCTTGGTACCAATCCCCACCTGGGCACTCTTAGACTGCCTCTGTGCTAGATTTGGCCTATGGGCCAATAACTGAATAGGCCTGTCCTATGACATCACAAGTTTGAGACTTACTTCTCTGGTTTCTGGCTTTCAAAGAGAGGAGCTCATGTTTACAAGTATCGATTTAACTTTTCAAGATGGTGGAAATAAGATAATGTCATTCTTATTTTAGGTGGTGTTCTGCTTTAAAGACTGCATAAAAATAATCACATTCAATTTCAATCAATCAATTTTATTTATAAAGCCCAATATCACAAATCACAGTTTGCCTCACAGGGCTTTACAGCATACAACATCCCTCTGTCCTTTGGACCCTCGCAACAGATAAGGAAAAAACCCCTTTAACGGGGAAAAAAACAGTAGAAACCTCAGGAAGAGCAACTGAGGAGGGATCCCTCTTCCAGGACGGACAGACGTGCAATAGATGTCGTACAGAACAGATCAGCATAATAAATTAACAGTAATCCGTATGACACAATGAGACAGAAAGAGAGAGAGACAGAGACAGAGACAGAGAGATGCAGGACAGACGGTAATGACAGTAGCTTACAACATTAATGAAAGTAATCATATTATAGTTATAGTTTTTATTTTATTTTATTTATTTATTTAACCTTTATTTACCCAGGCAAGCAATTAAGAACAAATTCTTATTTACAAATGCAGCCTGAACCAAAGAGCAAAGGCTCTCTGGAGGGAAAGGGGGAGTGGATGCTAAAAATAAAAAATAAAGTTATATAAAATAGACAATAAACAATTAATAAACAATTAATAAATACAATACAATAAAGGTGATAAACAGTACAAACATGACAAGTAGGCCTACTCAACAGGTGCAAGAGTCAACTATAATTTGTTGCAAATTTTGTTTAAAGACTATGAGTGATGTGAGGACGGTAAGTTTGAGGGTGTTTTGAATGGTGTTCCAGTCATTAGCTGCAGCAAAGCGGAAAGTGTTGCGTCCAAAGACTGTGCGGGCTTTGGGGATAGAGAGTTTAATGAGTTTACTGGACCTTAAATTGAGGGCAGAGTGGGAGAGGTGCAGGAGGGAGGAGAGGTAGGGAGGTGTCATACCAAGTATGGTTTTGTAAATGAGCTGAAGCCAGTGGCGGAGTCGTCTGGTGTGGAGGGATGTCCAGTCTACTAGGTTGTATAAGTCACAGTGGTGAGTACTGAAATGTGCACCTGTGGCAAAACGGATAGCAGAGTGGTGGAGAGGGTCCAATTTACTGAGGGTAGAGTGAGATGCCATCCTGTAGATGGTGTCGCCAAAGTCAAATATGGGCAGGATGGACATTTTGACAAGTGTGTGTCTGGCTAAACAGGTGATAGTTCTGGCTACTGTGGTACAATATGTTGAAAGTATGTATTAATATCTGATAGTGTTCATATGTGACAATAATCATATGTGTATAATAACAGTAGAAGTATGACTAATGATAACAGCAGCAGCAGGAGGCATCTGGCAGGACCACGGCAGCAGCACAACCACACACGTCACGCTGTCCAGGCACCGCTGAGATATGAGTTAACCTGAGAGACAGTGGAGCACAAAGGCTCCGGAGAAGAAGCCGAGTTAGTGACATCCAGAATGGCCGAGTTAGCAAGATGCAGTAATAGAATACGAGAGAGAGAGAGAGAAGGAGAGAAGGTGCCCGGTGTATTATAGGGGGTCCTCCGGCAGACTAGGCCTAAGTCAGGGGCTGGTACAGGGCAAGCCTGAGCCAGCCCTAACTATAAGCTTTATCAAAGAGGAAAGTCTTCAGTTTAGTCTTAAATGTGGAGACGGTGTCTGCCTCCCGGACCGTAACAGGAAGATGATTCCACAGGAGAGGAGCCAGATAGCTGAAGGCTCTGGCTCCTGATCTACTTTTGGAGACTTTAGGGACCACGAGTAACCCTGCATTCTCAGAGCGCAGTGTTCTGGTGGGATAATAAGGCACTATGAGCTCTCTAAGATATGACGGAGCTTGACCATTTAGAGCTTTATAAGTTAACAGTAGGATTTTAAATTCACTTCTAGATTTTACAGGGAGCCAGTGTAGAGAAGCTAAAACAGGAGAAATATGATCTCGTTTCTTAGTTCCTGTTAGTACACGTGCTGCTGCATTCTGAATTAGCTGGAGAGTTTTTAAGGACTTACTAGAGCTACCTGATAATAGAGAGTTACAGTAATCCAGCCTTGAGGTAACAAAAGCGTGGACCAATTTTTCTGCATCTTTTCGGGTCAGGATAGGCCTAATTTTCGCAATATTACACAGATGAAAAAATACAGTCCGTGAGATTTGTCTTACATAAGAATTAAAGGACGAATCTTGATCAAATGTTACTCTGAGGTTTCTTACGGTAGTGCTAGAGGCCAGAACAATGCCATCTAGAGAAACTATGTCATCAGATAAAGAGTCTCTGAGTTGTTTGGGGCTAAGAACAATAACTTCAGTTTTGTCTGAATTTAACATCAGGAAATTGGTGCTCATCCAGGTTTTTATGTCTTTAAGGCAGTTATGGAGTTTAGTTAATTGATTACTTTCTTCTGGCTTCATAGCTAAATACAACTGTCATCATCTGCATAGCAATGGAAATTTACAGAGTGATTTCTAATGATGTTACCTAAAGGAAGCATATATAGAGTAAATAGGATTGGTCCGAGCACAGAACCTTGTGGAACTCCAAAACAAACTTTAGTACGTAAGAATGATTCATTATGAACGTGAACAAACTGAAAACGATCAGATAAATAAGATTTAAACCAGCTCAGTGCAGAACCTTTTAGGCCAATTAAGTGTTCCCGTCTCTGTGGCAGAATTTGATGGTCAATTGTGTCAAACGCCACACTAAGATCTAATAAAACAAGTACAGAGACAAGTCCTTTGTCTGAAGCAGTCAGAAGGTCATTTGTAATTTTAACTAGTGCTGTCTCAGTGCTATGATGCACTCTAAATCCTGACTGAAATTCCTCAAATAAATTATTATCATGGAGAAAATCACACAGCTGGTCTGCGACTACTTTCTCAAGGATCTTTGAAAGAAAGGGAAGATTAGATGTTGGTCTATAGTTTGCTAACCCCTCTGGCTCCAGGGTGGGCTTTTTTAGGATAGGTTCAATTACAGCTACCTTAAAAGACTGTGGTACATAGCCTGTTAATAAGGATATATTGATCATGTCTAATAAGTGAGTGTTAACTAAAGGTAAGACTTCCTTGAGTAGCCTAGTTGGGATGGGGTCTAAGAGACACGTTGATGATTTAGATGAAGAAATCACTGCGGTCAATTCTTGAAGAGAAATTGGGGAGAAGCAATCTAAATATATGTTAGGTCTTACAGCTGTGTTTGAGGGCAGATAGGTACTATCTGAGGACAGGAGGTCATGAATTTTGCCTCTAATAGTTTATAATAGTTTTGTAATTAAAAAAGCTCATAAAATCATGACTGCTAAGGGCTAAAGGAATACAAGGCTCAATAGAGCTTTGACTCTCAGTCAAAAAAACAGAAAAGAAATCTGGGGTTGTTCTTGTTTTCTTCTATTAATGCTGAGTAATAGTTTGCTCTGGCATTGTGGAGGCCCCTCTTATACGTTTTGGTTAATCGCCAATTCCTTTCAAATTTTCGTGATATTTGTTGGGTTTGAGAGTTATACCAAGGAGCGAACTTTCTTTGCTTTGTCAACTTCTTTTTAAGAGGAGCTACAGAGTCGAGTGTTGTTCGCAGCGAGCCTACGGTGCTATCGACAAGATGATCAATTCGGGAGAGGTTAAAGTCGGTACGGGAAACCTCTGTTACCGAAGGACATGGTATTAAATTTAACGACGGAGGAATCATTTCCTTAAATTTAAAATAATGAGTGGGTTCATGTACACCCTGACTGAAGCCAATGGAGTCTAATAATGAGATAAACGCGGTAGCCAGGGAGTCATTATCAACGTCAACATGAATGTTAAAATCGCCTACAATAATAACTTTATCTGATTTAAGAACTAAACTGGATAAAAACTCTGAGAATTCAGATACAAATTCAGAATATGGGCCAGGAGCACGGTACACTATAACAAATAAAAGTGGCTGCGAGGTTTTCCAGGTCGGATGTAAAAGACTAAGAATGAGGCTTTCAAATGAATTATAATCTAGTTTAGGTTTAGGGCTGATTAACAGACTAGAGTTAAAAATGGCTGCAACTCCCCCCCCTCGGCCGCTGCCTCGAGGAATGTGGGTATTATTATGACTGGGAGGAGTGGACTCATTGAGACTGACATATTCATCTGGACACAGCCAGGTTTCAGTGAGGCTGAGTAAATCAATATGATTATCTGATATTAATTCGTTTACTAACACTGCTTTAGATGATAGAGACCTGATATTTAACAGTCTGCATTTAATTCTCCTGTTTTTTCTTTCTGTCACAGAAGAGGTTTTAATTTTTATGAGGTTGTTATGCACAACTCCTCTTTGTTTAATTTTAGATGTAGATGATTTAGGTGGTCGGGGGACAGACACCGTTTGTATAAAACTGTGGGTGGGTAACTGCACTAGAAGCTCAGAGAAGCGTGGAAGACTTCGACTTTGAGTCCTGGTCTCAACTCTGGGTTGTCAGGGTTTTGAATTACTAATAAACTTGGCCAAGTTTCTAGATATGTGAGCAGCTCCATCCAAAGTGGGATGAATGCCGTCTCTCCTAATAAGACCAGGTTTTCCCCAGAAAGTTTGCCAATTATTAACAAAACCCACATCGTTTGCTGGACACCACCTGGACAGCCAGCGATTAAATGATGACATGCGGCTAAACATGTCATCAGTGGTCAGACATTAACATGCTTTATTTATTTTTCTTTTTTAATGTGTTACTTGTTTTAATGTTGATCATGAAAATAATCAGATTCCAGATTTATTTCTTTAGTCTGACATTTTTCCTTCTCTTTCAGCAGACAGTGGTCTGCAGGAGGTTTTAGATGAACATAAGATCAGTCTGAGGAGGAGATGTGAACGTGTGACTGAAGGAAGTGATGAAACAGGAAGTGAAACCCTCCTCAACAGGATCTACACTGAGCTCTACATCACAGAGGGACAGAGTGAAGAGGTTAATACCCAACATGAGGTGAAGCAGCTTGAGAGAGCTTCTAAGATGAAGACCCTCCATGAAACTCCAATCAAGTGTCACGACATCTTTAAAGCCTTACCTGACCAACAGAAACACATCAGAGTGGTTCTGACCAACGGCGTCGCTGGCGTTGGAAAAACCTTCACAGTGCAGAAGTTCACTCTGGACTGGGCCGAGGGTTTGGAAAACCAAGATGTCAGTCTGGTGATTCTGCTTTCGTTCAGGGAGCTGAACTTGATCAGAGATGAGAAGTTCAGTCTTCTCACTCTGCTCCGTGTTTTCCATCCAACATTACAGAAGGTCACAGCAGAGGAGCTCGCTGTCTGTAAAGTTCTGTTCATCTTTGACGGCCTGGATGAAAGCAGACTGTCTCTGGATTTCCACAACAATGAGGTTGTGACTGATGTCACACACAAGTCATCAGTCAACGTGCTGTTGACAAACCTCATCAAGGGGAAGCTGCTTCCCTCGGCTCTGGTCTGGATAACTTCCCGACCTGCAGCAGCCAATCAGATCCCTCCTGCATGTGTTGACAGGGTAACAGAAGTACGAGGCTTCACTGACGCCCAGAAGGAGGAGTACTTCAGGAGGAGAGTCAGTGATGAAGAGCGGTCCAGCAGAATCATCTCACACATGAAGACATCCAGGAGCCTCCACATCATGTGTATAATCCCAGTCTTCTGCTGGATAACTGCTACAGTTCTGGATCACATGTTGACTACAGAGCAGAGAGGAGAGCTGCCCAAGACCCTGACTGACCTGTACTCACACTTCCTGCTGGTTCAGACAAAGAGGAAGAAGCACAAGTATGATGAGGGACATGAGACCAGTCCACAGGAGCTGACGGAGGCTGACAGGGACGTTCTTCTGAAGCTGGGGAGGCTGGCGTTTGAACATCTGGAGAAAGGAAACATCATGTTCTACCAAGAAGACCTGGAGCGGTGTGGTCTTGATGTCACAGAGGCCTCGGTGTACTCAGGAGTTTGTACAGAGATCTTCAAAAGAGAGTCTGTGATCTTCCAGAAAACAGTCTACTGCTTCGTTCATCTGAGCGTTCAGGAGTTTCTGGCTGCAGTCTACCTGTTCCACTGTTTCACCAACAGGAACACAAAGGTACTGGAGGACTTCCTGGGGAGAGACGAGGATAATTACAGATCCCTGGATGTCTTCTTACAGAGAGCCATGAAGAAATCCCTCCAAAGTAAAAATGGTCACCTAGATCTGTTTGTCCGCTTCCTTCATGGCCTCTCTCTGGAGTCCAACCAGAGACTGTTAGGAGGCCTTTTGGGTCGGACAGACAACAGTCTAGAAATCATCCAGAGAGCCATCAACATCCTGAAGAAGATGAACACAAGCAAGATCTCTCCTGACAGAAGCATCAACATCTTCCACTGTCTGCTGGAGATGAACGACCTCTCAGTACATCAGGAGATCCAAGAGTTAATGAAGTCAGAGAACAGATCAGAGAATAAACTCTCAGAGATCCACTGCTCAGCTCTGGCCTACATGCTGCAGATGTCAGAGGAGGTTCTGGATGAGTTGGACCTGAAGAAATACAACACAACAAACGCCGGACGACGGAGACTGATTCCAGCTGTGAGGAACTGCAGAAAGGCTCGGTAAGTCCAGATGTGATGTAGATTAGTAGTTCAATTCTTCAAATATACACACTATGAAATTCTTATTATTCATAAAATGTTATGCGCAAATTAAGAAGCTTTGAGGTCAGCCAGTGCACTTAAACAGAGTATATCAATCTTTAATTGAAAGTATTCTCTGTTTTGACATTGTGTCCTAGTTCGGAAACCTGACTGTTAAAAACAAGGCAACAATTTCTAAAATAGTCAAACTGGGTAAGAACTGATCGGATATCGGTGGTCAAAGGTCAAGATCACTGTGACCTCACAAAATATGTTTTTGGCCATAACTCAAGAATTCATTCACTAATTATGACAAAACTTCACACTAATGTCTAACAGGATAAAATAATGAAGTGATGAGATTTTATATCCAAAAGGTCAAAGGTCAACTTCACTGTGACATCATCATGTTCTGCATAAAACACTTCTCTGGTCATTATTAAACGTCATATCTCAGGAACAGAAGGGGAGACATTTGGTCAGAGACTGAGTTGGTGACACTGATCTTGAAACTGTGCTGATTGTATAGATCTTCTGTGCTGTCGGGTTGAAGATGTGTGTGAAGCGTCTGTGTTTTAGAATAAGTAGCTTCTTTGCAGCAACATCCATATTTGAATCATTGTCTACTGTCATGAACACATATGAGTCTGGACAGACATGGATGTAAACTGTAAGTGTAACTTGACTGGTGAAGCATACGACCACAAGGCAGTAATTCTGGTCATGAATCAGCTTTTAATTAGTTTGAATTCTTTGTGTTCTTTTTTTATTCTTAACTATTTTCAGTCCATCAAAACAGGATATTTCAAACTGTTTTATCATCAAATCCATAAAGTAAATATAAAGTGTCTCTTTGACAATAACAGATTTTGTAATATATGTGTCATGTCAGATTTACTTCATGTGAAATCTCAGAGACTGACTGTGAAGTCGTGGCCTCAGCTCTGAAGTCCAACCCCTCCCATCTGAGAGAGCTGGACCTGCGGTACAATTACGACCTGCAGGATTCAGCAGTGAAGCAGCTGTGTGCTGGACTGGAGAGTCCAAACTGTAGACTGGAGACTCTGAGGTCAGTTCACTTGCTTATGTAGGTGTTTGTTTGTTTGTTTTTGGATATATATAATATAAATCCTTTACTGAGGTTATAAAGCTTTCAGTGTTTTCAGAAATGTTGTGTCTTTCCAAATGGCTGAACAGTTGGTTATGAAAGGCAGAGAAATGATGATTTAGAACATTTAGACACCATCAAGTTTGAGATTTATCCAAACAGAATTTAAGATTCCTGAGGTTCTGAGGTTTCTTTGTTTTCATGTTAACGTCACATAATCATTTGAAGTCACAGACCTTTAGACTGCAACAATAAGCAAATAAATAGTCTGCACTGGAAACATCTTGGACTTTAAGGACAGGTTGATATTCTTTCACACTCACACGCCCATTAGGACTGCACCATTAATGATCTGGATTCATACGTCTATGTGATCTCATTTCTAAATGACAAGCATTCACTGGCTCCTGTTTCCCTATGCATCCATGTGTTGACTGATGTGCTGTGGAACAATGCCAGTTGCTATCAAGTGTTTCCTCTATCAGTGGGATCCCCCACCCCCCTGAAAGAAAGCAAATATTTTATTGATGTTATTTACCTTGTTTATGTGCACTGCTTTGATTTGAGCTCAGTGTGAGAGTCTTTACTGTGTTTTCCTGTTGCTGGGCTGCGTTTCTCTCCCTCCTCCTCGACCCACACAGGTGATGTTACTTGAGTTAACAGCCTCTGGTTACATCACTGTAAGTGGAATAAAATCTTCCAAACGTGTCATTTCTTATTGTAATCCACCTAAAACCAAAGACAGACACATGTGGACTCCAAACTAGTGGAGCTGAAGCTGACAGGCTCCGCCCCCTCCAGTAAGCATGTGTTGAGGGTTAACTCGTGTCTGTGCAGCAGCCCAGAGTTTTTGTTGTGTCTTGTAAAAGCTGTTACCTTACCTACTTTGAATTCATTTCACTAAATTTCACCTTTCTGGCAATAGCTCAATTAATGTAGTGGGTGTATACAGACCGCCGTCAGCCATCTCCAGTTCAGTTTCTGATTTAGCTGATCTTATTTCTCAGCTTAACAGCTCAGAGATGCTGGTCTCAGGTGACCTCAACCTCAACTGGTTGTCAAATTACTCAAACAATCTTAAGGACTTGTGCGACAATCTTAATCTTGTACAGGTTATAAATGAGCCAACCAGACCTAATTTAAAGGATCCTTCTAAATCTCCATTAATTGACCTAATTTTGTGTAGTAGGATGGACAAAGTTACTGCTTCTGTAGTTTTTGGTCCTGGCATGAGTTATCATTGTCCTAAAGCCTGTGTCAGAAGTACCAGACTCGGGAAATCAAAAGCTGGGACTGTATCAAAAGAAATTCTAAAAATTTTAATGAACAAGACTTCCTTCAGGACATTGTTGACAGCAACATACATCATACTTCTGAACTATTAAATGTAGAACAGGCTTTTAAATATACTTTTCAAATTCACTGCTTACTATCATCGACAAACATGCACCCTTTAAAAAGCTTAGGATAAAAAACAGAACTCTCAATGCCGTTTAAGGCAAGAGACAAAGCATGGGCTTTGGCAAGGCACACTGGTAAGACAGCACATTGGCTGACAGCTAAGAAATAAATGCTCTTCGTCAGTGAGAAAAAAAACAAACAAATTATTATATAGATTTAGTCTCCAGCTCTTTTACAAACCCATCAAAATTCTGGAAAGCTGTTAATGTAAACAAAAGTAACCATTCTTCCTCCATCCCTTTATATATCACATCTAGTATTTGCTTCATAGATAATCCAGAACAGATTTGCTATGCCTTTAACACCCATTTTGCTACTGCTTGAAATCAATTTGCTATCCTCCATCCTGGTTCTGCTTTGAGTAATCAGCCACTGCCTCATGTACCCTTCTCAAACCCTACCTCTCAGTTTAGTTTGCAGGCCTTTACTTCCTCTGCAGTTAGGAAGGCGCTAAAATCTATAGACTATAAAAACAACCTGGGAGGATGAACTTCATCCTTACTTCTTAAAACTATGTGCTCCATTAATTGCTGAATAAGTTACATATCTGTTTAATCTGTCCATTTCAACAGGGGTTTTTCCCCAGGCTTGGAAGACCACACATGTAATCCCATTGCACAAGAATGGAGATAAAACAGATATTAATAACTACTAACCCATTTCCAAACTTTCCTGTCTTTCCAAACCTCTGGAATCGTCAGTCAAAAATCACTATAGTACTATCACTGCAGTCACCTCTGTTACAAATGATATTATCTCCTCCTTGGACAAAGGGAAATATTGTGCTGCACTGTTTGTAGACTTGACAAAAGCATTTGATACCGTTGACCATTCTTTGCTCCTTCAGAGGTTAAGTGAAGTTGGTTTAATTCTGAGTCTTGCAAATGGTTCCAGGACTACCTGTCACAGAGGCAGCAATGTTTTGTCTAAGGTAATAATCGTTCTAATTACCTGACATTGTCAAAAGGAGTTCCTCAAGGTTCAATACTGGGTCCTGTTTTATTTACAATATATATCAATAATATTACATCCACCATCACAAATTGTAATGCCCATCTTTTCGCTGATGATACAGTTCTGTACTGCTCTGCTAACACCATACTTTCAGATATTCAAACCCTTCAGCAAGCTTTTGATCAATTACAACATACTCTGTTTCACTTGAAACTGGTTCTGGTGCTCAGAGACATTAAACCATGCAGGGGATGTTTTATGCTCAAAGACAAAAGGAGACTTTAGTTTTGTTTTTGTTTTTCTATTATAAGAGACTGAGGTTTACATCCAGAACTTTAATATATGTTATATGTAAGTCAAGAACTTTTATATGTTCTATGTTAATGTCATCTGTTTCAAGCCCTGTGTAGTGTGTATCCATCTATCTATCTGCATCTCTAATCTCACAAACTACTGGACCATTCAGCCTCATATTTTGTATGACATTTATGACTGTATGTTCAATGATCTCTCGTGGTGGATAGGAAACTTTGGTCTCAATTTGAAATGAAGCATCTACAGATTAATTCCATACAGGATATCTTATGATCCATTAAAGTTGGTCACGATACAAGATGATTTAGTCCTGTGTTTTTGTTGTTGTTTTTTATCTTAGCCACCATCTTGACTGTAAGGAAGTCAGGAGGGACAACTCAAATGGTCACAGCTGAGCAGCATGTGTTGTTGTCTAGATTCAAAGCTGTAATGCAATCGCCTGGCAGAGGTCTGCACTCTACTGAGTGCACTTTGTAGTTGATGTCTGTAATCATTCCTTTTGTCCATACTGTCTGTGAAGCAGTCCCTTTATAACCTGACTCCAGTGTTACCAGATGGAGGACAAAATCCACAGTCTTGTTCTGTGTAAAAGTTCAGTTTAAACTAATATGAGGCTTCAGACATCTGAGTTACAGTCAGTATTTAGTGTTTGACAGTGTTTTTCTTGTTGAGCTGCAGAGGAGGAACAGTAACTCAAAGAGGGAGTTTGGTGCTAAACAGTCTGTAACTTTGGTCCACACCCTCTTGATTTGGATAACTCAGACTGCTGAAGCTTCATATTAGTTTCATCTGAACTTATGAAGACATTTCTTACAGTGTAGCTGAGTTAAGAAGAGACCACTTCACACTCAGTATGGACAGGAGGAATATTTACTGCCACCAATAACTCTTTTAATGTGCATGTGGCTGTTGAACAAACTTGAACAAATGTGTCCCTCTCCTTTTTATGCCATATACAAATACAGTATGAAGGTCATGTAAGAAATGAATGAATGAACAGTTTTTAGTCCAACATGTCTGATTTGATATTGATCCTCTAAATACAGACTTGACTGAGATCAGCAGCATGTTGTTAATCTGTGTTGATATGAATAGGTGAATGAATGTTGTGGTGACATTTGGATGATGTCTGTAGAAGGCTGACATCATGATGATCCACAATAACACAATGACAAAGTCACTCTACTCAGTTTAGGGCAAAGCTCATTGATCAGGACATAGTAATGTTGAGCTACACATTTAACACCTGAACACATCTGATTGTTTTATTAATGATTTTTATCTACATCATTTATTCTTTATTCAGACTGAGTGACTGCAGGTTGTCAGAGATCAGCTGTGTTTCACTGGCCTCAGCTCTGAAGTCCAACCTCTCCCATCTGAGAGAGCTGGAGCTAAGCATCAACAAGCTGCAGGATTCAGGAGTAAAGCTGCTGTGTGATTTTCTGGAGAGTCCACACTGTAAACTGGAGACTCTGAGGTCAGACACCATTTTTTACTCCTGTGCTGAGATTATTATGATGTGAAAGTTGTGTTGACACTAAACTGCAGACATCAGGCTGATTTTATACTGATCCACAATGAAGTCTATTTGTCTTGTTCAGTGGTTTAATCCATTGACTGTGGCAGAGCAATGTGGAGCTAAAACCTTAAAGATAAACTCTGCAGGATCTTCCTTAAAAACAGTGTATAGACTCATACAGAAATAATCCCTCTCAATCATCACTTATGAGCCACTCTCAGTGTGTGCTGGTGTATTTATCTACAGAGACTCTGCCCTCTGCCTGTGTTTTCTTACTTCTGGGCGTGTACCCCCACAGCACTCAGGTGAGGTCAGGGCTTTATAAAAAGGTGGCGACCAGATGCCAGACTGTAAGCAGCAGGAATCAAAGAGATGCCATAAGATACAATGCCATAAGATACAAATATAATGAGAAGAACTGCCAAACAAGAATGAATCTGCGGTTGGCTTTGACTTTGAGTTTAGCTGGCAAGTGTGTAACCAACAATCCTGCATAGCATACTGTGAAACTTCAATGAAATCTTTGTCCCTTTAACTAGTCCAATAAGACTACACATTTTGACAAATAAACACGTGTCTCAATTAGAGGCCTGGTCTGCTTGCCAAGCAGTTCATTTCTGTTTTTTTTTTTAGAAGTTCTTCAGATGTATAAATCTGAGTTGCTGGCTACTTCAGATTAGGTGTCCATTCCTCAATTACCCAGTAAGTTATTCATATGCTTTTAGTCCATCCTCCAATCATAAGAATCAAAAGGTTTTTTTTAATAAAAATTAATCTAAGTTGTGAGTATTGTTTTAACAGGATAAAGTGGTGTTGTGTCAGTGTGCCAGGTCCTGTAATCCTCGAGTGCTGTAACTCTCCCTGATGCACTCTCTGTCAGAGCTACATAAAATGAAAGATTCATAATTGATATATTATCTGAATCCTAATTTTTATACAAGTAATATTCATACTAGTTTAAATAGTTTGATTGTATTTCCCATCTTTGCTGAGCAACAGTTTTACATGAAAGGAACTAAAGGCCTGTCCCATATAGACACCTGCTGCTTTCAGTAATTTAAGCAAATAATAGCTTGGCTACTAATTGAAGTTTTACGATAGCTTAAATTTAAGTCGAAAAATGAGTTGAAAATTCACTCCTAACCTTTAAACACTTGATTTCAACTTAAATTTACCCTCATGATTCTTTAAATAAGTGATTTGTGTTTGGCTGCACAACATGAGTTAGTGATGATGGAGCCACTGGTGGAGCTGGCAGAGTTTAAGAGGTGAAGTCACTACATCTTTATTGAAGTTGCAGCACGTTGTCAATGATATTTATGAGAGCTGTTTTTCACTTTTTGTATTTTCCAGTCTTTAACCTGCATCCTGTTGGGATCAGCACAATAACACAATGACAAAGTCACTCTACTCAGTTTAGGGCAAAGCTCATTGATCAGGACATAGTAATGTTGAGCGACACATTTAACACCTGAACACATCTGATTGTTTTATTAATGATTTGTATCTACATTATTTATTCTTTATTCAGACTGGAGAACTGCAGCTTGTCAGAGATCAGCTGTGTTTCTCTGGCCTCAGCTCTGAAGTCCAACCCCTCCCATCTGAGAGAGCTGGACCTGAGTGACAACAAGCTGCAGGATTCAGGAGTGAAGCAGCTGTGTGATTTTATGAAGAGTCCACACTGTAAACTGGAGACTGTGAGGTCAGACACCATTTTATGTGTTCATACCATTTATAGCCATGACCAGAGAATTATGTGTTTGGATGTCCGTCAACCCTTCTATCTGTCTCAGTCTTGTTAAAGCAATATCTCAAGAAAGCCTTGAGGAAATTTCCTCAAAATTGGCGCAAATGTCCACTTTGACTGAAGAATAAACTGATTTTAGCGGTCAAAACTCAAGGTCATGGTTTTTGGCCATAACTTAAGAATTCATTTGCTAATAATGTTAAAAAAAAATTCACACAAATGTCCAACAGAATAAATTGAAGTGATTTCTTTATCTATCCAAAAGGTCAACTTCATTGTGACATCATCATGTTCTCCAAAAACATTTTTCTGGCCATTATTCCACATCATATCTCAGGAACAGAAGGGGAGACATTTGGTCAGATACTGAACTGATGTGTTTGAAGCATCTATGTTTCCACAGACATGCATTTCAACTGTAACTGCAACTTGACTGGTTTGTGGAGGCTTACAACTCATGGTGGTAATTCTAGTTTACTCCTGTGCAGAGATTAATATGAAAGCTGTATTGGCTTTGAGTTTAAGATTCAACCATGCCTAAAAGATATATTGGAAATGTCTTTAGCTCACATTACCCCTAATTTATTGTGTCATATTTGGCACCTTTGGGATCTTAAGTCAACTTTTAAATCAGTTTCTGTTGGTTTTTATTTGTGTTTGGCTGCACAACATGAGTTAGTGATGATGGAGCCACTGGTGGAGCTGGCAATGTTTAAGAGGTGAAGTCACTACATCTTTATTGAAGTAGCAGCACGTTGTCAGTGATATTTATGAGAGCTGTTTTTCACTATGTTGCCGTTTTTAAATCTACATCATGTTGAGTTTTCAGTTTCTATTCTCTAAACTTGTACATTTTAAACCTTACTCAGCTCTGAACTGATTATCAAACATGAAATTATTTCAAGAACGAACATTGTTTTCTAAAGTGACATCATTCTTTATTCAGACTGAGGTGGTGCAGTTTGTCAAAGATCAGCTGTGTTTCTCTGGCAAAAGCTCTGAAGTCCAACCCCTCCCATCTGAGAGAGTTGGACCTGAGTCACAACAATCTGCAGGATTCAGATGTGAAGCTGCTGTGTGATCTGAAGGAGAGTCCACACTGTAAACTGGAGACTCTGAGGTCAGTAGAGGGTTGGAGTGGGTCCATGCTGGTTTCAGCAGTATTATATTAAGACAGTTAGTATCAGAGCAAAGATCCAGTACTTCCTGTAAACCTCAGACCTTCTCAGTGGCTCAAAGAGGGGAATGGTGACAGTCTTCAGGAGAGGACAGAGAGACAGACAGAGAGAACAGTCAGCCAATCAGATCAGAAAGAAGCTTGTTGAGATCATGTGTTTAAGTTGATGTGAAGACGACTGTTGTTGTGTTCATGTCTACAGGAAGTGAAGCTGGATTACAGCTGACAGCATCACAACATGTATAGAGACAGCTGTCCTCCTTCATCGAACTGTCACACCATCAAATCTGACCTTGATAACAGGGGACCTGTTATGCTTTCCTGTTTCTGTGTGTGTGTGTGTGTGTGTGTGTGTGTGTGTGTGTGTGTGTGTTTTATATAGCCTATAGTGTTACAATGAAGGATGTTGGTATTAAATGTGGCCAAAGTTTCAGATAATGAGGTAAATGTATGTAAAAGTAATCCCTGTGAACAAAAACCTCAGACTTCAGACTGTTGTGAATACCCTGTGTTCAACGGCTTTTTCTACTGAAGCTAAGACTTCTTTATATGGTCAACTGCTGTGTTTACATTACGTGGCGTTCACTGCTACATGTAGCTACATGCTAACTTCAGGGACTTCAGGGCTGGAACATCAGTTTTGTTTAGAAGCTTTTATTGATGATTGTTCACAGTAGAACGTGCTGATATTCTCTGTTACAGTCATTCATTGGCTGCAATGATGATGAAGAAATGCTGAGATATGGAAGACCTGGAGATGCTGACCAATCAGAGCAGAGTGGGCTTTTTTTGAAAGAGGTTTGAAGAGACAGGGACTAGAGCGGAGTGTTTCAGACAGAGGGTGAATACAGGTGTTCCAATGTAGACAGTGCGAGGAAATTAAAGTGTTTTTATGTCTCGACACCCACGATCGCTGTGACTAGAGGTATTACGTTTTTTTCTGATGGTTTGTTGGTACATTCATGTGATTTCTCAAGAATGCCATGAGTGAATTCTTCAGATTTGGAACAAACGTTCACTTGGACAATGAACTGATTAGAGATTGGTGGGCAAAGATCACTGCGGCCTCACAACACATCGTTTTGGCCATAACTCAAGAATGAATTCGCTATTTGTGACAAATCTTCACACTAATGTCTAACAGGATAAAATAATGAATGATGATATTTTACATTCAAAAGATCAAAGGTCAACTTCACTGTGACATCATCATGTTCTGCATAAAACACTTCTCTGGTCATTATTAAACGTCATATCTCAGGAACAGAAGGGGAGACATTTGGTCAGAGACTGAGTTGGTGACACTGATCTTGAAACTGTGCTGATTGTATAGATCTTCTGTGCTGTCGGGTTGAAGATGTGTGTGAAGCGTCTTTGTTTTAGAATAAGTAGCTTTGTTACAGCAGCGTCCATATTAAAAGCATTGTCAGCTGTCATGACTTCATATGAGACTGGACAGACATGGATGTAAACTGTAAGTGTAACTTGACTGGTTGGTGAGGCATACAGATCAGTCTGACTGAAGCCTACAAATCACTGGCTCTTATTTTATAGAACCATCATTACATTTAGTAACCATGTGTTCTTTATACAGAGCAGAACCTCTGCTGAAGTCCAGTAATCACAGCTGATGTGTTGCTGTTCAGTCTTTGGATGAACGTGTAGAACATTTAACATGATATATCTGTCCATCAGTCATTTGTTCTAACAGACTCAGTAAATCCATCATTAAAGTGAATCCCTCTGTTTGTGCAGCCATGATGCGTTCAGGACTCTCAGCAGTTTATTTACACTGTGTACTTGAGTGAAATCTGCAGAGTAAACAGACTTGATGCCCAAAGTCTCTGCAGGTCTGTGAGCTTCCAGCTCAGTGTGTTCACTCCAACACGTTAACATGAGAGCTGGAAGGAAGCTGACTACGCTACACAGCCGCTCCACTCTGCTCTGAACAGGAAGTCCCTACTGGTCTTTATACTGGATGTGCTGCATCACTGACTGACAGCTGCTTTATAACTTCTCTTGTCTTCTTCTCTCATCAGCTGGAAGTAAACTGCAGTTTGATAAACAGGACGGTGGACGTGTTGAGAGGATCAGCTGTGTCCTGATGATCCAGAGGAAGACTCTGACTGGACCGTGTTACTGGGAGGTAGAGTGGAGAGGAGAGCTTCATCCAGCAGTGACTGACAGGAATCACAGGTGGAGATGACTCTCAGTGCTGCAGCCTGAACTGCTCTGAGATCAACTCCACTGTCAGACACAATGTGAAGTCCACCATCATCCCTGTGTGTTCCTCTGATCTGACAGTATCATCATCAGTGTATCAATGACTGCTCTGTCCTCCTGCACTGAAACTCCTCCTCTCCTTCTGCTCTGCACTCAACCTCCTCCTCCACCCTCCACCTGGACCTCACCTGAATCTGAGTGCAGATTTTTACTGTTAATGACGACATGGGGTCGGACTGGGAACAAAATTCGTCCCTGGCAATTTTCCACATTTTACAGTTGTCCTTTATCCATTTCATTTGTATTTTAGACTCAACTCTGCTCTTTCTGTCTTTATTTCATTTGTTTATTTCTGCTTGACCTCTGACACCACATGGACAAAACCACTTGAAGGGGTGGGGGGAGATGATGACAGTCCGTACCAGGACGACTGTGATTGGTTTTAAAGAAACAAAAGCAATCCACAGTGTTTTCCTCCCATATATATGTATATATATATGTATATATATATATATATATATATATCAGAAACATAATAGATGATTGCAGACCTTTCTCTGGTGCTGACACAGCACTGTGTAGATAGATCTGGCTCTGTGAGACTGCCACACTGTGGAAAGATGGAGAACTGATGTTCATTTTCTTGTTCTCCTGTATCTCAGAGGTTGATGTCAGAGTGCACAAGTCTGCATGTACGTTGAATCATTCTCATCAGAGTCAGATTATATTTCTGTAAACGTCTTCTTTATTCTTCTGTATGTTCAGGTTATTTCATATGAATCATTCTATTCTGTAACTGACTGCAGCAGAAACCAGTGTGTTGACACAATAAATCAATGAGTGGGGGCTGTAATAAAATGTCAGAGCCTCCACCTGCATGAAATTGTAAGTGAAATGCTTTTTTGTTGTGTCATGAAGAGAAATGATGAATAACAATGTTTTTATTATTCCACATGTTTCTCAGTTGATTCAATCCAGAGGACTCTGAAGACCTGCTCGTTTGGGCCCCAGTAAAGGAGGGAGGGCCACACAGAAAGCTTAAGTTCTCATGCACTGTTTGAACATGTACTTATGAAAATGAATGTACCACAATTTGATTTTGGTGGTAGATGTATCAAAAAACACAAGACTATTCATCACATGACTTTCCCTTAAGAGAGTGGTGTTTGGTACTTTGTGAAACCAAGTCAGCTTTGAGTTATTTTAAGGTATATTGTTGCCATGTTTTTGTTTTGTTTCTTCCTTAACTTAGCCACATCAACTTTACCTGCCTAAACCTAACCTATGTAACTTTCTTTATGTACATAATGTCATCTGCGAGTTGCTGTGCTCTTGAGATATCATACAAACCATTGTGTGTGCAATCACTGCATGAGGATATGTTGGTGTTAGTTCGTTTCTGTCATAACAAATCTGCAGCTCTGTTTTCCCTGCAATAATCATCTTAAAGTTCATTGTCTCTGCAAGCCTACACATATGATAGGTTGGCACAATTGACTTTTGACAAGATTATAGTAGCTTCTTTCTTTGTTATGTGTGTTAATGTGGTGATTTATTTACGTAATTCTGTAAAAGGAATAAAAAGAAAACTCTGTAAAAGACAAAGATAATGTATCTGCTGTGGCTTCATCTCTAGACACTCACCAGGAAGGGGAGGCTCTTAGCTTCGTACTTCGGTTGTATTTCAGTCTCATGTTCAGTCAGCAGCAAGAAAACATGGAGGTCACATCTCTCTGCACCAAACTAAGTAAGGAATGAGTCCATCTCTCTCTCCATTGGTATGCGTATAAATAAATATGAAAAATAAAATCAGTTAATTACTCATATTCTTCCATTTACCGAAATTCAAATAACTTCCGTTGCCGTTGTTTAATAAATTAACTGTTTCAGGTCAAGTTAAACAAAATAATAATAATAATAATAAAAATAATAATAATAATATAATAATGATAATAATAATAATAATAATAATAATAAAGACCTCCAAAGTCAGATAATTTCACATTTATTTGGTTTCTGGACATCCAGCACGAGAAACTGTTCATTCTTCTGTTAATGACAAAAAACAGGAATACCCACAATGTAAATGTAAATGGTGATGTCACCAATCTGTGAGAACATTTCTTACATTTATGCACTAATGATCACAAAAATAAAACAATATTACAGTACATCAGTGGCAATACTTACATTATTGAAAAGAGAGCAATTTCATCAGAAAGTGTTTTTTAAAGAGTAATTGCAGCTTTATAGGTATTGTTATGATCTTAAATAATAATTTTAATAATTTTATTACAATGTTTAGACCTGGCATTGGGATGTCTTACTCTTATTCTTACTCATGTCATAAAATACAAACAAAGCCTTATCAGATTAGTTGTTGTCTGTTGGTAATCATTTAGCTCAAAGTAAAAGTTTAAAAAAAAAAAGTTAAAGCAGAACAAAACTTTTTTACACTCACAGGTCAGTATTTTTCCCTCAGCACAGCCCAGCTCTGTATGCATGCCATGATATCCTCACATATATCATACTGCATCACCACCTGATCACAAGCCTCACAATCAACTATATAACCCCTCATACCAATGTTTTTCAGACAATAAAAAATATGGACTAAAAAATAAGATGGCACCATTGTCGCATCTTTAAAAAACACAATATGTTAAGCTCTGAAAGTTTCATAATCTGTTCCAAATTAAAGCTTATTTTGAAATGCCTCCATGAACATGCTCCCTCTCTGCTTCATGAATTTGACACAAGACACCAGCACACCAGCAGAGTCAACACAACAGCTTCAACAAACGCTAACTGTTTGCATTACATTTGGACAATCAGTCTCATCATAGAGGTATTAGATTATGGTTAAGAAAAACAACAGTAAATACTGCAGTAACATTTGTATTTTGTATTTTTTGTGGATGTACTTCTATGTATGGATATGGGGATGTATTGTATGTGTTTATTTTTGGCTGTATCTTTGGCAAAGCATTGGTGGATGTATTTTCTAAATGGATTTACAGTTTAGTTTTTGTTTGTTTGTTCTGTGTGCATGTATTTTCTAAAGGCTGAGGGTTACATAAATGTACATTTCTAATGCTACTGTGATGTCCTTATCAAATAAACTATGAACTAAACTACAATTTCCTCTGAATCTCCTCTTTTTGTTTCTCTATCTCCTCCAGCTGCTCACTGATTTTCTCCTTGTAGTTTTCTGCTGCCTTCTTCCTGTCTGTCATTCTATTTATCACACTTTGTGTGTTAGTCAGTAGACCCTGTGTTTCCACTCTTGTTTCCTACCCTTCAACTGATTTTTGGCCGTTAACACAATGCTCTTCATCTCATGGTATCGGTCACTCTCTGCCATCTTCTCCACTGACTGAAGCTTGTTCTCAGTATCTGTAATGTTTCTCTCCATGTTGTCCTTTTGATGCTCTGTTTGATCTCTCTGTTCTTTCAGTTGTTCCCTCTGTTCCATCAGTGTTTTAACCACCAGCTCCAAGTCTTTCTCTTCTTCTTCATTCTTCTGTAACATTTCTTCAAGTTTTGCCTTTTTCTCCCCCAAATCCTCCATTTTCTTGCGTTCTGCCATGAGCTGCTCTGTCTCTGTCTTTGCTCTCTCAGCATCACGGTTCATCTTTGTCTCTGTGTGAACATAAAAATGTGTTAAATGTTGTTTTAGGCAGAGTTGAATTTGTAGAGAGAAGGTGTGAAAGTGAACAACACACATAGAAAGAACAGATAAGTGAAGTTAAAACTTAAAGCAATAATTTGTTAAAATAAGAGATGAAGATTTTACTGCATTGTTTCTGCTTGTATTGTTTATTGGTGCTGATGATTTCATCTTGTAAAGCACTTTGGTTGGCCTTAGGCTTTTAAATGTGCTATATAAATAAACTTGACATTGACACTGACATAAACAGTGTTTCATGACAAAATTCTCAAAGCCAGTCAGACTTTGTCTTAACCATATATACGTACTTCCATTCACCCTGCAGGGGGCTGAAGCTAATCCTAGCACAGGTCACCAGTGTGTACTCATACTTAAATACTAATAATTTAACTTCTGTGTTAAATTATTGTATGACATATTTTGATGTTCCCATGAAACACAACCTGACTTTACTTTCTCCTCTTACAAATATGAGTTTGTTAACATGTAGTCACCAGTGACATCTTGTGTTTGACTGTTCACATCACAGTCACAGAGCAGCAGTATTTTACCTTTGATTTTGTGTTGTCTCCATTTACACACGACAAAGGCCGCTGCAAAAAAAGAAGTGAGGAACACAACCACGAGAATGCTGACACGAGCAGCAGAACAAGACGAGGCCCCGAAGCAATCAGCTGAAATGATAAAACACACAACAGAGGAGTTAAAGAAAAACACATATCAGGCTGAAAAATTAGGATATTCAGGGGGAAAAAAATATCACCTGTAATGTGTATTTCTGTCTCTCTGGTCTGGTTGATGTTCCTCTGTTGGACTCTACAGGTGAAGCTGTTGCTGTGTCTCTTCTCCACAGTCACTCTGCTGCTGACAGTATAGAGGTCATCAGGACCTCTGACTGTCTCTGTAGGTCCAGCAGAGAGGAGCTTTCCCTCACCGTCCAGCCACAACACCTCAGGCTCTGGATACCAGCCTGCAGACTCACACTGTAACACCACTCCATTGCTGACTTTGGAAATCCTTACATCAGGTGAGGAGACAGAACCAGGGTGCACGTCATATCTTGACAAAGAAAGTCGACGACCAAACATCCACATTTGACAAGGTCAGAGTGAGGATGTGTTGCTCTGAGAGAGGAGCTGAAATGTTTGATGGCCACTAGTGCAGTTGGACCTTGGGAGGTCACTGATTGTGTACACGACTTATTCATGGCGCACGATAACTTTCACCACAACATTAGCTGTAACCTATGAGAATCACTGGGAAATACATCACTGCGCAGTGGGTTAATGGGTAACATGAGTGATCTAGAACATATTTAAACACAGTTTTCTTCGTCTTATGGCCTTAAACACATTGTCTCATGGCATGCTGGGAAACTCCACCTATTAATCCCCAACACACCACAATATGTTAAATGCACAATGATAGTTTTGTTTATTGTCCATAAACTAATTAGGTGAAATCAGCTTTATATATTTTTGTCAAATTAACGTAAAAATTGTTCACTTAACATAAAAAAAGTCAAGCTCACAAGGTTTGAGTTTTTGTGTCAAGTGATCATAAAGTCTGTGTCATTTTGACAATCCAGGCATTGGCGTAGACTTTGCATTAAAATTTAGCATCATGGATGGATTGAGGTTTACAGTGTGTCTCCACTGCTGTGTTAGTGCTTGAGAATGTTCTGGAATCACCAAAATGCATTTTGAAGATGGTCACATGCAGAGAAAGAAAAGATTGACTGTCAGCTTAAATAACCAGCCACTGAAAGGCTTATAGCCCGAGTCTATATCCAGTAAATCAAGATGGCCACAGGCAGGAATGACTTCTTGTCATGCTCTGTGGTGCATCTCACATTTTAGTGCATCACATTACCATTATTTTTACTGTATGATTTCTTACGGTATTATATTGAAACTCTGATCATGATTTCCTGTCTGTTTGTGTGTAATTTACCTCCACCAGAGTGTGTTAGGAGAAAGAAGACCACAGCAGGATGCATGATCAATCTCCTGAAGTCAATGAGCTGAGATGTCACAAGGAGTCTGTCCTTCATGTGAATCATCTTGGAGTGCTGGAAAAGAAAATAAGGCAACTGTAAAGTATGTGGGACCAGTTTAAACTAAAATATCTCTCTGTCTGTGAGCACAGTGGTGTTTTTTTTTTTTATATTAACTCCTTAACAATGTGATATAATATTGTATTGGTAACTTAAACAATCAAAACAACATGAACATGCAGTTAAGAGAAAAAGAGAGAGAAAACCAACAAATGATTTGTAAATAAATTAAATTAGATCAAATTAAATTAAATAATAAATAAATAAATAAAAGCCCCTCACCCTCATTTTTATGTAGATTTACTCATTCACTATTTCTGTCCATTTTCAAAGGATGACTGTGAAAAAAGGGCCATAATAAAACTACACACAACCAGTGAAGCAGAGATAAAGGCTGAAATAAAATAAAATAAAATAAAATAAAATAGATTAAATAAAATGCTCGTAGCAGTTTGGCTTCACAAATTGCATTTACAATGCAATATCTGGACATGGAAGAGGACACAGAAGAGAAAAAATAAAAATTAATTAATAAAAAGTTAAATATGTTCCTTTAGTTATCTTAACAAAGTCAGGTTTCAGAGCATAGGCGGAGTTTGAGATTGGTGCCAGGTAGTGGCGGCTGCTGGACTTTCAAACAGGGGAAGCTCACTTTAAGTTTACATCATAAAATGTGTCATATTGTAGTGAGGCAGTAACTTATAAAAGGAAGATTTAATAGAAGCTGTTTATCAACCACACTCATGCCATAGAAGCACAGCAACACACACCTCAACAATTTTCAGATGGGTTTAAACACCTGAACTGAGTACAAACAGTGAAAATGAGCTATATGGCTTATGGAAATAAGGAACTCTGGACGGCACTCTGTCAGGAGACTCAACTCACAAATATCTGCATGGGACTGAGCTCGAAATGCAACAATGCTGGTGTGTATTTCCAAAGTGCTGTCAATCACAAAGGGGTTCAGCCTTTTAGACAGTTCCTCCAATCATCATGCAGACACCGAGCATCCTCTCCGCTCACCACTCCATCAGGTCCCAGGGAAACTGAGCCTCCCTGGAAGTGACGATTTTGTCGCATTTAGCCAATGACCGTCTCGCTTTGCTGCATGAAAAAACCTGCTCAGCGCTGTCTCATAGGAATGCTTGAAGGCCTCGCGTCCACCGTGCTGACACGAGAATGTATGACAGGGAGGTCGCGTTTGAAAACTGGTGATAAACAGCTGACGTTTGAACATCATCCAGCGCATGTTTAATGCAATGTAAATTCTTATTTTAATGTAAATTCAATAGTGCATATTTGACCATTTCTTCTATGAAATTTTAGGGGAAGTTCAGCCTCCCTGGGCAAAAAAATCCGACTACAGGCCGAGACAGTTTTGAGATCTGACCCTGCCGCACTGGGTGAAGCATAACAATTTTACATACAACAGTGCATTAAAACTCATAAATGCTAAATAAACACCACAGACATTAAATTGCAAAGCAGATTTTAACTTACATTGCGAAATGTCCAAGTGGAGAAGTAAATGTATTTGTTTGCGCCCTGCGTATACGTCCACTATGGTCTCAGGTGACAGCTGTGATTTGATGTTGCTCTCGATGTGAAGTAGCGCAATGGATGAAAATCGCTGCTGGAGAGACCACAAGCGATGTATTTGCGAAGCAGTCCACAAGCATAGCAGGAGCATATGTGTGACCCAAAGCCCAGGTTGGACAGGTTTGTGCACCAGTGATTATTCCAGCGCTTGGAGAATTAATATTTAGCCCCACAAATAGGTAAGTAGTCTTTGTCTGCTTTGTATTTATTGGTCACCATTCGCTTCATGACAAAAAATTGGCATCTCTTTTATTTTCAAGCTTGCTCACGAAAGCAGTGTGACTCGAGCAGTGCATAGTTTGCAGAGCTGTATAAAACTGTCCATCTTTAGGTGTCCAAAGAGAGTAACTTTCTCCATCATGTAAATCTCCATTGTTACATCTACTCAGTCATTTACAGTACGGCCAAGTTGCCAACGTGCATCATCCATTTCCTGGTCAGAGCCTTTTTCCTTACTGCCAGCAATATACTCATTAAGTATTTGCCAATACCTTTTACTGAAGGGGGAATATTGCCTAAATATAGAACTTTGAAATCTAATGGTATATGAATACTAAAGATGGATTGTATTGCTTTGTGCATTTCTTACCAGTAATTCTATATATTTTGGCAATCCCAGAGCACATGGTAGTGGTTTGCAGTTTGACAGCCACTGTTCCTCCAGCATTGAGAACTACCATTATCATAGCATGCGGTCATAAAAGGAGTGATAAAAACTGAACATTTGTGCAGCGAAATTCTTATCACGCATGAGATTAAGTGCCCTTGCATTGAAATACACAGTATCTGGCCACTCCTCTGTCTCCTTCCTTTCCCCATCTGTCCGTTACATATTTTGTTGAGTAAACTTTTAGACTGTGGAGAGATTTATAGAGTCAAGAGATGACCCCTCTTTTAATATGTTATTTAAATGCATTCATAAATAGTTAAATAAAATATTTACCGGCTGCTTTACTAGCTTCTAATGTCATCTGTCTGTATAATACTAGATGGGGATGTTTATCCAGAGTTTAAATCTATCGTCCAGCTTATTTGGTGTAAAATCTAAATCATATGGACTCTTTCCTTTATTCTCAAAAACATTATGTCTCATTTGATTTTGCCCTTGTATTCATCATACAGTTATTCATTAATGTGTTTTTGTAAATCACATTTGCTTTCTATAGGCAAGTTCATAACTGTACATAATGACAGACGTCAACCTTGTTTAAAGTCATAAGCAACTGATTGGTGCGACTGAACAAACAGATATGTATTGAAGATGATTGCAGACAAAGATTGCAGTTAGACTACCAATCTGAAAACAGGCTATAAATAGTAACAGTAATAGCATGGTAAAAAAATAAATCACAAAATAATCCATTAAAGCATACATTTTTCATGTTAACATCCTACATACCTTTTCGGTGCGTTTCAGAGCTGCCTCAACGCAATGAAAAGCAGGCTGCACGGTCAAAGTCCAGAATGAAACAGCCTGAATCTAAACCAACAGTGCTTTTACCCCACACCCTCTGTAAATAGATAATGTGTGCTATGACTTTGTGTTGTCTTTTAGAGTCATATTAATTTTACAAATCTAAAATAATTTGTTTTATGAATGAGACTATTTTGCATTGATACAGTTGTTTTCTTTTACTGTAAATGAGTGTTTAAATTAAAGTATCTGCATCCTGCCTTCTAGACTAGACATATCGGGTGAAATTGGGCCAATCAAAAACTTATAATCATCAGTGACTTATTTTTACTGTCTGATGTCAAAGCTCAATGTTGGTTTGATATATGAAGAATAAAAAATGGTGTGTTTGTGTGTCCTCGCAATGCACTTTCGTTTTCTTTCAGTCTGTGTACTTATGACCTGAACTTTGGACCTGTTATCTGTTGTTATCTACAGTGGCACATAAGTGGATGAAACAAGGAAGTTGTGTCAGAGGAAAATGTGAACAGTAGTAATAGATCTCTCTGTCAAAGTGGCTCGGCAGCTCAAGTAAACATGCACATGGTGTGATATGAGGCTGACTGACAGCAGAGGGCAGAGTGGGACTTGTATTGAGTCAAAAAGTGTGGAAGTGGGTTGACATGGGTTGAGAGGAGAGAAAATATGTTACCTTTATGTTTTCTGTCAACACGTCCTCACTAGTGATGGCCAAATGAGGCCTCATGAACCACTGTCTTTATTTTCTGAAGCCACTAGATGGCGCTGTCTGTTCAACAAAGCACATTTCACTGCCAGTCCTTCAGCCTTTATCTTCAAACCAAGAGTGCCTGGTGGGGTCAGAAAATACAGAAAGTGGTTCATGAGGCTTCATTAGGCCATCACTGGTTCTCACCCCAAGCTGTCATATATCCCCACTTTGCCAGTGGACTTTCACGTCTACTATTATGCACTAGGTTTCCTCATGTGTCCGCTGTTAACTTTCCTGGACGCCGCAACCAACGCTCAGATGTCAACAGAAACACATGGTCCTATTCCCAGTGAATCAGATTTGGCCTAGACTGGACCACATTATCATGCTGATGAAGAATTATGTATGAAATCTTTATATGAATATTTCCTTTCATTACTAAACTTTATGCTGTTACTTGCCCGCTCACCCACCTCTGTACATACTCCTTTGTAAAGCACATTTGGGTGTGTGCTTGTGAGGTTGTGTGTGTGTCAGCATGTGTTTGGCTGTTTAAGAATTACATCATTTTTGGAGATGTGTGTTGGTGTGTATGTATTGAATATGTGTAAACGTTATGGTACTTGTTTGGGGGAATCAGCAAATCATAAATTGGTGGCCAGAGGGAGGTTTAGCCATGACTACATGACCCCCAGATATGTATATGTGTACTGTTCTGTGTGTTGCTATATGTTGTGTATTTTATTTGTCTTAATAAAGAACAAAAACATGCTTTGGTTTAAAAGAAATCATGGTTTAGCTTATTATATTCATACAGGAAGTAAACACCGTCTTCCAGGGTGAAAGTCCAGGGTTTGTTGGACCTTTCCACCACCCTATATAGGGACTTTCAGCTCCTTATATTATGGTAGCCTTTCAACCTGACGCTGTATCATACCACTGCGACAGGTGCTGTCAGACCGGGCCCTCCCCATCTCTCCCTTGTGGCCCCGCACATATACCCCCGAGGCTCGGCTCTCCCTCTCCATGGAGAGCCCTTGGCTACGCTCCCATGGCTGACCCTCACGCCCTCCGGCCGGGCCCGGCCCCACCTCACCCTTCCCCTCCCTCCGGGGCTCCGGGGAACCGAGTTCTGTCTTCCTTTTTTTGGGTTTAGCCGTGTAGGCAGTTGTAGCCAATGCTGGAATAGTTATTTTACCTGGTGCACTGTTCGCCATTGCCACTTGCTCTCCCCTTCTGCCGGCGGCACAGGAACGTGCATATGCAGTACAACAGCCAATAGGAACGCAGTGGTCTGAGCTGACCTTTGATTGGTTGATGCACATCGGTGCGATACTGATTCTTTAGAGGCTGAACACAGAGCCATGGTGAGGTGCAGAAACCTAGTGTTTGTCTCAGACCACTTGATTTACATTATGCTTAGAGGATATTATAAAATTTTTACTCAGTTATACCAAAACAATGTTGCCTATTGGAGCTTTAAGTGCTATAAAGGTCATTTTAATAGAGACAGTTTGTAAGATGTGGATGTTATGATCTTGATAACTGTCGCATTACATCCTGACACCACCTGACGGTGTATCATACCACCATGAAAGGGGGGTTTGCTGGAGCTTATCCCGCTGACATTGGGCGAAAGGCAGGGTTCACCCTGGACAGGTCACCAGACTATCACAGGGCTGATACATAGAGACAGACAACCATTCACACTCACATTCACACCTACGGACAATTTAGAGTCACCAGTTAACCTGCATGTCTTTGGACTGTGGGAGGAAGCTGGAGCACCTGGAGGAAACCCACACTGACACACGGAGAACATGCAAACTCCACATAGAGGGGCTCGTCCACCCCTCACAGCAAGAGGGTTCCAGGTTCAAACTCAGGGTGGGGGGTTCGAACCTGGATGAGATGTCCTGATAGTGTTTGTAAGTGGTGAAGCTAAAAAAAAAATAAACTAAAAAAGTCAGCTCATCTCCAAACTCAATATGTATATTTTTTTCTTTTCTGTCCATTAGAGTCTCGTCTTTGGCATTCCTCTCATATACTCCAAAAATTAAGCTCTGTGGCGCCACCTGTTAAGACTGTACATTATTTTTCTGAACTCAGAGCAGCTCTGTCTGCTGTTTCCTCATCAGCAGAGCAACAGGAAGAGGAAGTTCTGACTTCAATTATATTTCAAATTCAGTCTGATGTTCAGACAGTCAGCAGCAAGACGACATGGAGGTCACAGCGCTCTGCATCAGACTGTGTGAGTACTGAGTCTGTCCAGTGTTCACACAAATATATTGAGACAATAATTGTTTGTTTCTTGGGTTTGAGGGCAAATAGATATGATTTATCTAAAATACACTGATACTCTTTGCATGTATTCTCTGGAAAGAACTAAAGCACAGGTAATAAAGGGAGCTGTAATCTACTTTCTGATGATTGACCAAATATTAGATATGTTCACATGTTACAGTTATGTTATACCGTACGTGTTAAACATTACATCTCCTATAACAGCTCTCTTATCTTTTCAGTGATGACTGTGTTGTTGCTTCTGGTTGCACATGTTGACCTCAGTGATTGTCAAAGAGCTGGTGAGTAGCATTTTGATAATCAGACATACTTTACAGTACAAAAATGTATGCATAGCTGGCATCATTGTGACGTCATCTTAGGCTTCAAATACATCATATTATCCCCAAGTTGACAATCACGGGCTAAGAAAATATAATTTCAACTTAAACTTTTCAGTTTCTTTTCTCTAGTGTTCACAATTGATAATATCTGAATATAGAAATAAATATATAGCAAATATAATATATTACAGCTTCTTATGTTTCAAGTTAACATGAGCCAGAATTTGTGTTTAAGGATAACTTTTTAAACATCTGAAGAGTGCGTCATCGTGCCATGCTTGTCCAAATCCAACTGCGCACATTTTAATGTTGCTGCATTTAAGCTGTGAAAGAGGAATATATGTTTTTAAATTTATACCTAAAAAAACATTATTAAAGTGCGATGTATGAGATAGTTATCGATAGTCAGTGAATGACTTTAAGTAGATGGTAGTCCATAGGCCCCCAGTTTGGAGGAGCAGGCTGGACTGCAACATGTAAGATACTGCTGTGTGCTGCTGTGGAGGGGTCAGTAACAACACATATTTTAACCACCTAAAAAAATCAGTTACATTTAATTTTAGGTGGCTAAAATATTATTTTTTTGCCAAACCTCCCTCTTCAGCAGAACATTGCTTAGCTTTCATGTCAGACTCCTGCCTGCTTCTCCAAACTGGGGCTGTGCTGACTGACATCTACTGTGTGTAATACACTAAGGACCTCATACAACCCCATTTAAAACACGGAGCTATCTCTTTAATGCATCTCATCCTTTGTGTCTCTGTGTCAGATGCAGGTTTCCCTCAGGTTGTTCCAAACCGACAGCAGTTCTTTGAATATGAGCCCATTACTGTCACCTGTGAGGGTCTGGAGGGACTGACTGGATGGAGAGTGGTGAGGAGGATCGGAGGTGATGTTAAAACATGTGCTGCTTCCTGGTCAACGTCAACAGGACCCTGTAAAATAAAGAATGCCTTCGCAGTAGCTGACAGTGGAGAATACTGGTGTGAAATGGGAGGAGCAAAGAAAAGCAACACTGTCAACATCACTGTCACTGGTATGCAAATACTAAAATGCTAAGTAGTGCAAAGTTGTCACAGTTTTAGTCTGTGGACATCTCAGTTTGAAGATTTATTCATTTATGTGTCTAGTATGTTATATAAAATTCCATGTAATATAATCAAGTATTGGTGTCCACACTGGTATCAGATTTGGAAGTACACTTTTGCCTTACCTACTGCTCAATATGTGCTGACACAACATAGCATGACCTAATACGTTCAATAAAACATTACTTGTTCCCAGACAACGTTTGTGTGTGGGGCCCATGTGACTTGTGAATGTGCTGAAAATGGACCATATGTGATATTGTCCATGGGTTCCTTATTGGCCACATGCCAGTTGCCTACATAGGTGGGTTTACCCAAGTGGGCCCCACATAGGTAATAGTAGGACTACCTCGGTTCCAAATGGGTATGGGCCAAAAATGGGCATCTTATCTGGGTTAACCCATCCATGTAGGCAAATGGATCCCATGGACAATCCCACATAAGGCCCATTTTAACACCCATTAGCTACTCACATGGGCCCCCCACATAAACGTTGGCTACGTTAACATATCAAAACACAAGAACTGTCTGCCACATTGAGCGGCTTTTTCATTGCATAGCAGAGACTTTCAAACAGTCTAATTCACATATTCTTCAGGTGGCTCTGTGATCCTGGAGAGTCCTGCTTTTCCTGTGATGGTGGGAGATGATGTAACTCTGCACTGCAGAAACAAGCAGATGTCCTCCAACCTCACAGCTGCATTTTTTAAAGATGGCCACTTAATGGAGAACAGCTCTATGGCAAACCTGACCATCAACAGTGTTTCCAAGTCTGATGAAGGACTCTACACGTGCAGCATCCCTGAAGATGGACAATCATCAGCGAGCTGGCTGATTGTCAGAGGTAAGACATACCAGTGTTTAAAATAAATCTGACAATGCTTTGTACCTTACCTATGTCTAGTTCCATGTTTAAAGCTTGATAGGCTCATCACAAATGACTCTTGTGACTCACTGTAACCTGATCTGCAGTCTAGCTTAATATGGATTACAACTGAGAATAGTCAAGAAGACCTGTTGGTCTGAAAACTAAAGCTGAGGTGTGAGGATGTCCTAAACTTTACAATTTCAGAAAAATATTAAATTAAGGAATGGACACAGTAACTGTATGGACTAAGTTTCATTTTAAAGAAATACTAATATTAAACCAGCTCTATGTCACCATGGTGCAGGCAGTGAGCAGAAAATCGGTGGCAACACAGGGGCCACCTTACAGTAACACCACTCATCTGCACACACTGCCCACACCATGGAGACACAGACCTGGTTGAAAATCAGCAAATTATCCCTTCACATTGATATCACAGAGTGCATTTTACAGCATTAGGATCATGTCTCATGTACAGAACATACCGTTACCTCTCCAGCAGCTGACAAGGTGCCTCATCGTGGCCTTCAGCTCCCTCTGCTGCTCTGCATTACTGTCAGTGTTTTCTTGGTGGTTCTGCTGCTGTTGATGGGATTACTGCAATGTTGGAAACATCAAACAATCACAATAGGTACAGAGAATAAAATAAAGATACCATTTTAAGTACTGTGACAAAATACTAAAGGAGGGCTCCTTTTAAATTCCAGATATCTCAGCCTCTCCTCCCTCCATCCAGTCTTTCTGTTCTCCACTAACAGGTGAGAATTACCTTTCATTCATATGTATGTACATATATTCATTCATATACATATATATATATACATATCCATCGTTGTAAAGTTACCCTGGCTACACTGTCTGCTTGAGCAGCACATGTGCATGGTTGCCTGTTACTGAGACCACTGTATTTTCACAATACATTTACACAATTCCACAAGCCAATGCATTGTCAACAACATGGTCATGTAAATATTTCACAGTAAAAAGCCTCATGTCAACAAAAGAGGGGATTCTTTTCACAGAAACGTTGTCAGGGTGCTATAATTTTGAAACGAAAACAGGACAGGTCAAGTAAAACATAATTATTTATATTTCTTCAGGTCTGTCAGTGATTTCGACATTGTAGTGAAAGGAGGTATAACACAGGCACCGAAATAAAAACAGGTTCTGTGATGCACATGGGGTGCTCATGCAAGCAGTGCGGCCCAGCCTTAGAGCAGCCACACTGCCTGTGTGAGCAGTGCTGCTCAGCTGCAGAACATCTGTGGAATAAGAGTCTTGCCTGCTCTTCTTTGTGATGCACAGTTTCAGTAAAGGTAGATAGTAAAAATGGCCTTTAACTATTTGCCAAAGACATGACAAAATACAAATATTTATTTTTAACTCAACTTTTCATTTTCATTTTCATTTTCATGTTTATTTGATAGGGACAGATACATATACACAGAGAATTGCACAGCAATTAACCAATGCGATGTATCACAGCATTTATAGCTACTGCTAATTTCCAATGCCCGTCCCTAGAAGGGCCTTTTCCTAAAGAGATAAATAAAAATCCTCTGACAATGTTTCTGTCGACAGAAACATTCAGGGTCATAACTGAATGAATTACTGACTTTAAATTGTGCAAATACAGCTGATAGAGTAGCAGGCAGCTCTGCAGCAGCTTTGCCTGTGTGAACACCACACACATGCAAGCCACAGCAGTTCAGTGAGGTAGCTGTCACACATCGCTCATGCAGGCTGTGCAGCCCTGGTGTTAGGCCCTATAGAAACAATATATTAGCCTAATGTTATTCATTGTCCTCAGGCCTTCCAAAACGCGCCATTGACAGACTAACCAAGAAGAGAGAGCGAGTTTATCAGTCCAGTTCTACCCAGCCCCACTTGATTCTGCTATATACAGTTTAAAGCTCTTACTGAGCAGGAACATTTTTATTCTGTTAACTCTTTATCATTTAAGTCATTTTAGACTCCATCTGCACTCTGACATAGTCCCCTGTTGACCTTTACATACAGTCAGGCCCACACAGAAATAACTGGGACCCTGAAAAGGTCCAGTAAGTGGAACTTCCCCAGATTTGCTTTATATTGACGCATGCATATGCTCACTCTCTCCTAGATTAGATCGGTAAATTTCTCAGTTTTTTTTTTTTTTTTTTTTTACGATGTTGCATTTCTCATACCATTTTCAGAATGGAGGGTTGTCATCATGAAACATACTAAATTTTACCAAAGCAACAATAAACACCTTGTTCATTTTTTGTTTTTTTAAAAAGAAATGAATACTGTGTTTATAACATAGTCCAAGGTCTCGAGAACCACAAACAAAACATGGAAGTTAAAACAATTGTTAGTGTATTAAAAAATATGGATCCATTCACTTATATCATAATATTTATAGGAATATATTTATAGAGTTTTTTGTAAGTTAGCTAGTTCGCTTTGGAAACAAATTATTTTATTATGTGCCAGTTTTTATTTTTGTCTGCCCATATACCTACCTGCTACTTTATTATGTTTCAGTGGCTGAAGTGGAAAGTGAAGCTGCTCCGAACTGGGAAACATATGCTGTCATTACAAACCTCAGGAGGGTGTATGGTAATTAAATATAGTGGTATTTAAGTTGACCTTTAGATTAAAGTTTGCAGCAGTGCCTCTGAGCAGACATTACTTTAAAATGGCACTGAATTACTAGTCTGACATTTATAAACTCTGTTTGAATGTACATTCAATTTTAGACTGTGTTGCACTGCACCTGCTTCAGGAGCTGTCGGCCCCAGTGATAGTTCTTTTATAGCGACCCAGACAAAAACCACACAAGAAACCCACAGACAGAAAAAGGTAGATGGGCCCCTCAGTTCATCATGTAGCAGCTCCTGTTTTGGCTGCACTTACAGTCACAGGAGAGGTCAAGTTAAGTCAAGTAGCTGCCATGTAAATAGGAAATGCATGCTTTAGGTTTATTTATAGCAGGACATCAAGTACTTTACAGTATGTCACCTTGCAGCTTCATGTGCTGTATGGGTAAATGAATGGGTGGTCAGTATTTCATAAATACACAAAGAGGCCATTAATCAGAGCACTCATATTCTGTAGTGAATCTGTTTTCAGACATTTTTGATCTAGATACACCTGCATTGCCATAAATAACACAGACGGAAAACAAGTGTATCAGTCCAACAGATCAAATAGGGAAACAATTGTATGTGTTGTGATGAAAAATATTAATATTTTATGAAAGGAATTACATTTAAATCAAAGATTTGACTCTAAATCACAAGTCTAATAACAAGATAGTGAAGATGTTGACTTGTTTTGTCAAAGTCAAATGGTAAAGCATTCATTCATCCTTAAAATGTGGAGAACAGGGTCAAAAAGTGTCAATATTCTTTTAGGATTTGCTTGCTTAAAAAATGAGAAATTACGAAGGTTTAACACAAGTATTAAGTCAGGTATCATCTGTATAAAAATGATTTTAAAACACAATGGAAGTTGTGGATGGTGTAACAGGGGGAAAAAAAACATTTTATAGATAAAGAAATGGGCCAATTACCGAGGCTTGTTGTACCCCACATTCAGTCATAATAGTGGTATAATTACCTGTTTCTAAATTATTGTTCAAATATGTATTTATGTATGTCTCAAGCTTTCTGAAACTGTGTCTCTGTCAGATAATGAAGAGCCCTTATTTATGCCTGTTTACCACACCTTAAGCCTGGGGACAGCTTGACACACAGTCCACTATGGAAAGGTAATATCACTTAAAGCAACACTTCCCATTCTGGAAATTTTATGTTTTTCTTTTTTTAGGTTAAAATGCTATTAATAAGCTGATGGCACACTAAAATGCCCCCGCCTCCGACCAGGAAGAGTGAGTCTGTGAGATAACAAATAGGCTAGTTCAGGGGCGGACTGGGACAAAAAAACAGCCCTGGACTTTCACTCGGCCCAGCTCACAACAACCGGTGCGCGGAAACTCATCAGCCCCAGACACGGGTGTCAAAATACTTGAATCTTAACACATGAAACTATACCTTCCAAATTAAAGCAATAGCACCGATGTTGACTAGATGTTGTGTTAAGAGCATAGTGTAGAATACTCACTGAGAAATAAACGACACAGTCCAGATGTCTCTCTGCTGAACAATACAAAGCAGGTGACTGCCTGAAACACACAAGACATGGTATGAGTTATGATAAATCACAATGTAAAGAGGATGTAAGGTCTCTCCCATCTGCACCTGCTGCACACAGCTGCTCGATTTGCGGGACGTATGCGCTTCCTTCTTCTTCAATTTGATTGCCGGCCGGCCGGCTCATAGATATCTATGGGCCGGCTGGCATCCAATTTAAAGGCTGCCTCCTAGCGGACTGGATGTGGAACAGTAGATTATCAGTGAGAAAAAGGGAAAAAAAAAAAAAAAAAAAATGGTAATGACTGCGTGGCGGCCACCGGCCGTCCTGGAGTACCAGCTGTTCTGTGATTCTTCAGAACCTCCAGATGGCCAGTCCGCCCCTGCGCTAGTTTGTGGATATAAACTTTTCTCCGTAACATGGCAGACAAATTTGGACCACTTTTTCCACCTCCAGCTGGTCCAACAGGGAAATCAGTTGGCAAAAGAAATAATATTGCAGAAAAAGCTAGCACTATGACAGAACAAGTCAGCCGATGTTGACCCAAGTCAACATCGGCTCTGCTTTTGAGCGATGGCGAAGACTGACGCAGCTTCATCCTGAGCTGAAAAGGGACGAGATGGTTGCAGAGTTTCTGCTGGCCAGGTATTTTTAGTTTGCCCCTAATGTAACATAGGCTATAACGCTATATATGATTCCTCCTCTACTCTTCTCTTGGCGTGTTGCACTTGCTCTCCTCTTTCGTGTATCTAATGTTACCACCTACATCTATCATAGACGTAATGAGGACGTAATGGAGGAGGAAGGAGTAGGCCTTTGGAGGGAGGTGGAGTTGCAGGAGGGGGGGTTGGGACTTTGGAGGGAGGTGGGAGTTGATGTTCAAACTTTTTCTAAGTGCCGTGTGAAATCCAAGAAAGAGTCATGAGTATTAATATCTTAACCATCTTGACAGCTGTAGTCTTTGTCTCCTGTGTGTCTTGCAGGTTACAGAGAGCAGAGACTAATGTCTGAAGAAGGAAGGAGAGTCTATTTAAAGCTTTGTAATGCGTGCAGGTCATGTGACAACACAAAGCTGTTTTGTTACAAATTTTAATCACCTCAACTGCAGAATGAAGGTTTTATGTCTGTTTTCTAAACATAACTGTTTTCAAATTGAATGCATTTGAGTGCATTGGTTGGGGAGTTGTGTTTGTTCATGACAAAAGACAATGACATATTTATGTGCTGTTAAGAAATGTATTAAGAAAAAAAGTTAAAGATATTTAGGTTATGTACATTTGCAAAGGGAGTGCATGTGTTGATTCTTAATTAAAGACAATCAATAACTTGTATGAAGTAAAAACAACCTAAAGACACAAGTCTTCTTCATCATCATCATCATCATCATCATCATCACATGAGAGTGAGAGCTTCGGCTAACTAACACCTCATTGTCTATTTTAAGAGATATGAGTCTCTAACAGTCAAACCACATTGCTCTGTCTGCTCTGTTCTCACATCTGGAGACATTGTTTAAAAGAAGAGAGCTGCTGCAGCTTTTAAATGCACTCACTGTGACTTCTGTGGTCACACTGCACGACTTATTTTGATGTAATGCTGATCTGAAAGTTGGTTTGAACATTTCTGTTGTTAACCATAATGTTGTCAAGTTTCAAATAAGAATGTAAAAATACTGTCAACACAAGACCTTTACCAAATATAAAGCTTACCAATTGTTAAAGGGGAACTAATGTTTTTTTCAACCTGGGCCCTATTTTCCAATCTACTTTTGTCTAAATGAGTGATAGGATGTTCAATATGTGACATTTCTCCAGTATGAAGCTAGGGCTGACCTGCCTGCAGCCTGTGAGTGTGAGCTATATTAAATAATAGGGCACTCAGACAGCGTCAAACAACGTCAAAATACGTCCACTAAAAGTGCATTTTTTTCACACAGATAGGCTCAGATTGTTAGTATAATTATCTGACAACATAACGGAAAAGAGAAATGAACGTCTGTGTTTACCTTTAGCTGGATTCAGACATGTTTCTCTGCCTGTTGCTGCTCCCTCTCTCTCCTTGTCCACTCTTCAATTTCAATTTTACCTGATTTTGACCAACTGGATCTGGATGAGCCATTTGAATTTGATAACCGCCCGTATTTATTTGAACACGGAGTACACGAACGTACATGGACACTACTCATTGAAAAGTGTTGAGAAGAGGAAGCTTAGTTGGAGGGACCTATGGAGTATGGAGGAGAGTGGTATTAGTTTCCTGGTAGGGGCTACATACAATGTGTTACCAACTCCCCAGAACCTAAAACTGTGGGTAAATGGGGACCCATCATGCCCATTGTGTTCACGTACCGCAACCTTAAAGCATATTTTGTCAGGCTGTAAAGTTAGCTTGTCACAAGGCCGATATACATGGCGACATAACCAGGTGCTGAAATGTATAGCTGCAGGAATCAAAGGGAAACAAAGACAGGTAAATTCAGAAGGTGTTAAGGATAGGAGTTTAGTAATTCAGTTTGTCTGTGAGGGGGAGAAATACAGAAGGGATAAGTTAGTAAAGAGGCAAGGGTGTGGCTGCCTAGAAGGTGCTTGTGATTGGGAAATGCAAGTAGATTTAGGGGGAAAGCTTGTTGTTCCCCAGGAAATACTTTGTACCAAGCAGCGGCATGTGTACTAACAGGAACTAAGAAACGAGAACATATTTCTCCTGTTTTAGCTTCTCTGCACTGGCTCCCTGTAAAATCCAGAACTGAATTTAAAATCCTACTGTTAACTTATAAAGCTCTAAATGGTCAAGCTCCGTCATATCTTAGAGAGCTCATAGTGCCTTATTATCCCACCAGAACTCTGCGCTCTGAGAACGCAGGGTTACTCGTGCTCCCTAAAGTCTCCAAAAGCAGATCAGGAGCCAGAGCCTTCAGCTATCAGGCTCCTCTCCTGTGGAATCATCTTCCTGTTGCAGTCCGGGAGGCAGACACCGTCTCCACATTTAAGACTAGACTTAAGACTTTCCTCTTTGATAAAGCTTATAGTTAGGGCTGGCTCAGGCTTGCCCTGTACCAGCCCCTAGTTAGGCTGACTTAGGCCTAGTCTGCCAGAGGACCTCCTATAATCCACCGGGCACCTTCTCTCTCTCTCTCTCTCCTCCAACTCGGCTTCTTCTCCGGAGCCTTTGTGCTCCACTGTCTCGCAGGTTAACTTATATCTCAGCGGTGCCTGGATAGTGTGACGTGTGTGGTTGTGCTGCTGCTGTGGTCTTGCCAGATGCCTCCTGCTGCTGCTGTTATCATTAGTCATACTTCTACTGTTATTATACACATATGATTATTGTCACATAATCAGATATTAATATATACTTTCAACATATTGTATCACAATAGCCAGAATTATGATATCATTACTTTCATTAATGCAGTGCTGTGCTGTTTGGGCTGAGACAGCCATGTGTAAGTAAGGTAAAGGAGGTTATTGGGTTGGTGTGGGGAGCAGTGAGACCTGGCATTAGGGGAGTGTCTCTGGGATGCCAGAGATCACTGTCCAGCCTCCTGGAGGTGTCGTGGGACCAACTATACGAAACACTGGTGAAAGGAGGTTCCCACCCGATGACCCCAAAGACATGTTAGTTATCAGCGCTCACTGGTCTGTTTAGTTAAGCCTTGCCATAATAGCTTATCATAGGGCTTAGGAGGTTATTCACTGAGTTCTTGTGTTTATTTGAATTGTTAAAACAAAACTCACAACTTTGGTTAATTTTTATGAAAAAACATTCTTATTCTTTTGATCAGTGGACCCTTACAGACTAAAGGAATATGAATAACTTACAGGGTTATCCAGGAATGCACACATATTCTGACTTTATGACAGCTTCAGAGGAAGGGAGTCACCACTTCTTTTTCTTAATGGCAGTAAATCTGAATGAATCACAATACAGTTGTCTCTGGTGCTCATGGTTTCAGTAAAATGAACGGAATGATCTAACTGTGGAGAATCTAACTGAGCTAACGATGTGTAGCATCTCCATATTGACAAAAATTGTATATTTTTATCTGTATGTGCGAGCTATCTAACATTAGCTCAAGTGGGAAGTCAAAAACCCGCTTTTGTACATCCAAAGAACTTCTAACACAGAACTGCTTGCTAACCAGACCAGGCCTCTAATTGAGACAGGCCTTTGTTTGTCTCTACAAAACAGTTAAATAAAAAAGCAAACAAAAATCAGAACAATAGAAAATAAGAAACATAAAAGAGAAAAAATTGCAGCACAACAGATGATGAAGTCAGTGAAGGTGTCGGGCTCAAATCAATCATGTGCCAATGACAAGAGGTGGGTCTTCGGCAGCAGAGTGTCTGTACTCTCAGCAGTTTTATACCAATAGGTAAGCTGTTTCAGAGTTTAGGGCGAGCCACTGCGAAGGCTTGGTTACCAGTGTTTTTGTGTCTACTGCTCGGAGCATCTGATCGGTTGACCTTAGTGTTCTAACTTGAGTATGAAGATACAAGAGTTCTCCTTAAGAGCAAGTAATTAACTCTCAAAATCAATCCTAAAACAGACAGGAAGCCAGTGGAGGGAGGCCAGTACTGGTGTTATGTGGTCCTATTTTCTTTTAATAGTTATAAGACGAGCAGTAGTCTGTGCTAACTGCAGATGACAAAGTGGCGACTGATCTACACCCACATACAAAGAATTGCAATAGTCTAGCTGAGAGGTAATAAAAGAATGAATAACTTTCGAGATCTTTGGTGGAGAGACAGATGGGCCTTTACTTTGGCTAAAAGTCTAGAAAAAACTAGACATCAGGGCAAGGTTGTTCAAATGTTGTAATCGAGACAAAAATGTTTTGGTTTTGGTAATACTTTTTTGTTTTTCTGCCATGGATCACGTAATCCAACTCACTTTTGTCCCGGTTGTTCAAAAAAACTGGATAGGATCACTCTCGGATTACCAGGACTTAAAGATCCTTAATTAATTATATTGTGTTTGATATTAACAGATATTTTGTTGAATATTTAATTAGCAAGAAATTCATTTTTTTATCCACAGCCATGTTTGCCTCACCCACTTTGTCATGATACGGATGCAATAATTCAAGTTGAAAATATTAATACATTTTTCAAATATTCATGACAACAACAGGTAGAACAGGGAGCATGGGTAAATTATTCATTTTTATTTCAACATTCAAAAGAAATGTTACACATTTTCTGCACTGTTTGTCTTTATGCCTTCAACCCACTGGGCCTAACTTGTAACTGAGGAAGAAACTAGAAAATGACCAGCAGATGGCAGCAAACAATAAGAACATATGCATAGATTTAAGTTTTAATGATTTAATTTTTATCTACTGTCATTTAACGTTCTTAATTCATATCCTTCTTTTAAATTAATGTCTTGACTTTACTAGACAGCTCACAGTTTATTGTATATTTCATTTCTTTATGATTTTAATAAATAAAAAACTCAAGTTCTTTTTCATTTTCTCCCTGTAATCCAGTCTGAATCCAGCCTTCTGCTGGGATCAGGGTAATCCTGATATTGTGGATCACAGTAATCCTTATCCTATTCAAATGTTTTGAGCAACACAAACTGGAGGTTTGATCTGTATAAAAAACTGGATTGAATTACCTGATCTTATCTGATCACAAAATCCTGTTTTTCCTTTTAAACAACAGGGCCCTGAACTAATTTGTTTTTCAAATTTGAGGGAGGTGTTAAAAATTGTTAAGTAAGATCATTGCCGTGGTTGAAAGAGACAAGCATTGACTACTGGAAGGAAATTAAGAAACAAAGAGTGGCCTCCTATACCCGCACTACTTTTACATATGCTCCTGACAGTCAGTCATACATCACATGGCCATTAGAGGTCCCTGTCAGGTAAATGTAAATTTACCATGGGCTTTTAATGAACAAATGACCAATCTAGTCCTTCTTCTGGTGATGAAAGGCTCCCTTCTGTTAAAGAAATGCTCAGTCAGAAATGCTATTTTACAGCTCATCCTGTCACTGTTTTATAATTCGTCAGAAAAACTTACTGCAGCGGTTTAAGATCTATAAAGAGATGAGCGAATCCTCTTTTGTGTTTATGTTTCGTAATGGTCTGACTTGAATTTTATTTCAGTTTCTTCTCTCTGGTCTTCTGTCTCCTCCAGTTGTTTTTTGATTTGCTCCCTGAGATTATCTAACACTTTCTTCTTCTCTGTAACCATGGTTACACCACAAAATATTGACCTTAAAAATACGTCTGTTTCCTGGTTACGTTTCTCAAGTTCTTTCTTTGCTGTATCAAGATTTGTATTCTTATATAGGCGCTGTTTTTCATCCCGTTTCTCTTCTGAGTCGTTTTTATCATTATTTACTCCTTTCTGTTTAATTTTCTCTACCCCTGACATAATCTCATCCCTTTGAATCTCTGTATCATGCAGTTGTAATGCCAAGTGATGCATCTGGTCATACAGATTATTTTTGTGATCCACTAAGAATTTATGCAGCCCTTCAACATCTTTGCATTCTTCTTCAACTTCCTTTAATTTTACATCAAGCTTTTCCTGATCCAAATCCTTGACTGTCGTGCTCTCAGCCATGACTGGAAGTGTTTCTCTTTTTTCCACATTAAGCGACTGAAGTTCTGTGTCGTTACCTAAAGCTGATGTTGTTGCTTTTGTTTTTTTTCTCATAAAGTTGTTGCCTGTTGTCAAACAAAAACAGAAAGTGTAAAATTGAGGAGTACAGACAGATAGTGATGGCCAAATGAGGCCTGATGAACCACTGTCTTTATTTTCTGAAGCCACTAGATGGCATTGTCTGTTCAACAAAGGTTTGAAAGCACATTTCACTGCCATTCCTTCAGCCTTAATTGTTAAACAAAGAGCGCCATCTGGTGGGTTCAGGAAATTAAGAAAAGTGTTTCATGAGGCTTCATTTGGCCATCACTACAGAGTATGCTGATGAATTACACTTACTATTTTGTTTCTCTCTCCATTTCCATACAACACAGACAAGCGCAAGAATAACAATGGAGACCACAGCCAAGCCGATGGCGACAGGAGCAGCAGAACTACACACAGCATTGAAGACATCATCTGTAATGATAAAACAAAGGAAATCAACAACTCAACCACAGATATTTGACACTAAAACAGTGAGCATATGAATACAGAACTCATTATCTACCTGGAACCTGGATGTGTGTCTCTCTGGTCTGGTTGATGTTCCTCTGTTGGACTCTACAGGTGAAGCTGTTGCTGTGTCTCTTCTCCACAGTCACTCTGCTGCTGACAGTATAGAGGTCATCAGGACCTCTGACTGTCTCTGTAGGTCCAGCAGAGAGGAGCTTTCCCTCACCGTCCAGCCACAACACCTCAGGCTCTGGATACCAGCCTGCAGACTCACACTGTAACACTGCTCCTCTGAGGTCATTGTCAGTCCTCATAAAGCTAACAGTGAGTGAGGAGACTGCACCTGATGAAAGATGAAAACTGCACATAATAGTTAGAACTAAAAAGTCTCAATTGAAATTCTTGGAAATACCAACAATTTGTCACCCCAAGTCATCAAATATCACCACTTTGTCAATGGACTTTCATGCCTACATATTACTTGCTCAATATCTATCATCGTCTGCTGTTGGTTTTCTCAGACAGGACGTCAACAAAATCACGTGATTAAGTTTAGGCAAGAAAAGGACATGGCAACCAGCAACCAAACGTCAACAAAAACGTGTGGTTAGGTTTAGAAAAAAACATCATGGTTTGGCTCTACCTTCATACCGGAAGCAAACACTGGCAAAAACATCATGGTTTGGCTCTACCTTCATACCGGAAGCAAACACTGGCTTCCCGGGTGAAAGTCCGGGGTTTGTAGGACCTATCCACCACCCTTGCTGCCCATGCTATACAGACTTTTAAGCTCCTTATATTACATTGTTACTGACAGCGCTTTTGACCATCCAGCAGTGTATCATACCAACACAACCAGTGCCATCTGGCTGTCTTATGAAATGACACCACGCATCTGCATATCATACTGCCACGATAGGTGCTGTCTGGCCTACTGGCGGTGTATCATACTGCTGCAATAGGTTACTTTGGCAATGCTATCTGACACCAAACTCACTGACAAAGCTGCAGTATTTGACGACTTCAGAATGAGAACAGGGTGGAAATTCAAACCAGCTTGTATAATCCAGGCAGGAAAAGTTAAAAACAAATGCTGTCTCATTCCTTAACAGCTACCAATCAACTGCTCTTCAACAAGTCAGATCTCACTTTCCTGCTGTAGATAAATGTGTTTCCACTGATTAACTGTCACATTGTGGTTCGGCCCTATAAAGCCAAAATAATTTATTCACTCACCAACAACAAGCTCAACAGTAGATTCTCTGCTCAGTGTGGGAATAAAGCACCTGTATTTCCCCTTATCAGAGATTTTTACTTTGCAGAGTTTCAGTGAAATGTCTCCATGTTTCAGTTTGGTGATGGACACTGATGTTCTCCCTACATAGGACTGATGTTTTTTCATCTCTAGTTCCACACCATCACGCCACACATAAACAAATCTAGGATTCAGGTCAGGTCTCGTCCACTCCACAGTCATGTCAGTGACATTAACAGCAGGTTCCAGATGGCATGGTAACATGATGTCTTGACCGACTGTTGCCACAATTGGCTGTGAAGGACTGACCATCTGAGACTGACCTGAAAGGGGAATAAAAATGTTCAAACACAGATTGATATATTTGATGTATTATAATCAGGCTCAACAGCCAGAAAATGTGTCAAGGTTCAGAGGACTAAGAAACTAGGTGGCTTTATCGATTTAAAGTGCTTGCGGTAGGAAATGAATGTGCCAGGCAATATTGTAATGGGGTTGAGTTTATTGTCTGTAGCTAAAATGTTAAGTTGGATGTCATCTGCATGTAATGACACATAAAGAAACACAATACACAATCAAACCAGAGCTGTGGATGGTGTGTCACAGCAGAGAAAACAAAATAGGTCCCAGAATCGAACCCTGTGGTATCCCGCATTTCACCAGACAACATAGATTCACATCTGAATATAAAATTTAGTTTTACACTTGGATTATTCGTCATTCATCATGAAGACACAAACACAATTCCACATAAATGATCATATTGCTCTGCAACTGCTGGATGTCTAAATGAGAAACTGTTTGCTATTGAGTTCATGATATAAACTTATGAGAGGATGATCTTTTAATGTTGTGTTCACAACATTCACAATATTACAAGTCAAATTTCCAACAGGCACAAATAAAAATATTTATCTATCTACAACAGCCGTGCCATCTAGTGTGCCCATGGAAAACACTCTCCATCTTGGGCAGTCTTCTGCTGACTCAGAGGAGAAAGGGATTGTGTAACAGACAGTTTGAGAGACTCCTCCTCATGAGATATAGTGAATTTACTAACCTACTATAAAGCCATGGTTTTGTGGGCAAGCGATTCAAGTGAGTTTGTGTTTGGCCCATTAAATGCTGTATTGTTTGTTTGTTTTTTTCATTTTAAGTCTGTCATAGTCTATAGTTTAAGCAGCAATTTGAGATTTTGAAGTGTTTAGTGATGTCTTTACCTCTGCAAGGACATGTTAGGAAGAGGACGGCAGCAGTGAAATGGAAAATCATTGTGCAGATGGCATCAAGTCGAGGTTTAGAGGGACCTCCATCCATCATGAGAGGCATCCTAGAGTTTTGAAAGTTAAAATTTGAATTTTAATTCATGCAACACATTTGAGGCACCCTGATATCACTTAAACACGATACTCAGATTGACTGGATTTCCAACAGACACCCTCTTTTGGGTTAGTTTAAGCCACACCACAAGTCCTGTGGTGTCAGTCACATGATCATATGACACATATATTCCGTCTTAGAGTTATCAATAGTGAGTGTTAGTCTCAGTCTTTATTCACTAATATGAAGGGCAGGTATCTAACTTTAAAATAAGAACTTCAGAGCACTGTTGATTTTGCATTAATCATATACGTATATTTTTAAGCGTACCTTTTAGCAGTTCAGGCAGTATCCTCCTTGTTGTCAGTGAAGTAGTGTCATGTTCAAAGTCCTCTAAAATCACATGTGCTCTAGTAAACTGTAATCTGTTAATCTTTAATGAGCAGCAATCTGTGTGTATTGTTAGCTACTGTAACTATACATTTCATCAGCCAGAAACATATAGTACTAACTGAATTTCATCAATTCATCGTGTTTTCTTTACTTGAAGTGCACACTAGGGGGCAGTTCATGTTTTCTTTACCTGAAAGGCATTTAAGGGCGCTTCATCACATTTTCTTCACTTAAAGGGCACTGCATTGTGTTTTTCTCACTTAAAGTGCTCACTAGAGGGCACTGCATGACATTTTCTTCACTCAAAGAGCACTCCAGAGCAGTAGTTACCAACTGGTGGGTCTGGGTCCAAAAGTGGGGCACAGGTCCATTCCAAATGGACCACATGTGAGTAGTAAACATGTCACATTTGTCAAAAACTACTACTACTTGACAGAGACAGCACACTACTTCAATATCATGGCCAAATGCAAGTACGACGCTGAATGTATTAAACTGTGTGGACCCTGAACTAATGACTAAGGAGAAATTTGGACCCTGTTTCCGGACTAGTTGGGAACCACTGCTCTAGAGGGCACTGCATCAAGTTTCTTTACTTGAAGGGCACTTTAAAGGGCACTTCATCATTTGAAGGGCAGCCTAGAGGACACTTTATGATGTTTTATCTACCACTGGGGCATCGAGGGGGCACTTATGCAATGTTACCCTCACATTTTTTGAACATGTTGACGGAGAGGGGGGCTGTCACCCACCAGTGACCAAGACATTTATGGTTTAAAGAAAATGTCTTGACAGTTATTGGTTAGATTGCCAGGATGTTAGACAGTATGCTAGAACACTCGATGAAATAGTGGTAAAAGGCTCTGAGCAGCTCTGCAGACAGGTTGTTCTTTTTCAGTGTATCTAAGAAGTAGAACTGCTGTTGAGCCTTTTTAACCAGGACAGAGGAGTTGATCATCCATGTGAGGTCCTCACTGATATAAGTCCCCAGAAACTTAAAGCTGGTGACCCTGTCCACTTCCTGTCTGCTGATTGTTAGGGAAGAATGGTCCTCACAGTGTCTCCTGAAGTCAATAATGACGTCTTTTGTCTCTGGGGAGGATATATTTTACAAAACTGTGAACATATATTCATGACTCCCAGATGATGAGTCTTAATGACTTGAATGACACCCTGACCGCCCTGTACCAGCACCATGAGGTTAACATTTTTGCTTTACTACAGGCAGTCCCATCAGCCTCAGCTGCACTTTGAATTAAATGCCAATTAGCACGTGCTAGCATGCTAACATGCTGAACTAAGATGGCGAATACAGTTAAAATTATGCCCCCTTAACATCAGCATGTCCTTGTTGGCCTTGGCCTTGTTATTGTGAGCATGTTAGCATGCTGACAATAACATTTAGATCAAAACACTTTTGTGCCTATATATGTCTTACTAAACTGCTAGTGTGGGTGGAAACTCTTCTGCAAGCATCGGTGACACTGAAAAAGTAGTATTACTAATTTTAGTTTTGTATAAGTCTTTGTTCTTTGGCTCCACCCACTGAAATTTAATTTAACCATTGAGGTTATTTCTACCACAACAGCAACTCTGTCTCTGAGACAAAGGTTTTCAGTCTTAAGACCAAATTTAGTGTTGCATCAAGAGCAGAAAAAAGCCACACAGGAAGAGGCCAGTTCTCACCTGCTTCCTATACTTCAGTGTGATGTTCAGTCAGTCAGCAGCAAGACAACATGGAGGTCACAGCTCTCTGCATCACACTGTGTGAGTACTGAGTCTGTTTGATTAAAACTAAATGAGAAAGAAGTTCAGAAATTCTGTGATCTCTTAATGTTTCTGTATCAGTTATGAGATTTAACAGATAATACGTAGACTGTGAGGAGCAGCTGTAGGCAAAAAGCATATGGACTTCATAAGCATGTCTCTGTATGTTTAGCTGTTCTTCTTTGTCTCCTCAGTGATGACTGTGTTGTTCCTGCTGTGTGCACGTGATCAGAAAGTTGGTAAGAACCAGTTAGATGTTCCTTTATGTTTTTAAATCATCAACTGTTGTAACGATACAGTTTCTGCTGGGAGGTGTTTGTGGTAGAGTATGAAAGAAAAGGAGGAAAATATGTTCTGCTGTGACTTTGGTGAGCTGACATTCAATGTATAAGACTTTTTGAAAAAGATAGGATGTTTCCATTACTTTTTATGTGCAGACACATTCATTTGATTTATTTTGGTTCTATTACTGGAGAACTATATTCCAGTAGTTAAGATGTGATTTGAGAGCAAATCTCTTCTTTTTGTTTTCAGATTCAGCAGTTCTTCATATTGAACCAAACAGACTGCAGTTCTTTGAATATGAAACTGTAACTTTCCACTGTGAGGGGCTCAAAGAGGAGGAGCTCTCATGTAAATCTTCTAGCAGTCTGACATCATCAATGTTATCCTGCGCCATTAAAAATGCTTTTCCGGAAGACAATGGAGAGTACTGGTGTGAAGGTAAAGGGGGGAAGAAGAGCAACAGCGTCAACATCACTGTCACTGGTACGTTTGAATTAGCAGCATTTCTCAAACCTCTCCTGGAGTGCCCCATGTCCTTCATGTTTTAGATCTCTCCCTGCCCCAACACTGCTGATTTAAATGATCAACTCATTGTGAAGTCCTGAAGCTGCTTGAAAACAAGCTCATCATTAAAATCAGCTGTGTTGGAGCAGGGAGGCCCTATTTAGACCCGGTACTAACATCTGTGGCAGTGATTGAAACACTTGTGGACAGCCAAGACACAATGCTGATCACACCTGTGCATGTCATGCATCTCCAGATTCAGATTCTGTCCAGTATGATATCAAACAAACTGTTGTACATGTATTTTTCGGGGGATATCGTGAACTGCTCTATGGGAGTATGTTGAACTTTGTTTAACTTGTTTACATTTGTATTTTGTTTAGCCTATGTGTGATCGGATCACCCAAAATGCGTGTTAATTCCAGGTCTAAACAGACTCGCAGAGATCTAAAACACAGGACATGGAGTACCTCAGGGGAGGTTTGCATTAAGACAACATGATTTTGTCATAAATTCATCATCAGTTTCATTTGAGATAAAAATCACGTGTTTTTTCAGCTGGTTCAGTGATCCTGGAGAGTCCTGTCCTCCCTGTAGAAGAAGGCAACAATGTGACTCTGACCTGCAGAAACAAAACGACTTCCTCAAACCTGACAGCTGATTTCTACAAAGATGGCCTCTTCATCAGGAACAGCTCTACAGGAAAGATGCCCATCCACATTGTTTCCAAGTCTGATGAAGGACTTTACAAGTGTCACATCTCTGGAGCTGGAGGATCACCAGAGAGCTGGATGGCTGTCAGAGGTAAGTCACTGCAATGTGATAGAAATTACTGCTGTAGCTCCAAAGACCTGAGGCAAAGTTGTTGAATATGATTCCCTTGTTAAAATACTTTAAGATTACCATCATGCAAAGTTTAAATGGCTGATTTAAATATCTGAAACAAGTGTGCTGATTTTGCAAGATCAACATCTTTTACAGTAGGGGGAGGAACCATGTTATCTTCCCTTCTTTGGATGGTAATGTGTCCACTCTTGGAGGCTGAGAGAGAACAGAATCTGCTTGTGGTTTGGAGCCAACAGGAGGGTCCAACCCAAGCTTCACAGAAGGATGCATTATTATAAGCCTCAGACACATTCTCCTCCGTGTCTCTTTTGCTGTCAAAGAGCTGTGACAAAACCTTTTTGGCAGAAAACCTTTAATTAAAGAAAGAGCATGAAGAGAGAGAGCACTCAGAGTACCAAGGGACATGGTTTACAAGGCTGCTGCCTCTATCAGTGTCCTTACAGGAGCCATATCCCAGCACATTCTAAGTTAAAATGCCTTATATTGTTATTCCAGAAGAGACTACTCCGACCTCATCCAATCCCACCTCCTCCGGTCCTACCGCATGGATTGTTACGACTCTCTTATTGATGGTTCTGCTGTTGGTGGTGGGACTACTTCACCTCTGCAAAGGATATGGGCACAGAGGTACAGATACATCCCTCCAATAACTTTGTATCGTGAAGCACTCATAGTTGTTGTTGTCCTGAAAGGTGCACTTCCCCTTAATGTAATTCTTGAAACGTTTGTGCTTTTACTCTGAAAATGTGTTATTTCTATTTATTTATTTAGTTTATATAGTCGGCTATTTCTACCCATTTTTAAATGAATCTATTCATTATTATATTCAAGATATTCTCATACAAAGGCCTGTATGATTTCCTAAGAAAATGCACACAACAGTTCAAATGTTCCTGTGAATTTAGAGGCCCATAAATGATGTTATGTTCCTGACATAAATTTACATAATTAACGTCAAGTTGTGAAGGTTAAGTTTAGGCAAGTAAAGGAAAAGAAACATGGTGAGGACATACCTTAAAATGACTCAAAGTTCACACGGTTACAAGCGCTGGTCTCCAAGCAAAGTCCTGGAGGAAAGTCCTTTGTTTTGCGGCCCATCCACCACCCCAACCTGCCTCCTAACTGGACTGCTTCCTTCTTTACTCCCATCAGTGCACTGGTCACATGATCACAGCCTTCCAAACGATGTGGGTTATGAACCAATTACAGGCTCATCATTATGTGGGATATGTATGAACTTTGGTGCATTACTTTTCATAGGAAAATGTACCAAGTGTGTAAGAGCACCCTGGATAATTGCAGTCATAAAATAAAGCACAAAATAATAATAATATTTTCTCTATCATGTCTAAAATACCTTCATCTTCTCCTCCTTTTTTCCCTGTTGATGTTGTTATTTTTCCTTTCTTGTACTGCAGTATTGGACTATCTGTCCACAGTGACTCTTCGTTCAAGCTCAGCTGAGAACCAAACAGGTAAGAACACAAACTACGAATCAAGAGCGCTTTCAACAACCCATACAACAAAGCACTTCAAACAAGGCAGCAAATTAAATGATACAATTTAATATCAAGTATTAAATGCCAATGTCAATAACCTATTTAACCACAGAGTGGGTTTGAAAAAACTAAAGTGAAATCATCCTGTCTGGTGTCATTACTGTTGATAATTGTTATGTCAGTTGTGATATGAAAACAAAATAGGTAACAGGCAACATGAATTTCCTGTTTGTATTCTGTCTAGGTATTTGTCCGTCTACAGTATCTGCTATGTGAAGTGCTATGTTATTTGTTTCAGTCTCTGTAGAGGCCAGTGCAGCTGATGAGGACAAAGTGATGTATGCTGCTGTAACAAAAAACAGGAAGAAGAAAGGTACTTCAAAAGACATTGTTATTTTTCCTTTATGTCTTACTTGACACACTTTTATACCTCATGTCAAATACCTGCCACAGCAAGCAGTATCTACATTGTATATTTAGTTTAGTGAAAAGCTCAGTTTCGTTTTAGAATGTATCAACTGGTTTACAAAGTCACTGCCTCACCCTTTAGTACTAATAAGAGTTGTAGTGCAAAAATATGACTATGGTGTAACAAGCGTTAAAAGTTTCATTATAATTATACAGTAAAAATGTTTGCCATTGTCTCAGTCTTTGTGAGATGCTGGGTGCTGGTGATAAATGTGTATGTGCTGGTGGTAATTTGAGCTTCCTGGTTTCAAACCACAAAAGACAACCACAGAGAAAACAAGGGCCCCTCAGTGTATGTGGAGTAGAGGTTATGAGTTGGCTTTACACAGAACAAAATGGTCATCTATACCTATAACTTTAGACTTGCATTCAATTTAAAGTTAACATTTCTGTAATATTACACGTTTTCTCTTGTTTGCTCAAGTTTGGGAACGTTTGAGATTTAACAGTATAAACATTTCAGTTTACAAGCAATAATCACAGCCATAACACAGCAGCCCAGGCACGAGAGGATTATGTTGGCATTGTGCATTTCTGCAAACCACGAAAACGATACATTTGTTCATTTCATACACATCATATCAACGTCTTTAATGTCATGCAGTATGTGAGCTGACTTTTTCATCCTGAGGTGAAGGCAACTGTGGATGTTGTGACACCGAGGTGAGACACCTCCAAGCTGCAGACCACTGTTTGAGACCAACAAATAACAAAGCTGGTTGTATTTTAGTGAGTCATTGCAGCCTTTTCAGCAGCTTTTTTACCACCAAATGTGGGTCTTTTTGTTGTTGTGTTTCCAGGGGTGATACTGCCAAAAAAGGCAGTTATTTTTTACAGTGGAATCACTGCATTTCCAGCTGGGATAGTGCTATGAAAAGTGGTTGTTTTTACTGAAAAATCATAATGAGAGAGGAGAAGTACAAAGCACTGGCCGAATTCAACCATTGGGTTTGTGGATATTTCAATTAACATATAAATTTGGGTGTCATCTGCATAAAATGGGAAAACAAAATCCTAGTAATGAGAAAAAATACAATCAGAGCACAGCAAAAGCAAAATAAGATCCAGAATTGAGCCCTGGGGTACCCCACAAGACAGAGAAGTGCAAGATGAGTAAGGTCCAAGACTGATAATATTGAATGAATTTTAAAGGAATATTCTGATTTTTTTTTTTTTAATTTGCTTTCTTCCTGAGTTTGATTGATACCTTTCACATATCTGTGTTTTAAGCATGAAGCTGGAACGAGGACGTGATGTTGGCATAATGCTTAGTATAACCAAGAACACAAAGCTAAGCCAATGTAAGCTAATAAAAGCCAACCAAAGACTTCAGGAAGTCCACATTTTGAATTTTTATGATTTTGTTTGTGTATGAATAAAACAAACAAGATATAGATAATCTAAGATAATTTCCTCCTGGTTCCAGATCAGTACTTAACACTAAGGTAACTCAAGACGGTAAATACCCACATTTCCCAAAATGTGAAACTAGTCCGGATACAATGAAAACCATTCAAGGGAACAAACACAATTTCTAGCTTAAGTCTGAAATGATCCACAGCATCATCACAGATGTAAATATATCCATTCATCAGCTGCCTAACACTGTCTCTCTCCGTCAGATGAGGATACATCGGTGTCTACACCCATTTACTACACCTTGGGCCCGGATGATACTGAACAACTGGGTGAGACATAACTGATGTTGGGATTAAACCAATATCAGAGACAACACCAATTCTGTAAAGAAAAAAGTCACTGAATGTTCTAGTAAGTCAATATTTTACCAACATACTGACATCATTTTATTTGTTTTCAAAGCAGAACCAGGAGTATCCACCATCACAGCAATTTCTGTTCCCTCAGCAGGTGCCAACCCATCTTTAATGAGGATTGCCTTATATTCTACAGTCCAGCTGGTAAGACTTCTCTTTCACATTCATAGCATACTGTATGGGATGGATGTAGAGGTTGGAAAGATTCCTATATTTACAACTTACATCATTGGAAAACTTATGATGCAAATTTGGTCGTATATGAGGGTTGTAAAATACTGTACCTTGATTGTGTAAAACTACAACATATATGAATTTAGGTTTGATTCAATTTTAAATAAGAAACTTTGCTGGAAATAGGCAGCCATGCCTGTCTGAATTTCAGGCAAGTTGAATTAATTTGCAGTTTTCAAAGCTCCAGAGATGTAATCATGACTCAGATTCTGATGTGAACTCTGTTTACAAGTCAGAAACTCCCATTTGCCAGAAGAAAATGTGGCATTATATGTTTCTGCAGACCATAAATATGTTACATTTGCACATTTCTCACATATTATATCAACGACGGTGTGTTTAAGTGAATCTGTGTCATGTTGAGGTGGAGGGGATGGTGGATGGTGTGTCACCTGCCAGACCCCTGCCAACCTGCAGACCGCTGTTTAAGACCAACAAACAATGAACCTGGTTGTGATTTAGTGAGTCAGAGTGCTTCCAGCTGCTTTTTATGCACCAAAATAGGGTGTTTTGTTGCAATTTGTTGCTGTTTTTCCAGCAGAGATAGTGCTAAGAAAAGAATTTTGTTTGTTACAAAGATATTGCTGCATTTTCTGCCCGGATTGTGCCCAAAAATGGGCATTTTAAGCCAAAGACATGGTCTTTTCCTAATTTTAGCTAAGTTGTTTTTGCACCTAAACCTAACCATACATCAACTACAGTGTTGTTAAAATGTGAAGTTTCTATGAATCTAATACATAATGTGCATACGTAACATATCCATGGTTTGCAAAAGTATCAAATATTTTTTTCTGGTGATTAGGTTGGAATTTTATAAATGTAGTAAACTTAAATATAACCTGAATGCGGCCCCAATTCCAGCAGCATTCCCGTATACATATTTGTCACAACTTTAATTTTCAAGCTTTTCAAAATGAGAAGACTAATGTGTCGTATACAAAATGTTTCACAATAATTTGGGAATTTTATTATAAAATCAATATTTCTAAATGTAACCAGTCCCATGAGGTCAGTAACAGGGTAAGCATGGAGTTATGAAAGCCATTTAAACCTTATAAAGTATTTTTTATCTTTGTGCACTTTATGCATGCACACACATGCGCAGGGACGCTCACACCAGGCAATACTGGGGCCCATGGGACGGGGGTCCCCATACAGAGAGTGGTTGGAGGGCTTGCTCTCTCTGGGGCAGAGAACAGAGAATGAGGTTGTCCTCCCTCTTGCTATGACTGATTGTTCAGTTTGGAGATGTCTGCGCCATGACAACATTGATGTTGACATATGTTAGCTACAGTTAGCTCTGACATAGTGACGCCCAAAACCAACTGCCCATATTTCCAGTATGACAAATGGACAAATGTCATTTCTGGCATAGTTATGTAAAAGGCACAGGAGAGTTCTGCTTTGTGACATTAATGTGTAGAACACAGCATGGACGTGCACATGCACTTTTTTTTTTTTTTTGCCTGCATTCACACTGAATGGGAAGTTAAGGTACTGCTGTTCTCCCAATTATTTTTATACTCAGTGATGCGCAACGGCTATATTTCTCATGGTAACATCAAAACTATTAAATACACAAGTGAAGTGTAGAATTCCAAAGAAAAACAATTATATCACTAATAAAAGTTTATATCAGGAAATATTATTGGTTTAGAAAATGTAATTTACAAAGGAGACAGGGAAAGAACTGCCTACCTTGGCTACCTGATGGCACGTCACTGAAAGTAACCTAAATATAATCATCACCTTTTAGTTTGGAAAAAGCTTTATAGTCAAATTTGTGTCATGAACCTACTCATTTCATTCAGTTATTTCAGTGAGAAAAGTTTTTTGGTTTATCTTTAATTTTTCTGATTTTATTAATGACAATTTCAAGTCTTGAAAAAAAAAAGTCTTTAAATGTTTTATATTTTTTAATTTAAAATGTCTGCACCACCCTGACATACTTTGTGTACATGTTGTTTCTGTTTGTTCTGTGTTGTTGGATGTGTCTTACAGCCTGCTGAGTGACTGCTAATTAAAGGCGGAGCTTAAAAAGGTGTGTTCATGGTTTCACACAGTGCAGAGTGCAGAGTGACAACAAGGAACTAACACATCCCCCATATGTTACTGTATCAGTGTTCATTTTAGCAGCTAAGTTTAGCCTCAGTCTTGAGACAAAAATGCTTATATGTTTTAAGTCATTTTTATCTTTAATGGTTTTAGTCGACAAACATTTTAGTGAATTTTTCAGTTTATTTTTCTATTTAAACTTATTCAATTAGGCTAATACATGAATCATAAATCAGACTCAAGGTGACAGGTTGTATAAAATAATGTGTGTGTCATGTCTCCAGCAGTGTGTGACAGGTTTAAGGGCTGATTTACGAACACACACTTACTGTTAATCATTTGAAAAGCTCAACATCTCTCTATTTATGCTCTCAACAAATAACTAATGTGAGCCAACTAGGATTTGTCCCCAAGTTCACTGTAAACTCTGACTTATCCATGTGACTGTTAAGAAGCAGAAACATAACTTCTTTCTTCATCTGCAACATGTTAGTCTGGAGGTTTAAACTTCAAACTAAACCTTCCAAATGATCTGAGTTCACACTGTTAACACATATAAATTAGCCTTTGTGCCTGTATGCAGCAATCAAATGCTGACCTTCTCTAGACAGTGCAGAACTGAGTGGAGACGTGCAGGGAAGAGATTTGAAGACAGATGGCTGGCTGCTTGCTCTGCTGCCATTCAGCGGCTAACAAGCAGTTAGTTAGCTGCTAACAGCCACCGCTGCAACTAACAGACTCCACAAATCCATTCAGCAGCTCCACCACACACGGCTGATTATTTACTGCTGAATTTCAGCTCACAACTCGCACCAATGGCTGACGCTGCTCCTGGTGCAGACTATTTACTGGAGTTTAGCAGCCTGTTGGCGCTCCGAGCTCATACTACTCATGTGACATTAGCGTGGCAGTTGTTGAGCAATCTGTTCTCCTCTCCTCACATTTTAGATGTAAGTTAGTCCACCACTGACATTTTCACCCTGTCTTGTCTCATCAACAAATATGAAACACTGATTTTGTCATAGCTTTTATTATCAAGATCTATTTTTAGCTTGTCAGGTTCTTGTCTCTGTCACCGCAAACAAAAGGTTTTTGAATTATTTTTGTCATAGTTTTTGTTAATGAAATTAGCACTGTACTGTATTACAAATTAGTATTATATATTTCTGTACAAATAATGTATAAATAAAGCAAAATAATGGAGGAACAAACTGAGTTGAGAGACAATGCAGTTTCTTTAATAAGCATGTTGATAAAAATGGTGCGGCTTGTGTACAGTA